>NC_135818.1:16663616-16968771 GCF_964213995.1 Mustelus asterias
CTGCTAATCTTCTTAGATTCCCACCTCCAATATTTTCAGAATGAATGAAGAGAGGTCGCCAAAGGAAATGAAAAAGAATGCACCTTTGTTTGTTTTAAATGGTCCAATGATGTTTCTCCTGTTTTGCTCTGAGTCGTGTCCTGGTGATTAATCCTTAACTTGTTGCGACTCCCAAGAGATTCCTGCTGGACTGCCAACCTGGGGACTAAGGAGAAGAAAACCAGTTATGAATACGTTTCCTGTAGCTACTCACTGACCTTTGCACATGCATCAATCTGGCCACAAGTTACAGACAGGATTAAGCTGGACCACATATTCTACAGGCAAGTTCATGAAAACCAGCCATTTCACAATGGGGTATATGGATGGGCATCTGTTAGCCAGCTGGGGGAACATTGGCATAGATTAGGAAAGTGCCAACATTGCCATTCCTGGCTTAGACACTGCGAGGACATTTCAGCATGGCGGGGGGGAGCGGGGGGGGGGGGGGGGGGGGGAGTCTCTTTAGAGGTCAGAAAACTCTGAAGTCCACCCTGCAATAGTCAGGGGATTCACTTGGTGGTGTTTTGGCTGGGTGGGGGGGATGGTCTGATGATGCTGGGGGGGTGGGTGGGGGGCGGGGGGGAGAAGCAGACAAATTGTGGGGATGGGGGATTTACTTGGTAACGTGCTGGGCCTAGAATAAGCATGCCTGCTTCTCCTGGCCCACAAGCAGTGCTGTAAAAGCACTCATCTCATGGATCCAACCTCCCTTGCCTCCTTTAAATGCACTGTTTCCTGAGGCTTTGGAAAACTCGCCAATATGGAGTTAAAAATAGAATGAATGTTACATTTTATTATTTATTAATTCGTGGGACATGGGCGTCACTGGCTGGCCAGCATTTATTGCCCATCTCTAACTGCCCGAGGACAGTTAAGAGTCAACCACATTGCTGTGGCTCTGGAGTCACATGTAGGCCAGACCAGGTAAGGACGGCAGATTTCCTTCCCTAAGGGACATCAGTGAACCAGATGGGTTTTTCCGACAATCGACAATGGTTTCATGGTCATCAGTAGATTAATTCCAGATATTTTTTATTGAATTCAAATTCCACCATCTGCCGCGGCGGGATTCGAACCCGGGTCCCCAGAACATTAGCTGGGTTTCTGGATTAATAGTCCAGCGATAATACCACTAGGCCATCGCCTCCTCATATATTAATAGAACTGAACTGAATCATAATAATTAAATAAGCAATCCATCTCCTGCGAATGGATGAGCCACTCATCCCCTGCACCCAGCGATGACATGTTGGGCCATGGATAAAGATCATTGCTGGATAGTTAATAACGGGCAGATATTGTTCTAGGTCTGCATGGAGAAGATAGAATGCAATTCGAAGATCGAAGGCACTCCTTTAAAACTGATATCATAAAGAAAGAAAGCTTAAATGAATGGCTGCTGCTTTGCCCAGCACACAGAACGAAGCACCAATATGCTGCAAGCAGATTCATTCATATAGAATCATCGCTTACAGAAGAGGCCACTTGGCCCATCATGTCGGTGCAAGCTCTTTGAAAGAGCTGAATAATTCATCCGGCTCTGCTCTTCCCAAAGGCCCTTCAACGTTTAATTTCACCATCCAATTCCCCTTCGAAAATTAAGACGGAATTGGCCTCCACCATCCTTTCAGGCAGTAACAAACGCGCCCCCCCCCCCCCCCCCCCCCACAATTAAAAACTATATCTCTTCATCTTTTACCAATTGCCTTTAATCAGTGTCCTGTCCCTCGACCCTCCTGCCTGTAAACACAATTTCTTCCCGTCTCCTTTATCAAAGTTCTGAAGACCATATTGCAGCTCCCGTATCATCTGAATAACAAAACCTCAGCAGTAAGCACCAAATGATGCTTTCCAGCCACAACGAGTCCTGGAATCCAGGCAGCCTGGCCTCATAGCTGAGCTTTGAGAATAAAGTTTAAAATGTATTTATTAGTGTCACAAGTAGACTTACATTAATGCTGTAATGAAGTTACTGTGAAAATCCCGTAGTCGCCTGTTCGGGTACACTGAGGGAGAATTTAGCATGGCCAATGCACCTAACCAGCATGTCTTTCAGACTGTGGGAGGAAACCGGAGCACCCGGAGGAAACCCACGCAGACACGGGGAGAATGTGCAGACTCCACACAGACAGTGACCCAACCCGGGAATTGGACCCTGGTCCCTGGCGCTGTGAAGCAGCAGTGCTAATCACTGTGCCATCGTGCTGCCCCTTGCTGAATAAGCATCAGCCACCAGTTCCTCAGCTACCTTCCAAACCCATCAAATGGTTTGTAGGAGTCACCAGGATGAGCTCATCTCAACTTGGGCCAGTTGACTAGGGTGGGATGGCTGCCATTCTTGATCACCAATCAATAGCCGGTGTAGGGAAGATGGTGTGTGTAGATGCCAGGTGCAGGTGGCACAGGGTTAGGTGGATTGTCCATGTTAAATTGTCTCTCAGTGTCCAAAGATGTGCTGGTTAGTGGATTAGCTATGGTGAACGCACGGGGTTGCAGGGATAGGGCTGGGGGAGTATGGGCCTGGATGAGATGCTTAGTGGTTAAAAATTGGGCCGAAGGGCCTGTTTCCATGCTGTAAACCTCTATGACTCTGTGGCTATGACTCTTTCGGAGAGTTGATGCAGACTCAATGGGTCAAATGGCCTATTTCTGCACTGTAGGGATTCTGTGGTTCTAAGTGTTGGAGGTGGGAGTGGCTGGTGGAGATTACAGAGATAGCAATGGGTGAGACGAGGAAGAGTTTGAATTACGAGAATGCAGAGCTTACATTTGAGGCACTGGGCGACTGAGAGAGAGTCAGTGTGGTCAGTGGTGGTGGGTGAATCTCAGTGAACCATCAACGTCCTATAGGGAAGGACGTTTGCTGTCCTTACCTGGTCTGGCCTACATAGGGTGGCTCGATGGCACAGTGGTTAGCACTGTTGCCTCACAGCGCCAGGGGTCTGGTTTCGATTCCTGGCTTGGGTCGGTGTCTATCTGGAGTTTGCGCACTCTCCCCCTGTCTGCGTGGGTTTCCTCTGGGTGCTCCGGTTTCCTCCCACAATCTAAAGATGTGCGGGTTAGGTGGATTGGCCGTGCTGAATTGCCCCTTAGTGTCAGGGGGACTAGCCAGTGTAAATGCATGGGGTTATGGGGATAGGGCCTGGGTGGGATTTTGGTCGGTGCAGACTCGATGGGCTGAATGGTCTCCTTCTGCACTGTAGGATTCTTTGATTCTATGTGACTCCAGACCCACAGCAATGTGGTTGACTCTTAACTGCCCTCTGAAATGGTTTATCAAGCCATCTTAAGAGCAATAAAGAGTGGGCAACAAACGTTGGCTTTGCGGGGAACACCCACATCCCATGGAAGAATTTTTAAAATATGCAGGAGGGGTAAAAACATGAGTTGCAGTGTTCAATGGTTCGACGTTCTGTGTTTGAGCCTGTTTACTATTTGATTGGTTACGCCTGTGTATGGACTCAAAGAGAAAAGTAAACCAAGGGAAAGTAGAAAGATCTGGAAAGCAGAACTGAAGCACGGAGGAGATATTTCACAGTACTGTTGTTAAAACAACTCTCACCAACTTTTACAGATGCATTCTTTCTGGTTGTATCACAGCTTGGTATGGGCTCCTGCTCTGTCCAAGACCGCAAGAAACTATAAAGGGTGGTGAATGAAGCCCAATCCATCACGCAAACCAACCTCCCATCCATTGACTCTGTCTACACTTCCTGCTGCCTCGGAAAAGCAGCCAGCATAATTAAAGACCCCACACACCCCGGACATTCTCTCTTCCACCTTCTTCCGTCGGGAAAAAGCTACAAAAGTCTGAGTCACGTACCAACTGACTCAAGAACAGCTTCTTCCCTGCTGCTATCGGACTTTTGAATGGACCTACCCTGCATTAAGTTGATCTTTCTCTACACCCTAGCTATGACTGTAACACTACATTCTGCACCCTCTCCTTTCCTTCTCTATGTATAGCGCGCAAGAACCAATACTTTTCACTGTATACTAATACATGTGACAATAATAAATCAAATCAAATCAAAATCAGTCACACATAGACACAAACTAGTCTCATCTCTTCATGGATCCAAGTTATACAATATAAACCAGGAAACATGCCAGGAAAGGATCAGAATGTTCGAGTCTGGATGTTACAGGTGCTTGGAGGAGAAGGTGAGCTGAGGTACAGGAGTATTGCGGAGGATGGTAGTAGGGGGATGTTCAGATGGAGGGAACATAGAGTCAGAAGTTGAGCTCGGGGTCGAACGGGATGCTGGATTTGTAGGGCATGCCTCCCAAGAGTTTTAAAAGAAAACAGAACTCTAGTAATGCGGTGTCAGTGAAACATGTTCTGATTGCAACAACTTTGGAGCGTCAGCCAGGAGTAATTACTGGCGGCGTCACGGTAGCACAGTGGTTAGCACTGCTGCTTCACAGCTCCAGGGACCTGGGTTCGATTCCCGGCTTGGGTCACTGTCTGTGTGGAGTTTGCACATTCTCCTCATGTCTGCGTGGGTTTCCTCCGGGTGCTCCGGTTTCTTCCCACAATCCAAAGATGTGCGCGTTAGATTGATTGGCCATGCTAAAATTGCCCCTTAGTGTCCTGAGATGCGTGGGTTAGAGGGATTAGCGGGTAAATATGTAGGGATATGGGGGTAGGGCCTGGGTGGGATGGGCCAAATGGCCTCTTTCTGCACTGTAGGGTTTCTATGATTTCTATGAATTGGTTCCTAACTGGCTGGAGTTGTAAACAATGCCGGCCTCTAGGACCCAGCAGCCTCCCAGGAGAAAATCAGAAGCAATGGCTTGACTTTACATCCCGACACAGGCAGAACCGACAGCAACACTCTGTCCCCCTGGCAAAAGAGCAGCTAATAAAGACCCAATTAAAGAAATCCATGGGCCAGAGAGAGGGGGAGGGAACAGTATAGAGAGAGAGAGAGAGGTAGGAGCAGTATAGAGAGAGAGAGAGCAGTAAACAGAGAGAGAGAGAGGGGGAGGGAGCAGTATACAGAGAGAGAGAGCAGTATAGAGAAAGAGAGAGAGAGCAGTAAACAGAGAGAGAGAGAGGGGTGGGAGCAGTATACAGACAGAGAGAGAGAGGGAGCAGTATAGAGAGAGAGGGAGCAGTAAACAGAGAGAGAGAGAGAGAGGGTTGGGAGCAGTACAGAGAGAGAGCAGTATACATTGAGAGAGGGGGGAGCAGTATAGAGAGAGGGGGAACAGTATACAGAGAGAGCAGTATACAGAGAGAAGGGGAGCAGTATACAGAGAAAGAGGGAGCAGTGTACAGAGAGAGAGGGGGAGCAGTACACAGAGAAAGAGGGAGCAGTATACAGAGAGAGCAATAAACAGAGAGGGAGAGACAGAGCAGTACACAGAGAGAGAGTAGGATGCAGAGAGGAGAGGGGAGCAGTATACAGAGAGGGGGGAGCAGTATACAGAGAGAGAGAGGGAGGAGCAGTATACAGAGAGAGAGGGAGGAAGCAGTATACAGAGAGAGAGGGAGGAGCAGTATACAGAGAGAGAGAGAAGGGCAGTATACAGAGGTAAAGAGGTGCCTTCTAGCAGAGGTGTCTAGGTCTCCGCTACTTCCAGCGAAGAAATTGCTAAGCCTTTGCTGTAAATTGTTGGCGGCGGAATGGGGTCAGAACCAAATAACAAAATATCAGAGGGAGAGGAATAGGATAGGCGTGAGACTCCGGCACTGACACACCTCTTCACATTTACAAACAGGATTAACATTAGAGAGAGGGTCCAAGTCCGGAATGAAATGAGTAACGGGAAGAGAGGCATTCACTCTGGAGAGGGTAACACACTCACTGGGTGAGAGATACATTGAGTATCCGGAAATTGCATCAGATAGAGTGTAACATTTTACACTGATACAGACAGCATCCTGCAGTGGGGTAGATTCAAACCAGACACAGTGTAGCACACAATTAAATCTCCATCAACAACATGTCCAGGCGTTATAATAGTAAATAAAGAGGCCATGTGAGAGAGGGAGACCCAGTTCCAGTTCAGTATCAGATACTAACATTGCAGATACAGCGAGTGAGCGATAGAGAGCGTGGAGAGGGAGTTGTGGATATTGTGTACAGTGAACTGGCTCTGAGGGACAGTGAGACTGGAGATACAGACAGTCTGATCCAGAAAAAACCTGTCTCTCAGCGCCGCCTACAGCTCCTCAAGATTTTCCCGGGAAAAAGTTACTCAGATCTTCCCATAATTCGGAGAAGCTCAGATCACAGAACCACTCGCCCCCACCATCCCAAATTAAATTGAGACCCCCCCCCCCCAACCCAGAACTGACTCCTCCTCACCCCAGAACTGAGACTCACCCCCCACCCTTGAACTGAGACACACCCCCAGAACTGAGACCCCCCCCAGAACTGACCCCCTCCTCACCCCAGAACTGAGACACACCCCACCCTTGAACTAAGACATCTCCCACCCCAGAACTGAGACACCTGCCCACCCCAGAAAGTTGCCCTGCTTCTTCCCAACATTTCGGTAATAATAATGACTCTCCCTGCAGCCCAAACAAGCCGGGACTTCATATCCTTCCCTATCTCAGGTAGCTGGAACACTCCACTCCCTGAGTTTCCCTTATGGAACTTTCAGACCCATTGGACACCTCCCCCTATCTACCCTCCCCCCTCCCCCGCGTTTCAGACCCTTTAGATCCTCTCTGGTCAGTTTCAGACACATTGGATCCTTTCTGGTCAGTTTCAGACACACTGGATCCTCTCTGGTCAGTTTCAGACACACTGGATCCTCTCTGGTCAGTTTCAGACACACTGGATCCTCTCTGGTCAGTTTCAGACACATTGGATCCTTTCTGGTCAGTTTCAGACACATTGGATCCTCTCTGGTCAGTTTCAGACACACTGGATCCTCTCTGGTCAGTTTCAGACACATTGGATCCTCTCTGGTCAGTTTCAGACACACTGGATCCTCTCTGGTCAGTTTCAGACACACTGGATCCTCTCTGGTCAGTTTCAGACACATTGGATCCTCTCTGGTCAGTTTCAGACACACTGGATCCTCTCTGGTCAGTTTCAGACACATTGGATCCTCTCTGGTCAGTTTCAGACACACTGGATCCTCTCTGGTCAGTTTCAGACACACTGGATCCTCTCTGGTCAGTTTCAGACACATTGGATCCTTTCTGGTCAGTTTCAGACACACTGGATCCTCTCTAGTCAGTTTCAGACACATTGGATCCTTTCTGGTCAGTTTCAGACACACTGGATCCTCTCTGGTCAGTTTCAGACACATTGGATCCTTTCTGGTCAGTTTCAGACACACTGGATCCTCTCTGGTCAGTTTCAGACACACTGGATCCTCTCTGGTCAGTTTCAGACACATTGGATCCTTTCTGGTCAGTTTCAGACACACTGGATCCTCTCTGGTCAGTTTCAGACACATTGGATCCTTTCTGGTCAGTTGCAGACACACTGGATACTCTCTGGTCAGTTTCAGACACACTGGATCCTCTCTGGTCAGTTTCAGACACATTGGATCCTTTCTGGTCAGCTTCAGACACACTGGATACTCTCTGGTCAGTTTCAGACACACTGGATCCTCTCTGGTCAGCTTCAGACACATTGGATCCATTCTGGTCAGTTTCAGACACACTGGATCCTCTCTGGTCAGTTTCAGACACACTGGATCCTCTCCAATGTTCAGGCTGGTCGGAGCCGGGTCCGGGCTGGGTTTGATGCAACCTGGGCTCCAGGAGCGGGCAACACCAAGCTGAAAGTTTGCATTTCCTACTTTTGTCAACCCTGGCGAAACCATCCCGATCAAAGATAAAACAATTAAACACAAAGTCAACACAAACAGCCACTTAATCCACCTTGCAAACTAAATAACCCCCCCCCCCCCCCCCCAGCGCCCAAAACAAGAACCCTTTGCCAGCAAAACAGCAAATGTTTATGTCTTTTTTTCTGCCTCTGATCTGCTGCCCTGACATGTCGCGGAAATGAGAACAAGTGAGTTTAAAATGCTTCATTTTTACAACAGTTAACAGCAAAAGTTAACAGCAAAACAACACAACGTGGTTTTATGGTGGCTTTTTTATTGTCTGCCACAAGGTCTTTTGATAAGAAAACTATCAGATCAAGAAATCTGGGCTGCATTTGACAGCCAGCTTTTGCAACGCTTGTTAGTGCAGACACAATCTTGACAAAGAGGCGAGTAAGTTCGTTTTTACGCTGTTCCTAGAGCGGATTGATGCAAGCCCGGTTGCATTGGATAGAGATAAAGGAGAGGAGCCGGAGAAGGAAATTAGGTTTCTGTAGAGTGCACTTACCCGGAGATAACTGAGCCGTTTTATGTGATTTTGTGCACACTCCTTCCAGTGCTCTGATTAATCATAGCGATTTGCGCGCCGTCTGACTGTTTACCGCCTGTCTCACCTGTCAATCAACATCCGTCACAATCCAATCACCATGGCAACGCCAATCAGCCACCAGCGCTCGCCCACTCGACGAAGCCGATCGCTGACAGGCTCCTGGCGCTGTCAATCACCTTTCTCCCAGCCAATCGCCTTCCCTATCACCACTCCCCGCCCCCTCTTTTGCAGTGCCTGCCTTCCACCACCGGCCGTGCTGTTTCCCCTTTACCCCCCCTCACTTGCAGTACCGGCCTCCCACCGCCAGCCCTGCTGTTTCCCCTTCCCCGCCCTTCCCCTCCCCTGTCCTCCCAGGCAGCGCCGCCTGGTGACTGGCGTTTGCCAGCTGAATGGCTGTCCCGTCTCCCGTGGCAACGCGGCAGGCGTCCAGTTATGACGTAATTGGAAGCTGGACCTCCGCCAATCGAAAAACAGAAGTGGACTGTTACCAAGCGGAAAGGGTACATGATAGCCAATCAAAAGCGGCCATTTGGCTCTGCTTCCCCGCCCCCTCTGCACAAGGGACTGTCAGCTTGGGACACGGTGGCGGGGGATTCCCCAAACCATCTTGTTAAAGGGGCATGTCCCTGCACTGAATTTTAATCGGCATTCACTTAAATAAAGACATAGCTTTAATATATTTATAGGTAATTTATATATACATATTAAATATATGTGTTAAATAGATTTAAAGATTTTTAATATATATTAATATTAACTATGTACTTAAATATCTATATATGGGATGAGGTGGGAGTTCAGGTGTTTCTAATGTGTCAGTGCGGACCCGATGGGCTGAAGGGCCTCTTCTGCGCTGTATGGTTCTATGATTCTATTCATATATTTATATGTGCTAATATCTGTAAATATTATAGATTGGCACGGTGACACAGTGGTTAGCACCGATGCCTCACAGTACTAGGGACCTGGGTTCAATTTCTGGCTGGGGTCACTGTCTGTGCGGAGTCTGCACATTCTCCCCATGTCTGTGCGGGTTTCCCCCGGGTGCTCCGGTCTCCTCCCACAGTCCGAAAGGCATGCTGGTTAGCTAAATTCTCCCTCAGTGTACCCGAACAGGGGGAGGGGGGGGCAGGGGGGTGGGGGGCTGGATGTCACCCGAGTGTGGCGACTAGGGGATTGTCACAGTCACTACATTGCAGTGTTAATGTAAGCCTAACTTGTGACACTAATAAATAAACTTAAACTATGAATTATATATATGTTAAATTTATTTCTATGTCTGTGTTGAATATCTATCAATATGTATTTGATTTGAAGTTCAAACACTGAACCGCACCTTGAACCGGAGAACTCTGGTTGATTGAATTGAGATCCGCAATAAAGGGTTAATTTCTAGAGAGGAGGGTCAAAAAAACGTAGCAAGGAAATACAGCTGCAATCTTCATCAGTCAGCAGTGTGAATGTCACTGTTATACTCTTTAAAAATACACATACAACCAGCCTCCCATCCATTGACTCTGTCTACACTTCCTGTTGCCTCGGAAAAGCAGTCAGCATAATTAAGCACCCATGCACTCCGGATATTCTCTCTTCTACCTTCTTCCATCGGGAAAAAGATACAAAAGTCTGAGGACACGTACCAACCGACTCAAGAACAGCTTCTTCCCTGCTGCCATCAGACTTTTGAATGGACCTACCTCGCACTAAGTTGATCTTTCTCTACACCCTAGCTATGACTGTAACGCTACATTCTGCACTCTCTCCTTTCCTTCTCTATGAACAGTATGCCTTGTTGGTATGCCTTGAATGGATTTACTTTGCATTAAGTTGATCTTCCTCTACATTCTGCATTCTCTCGTTTCCTTCTGTATAAACGGTATGTTTTGTCTGTATAGCGCATAAGAAACAATACTTTTCACTGTATCCCAATACATAGAACATAGAAAAGCTACAGCACAAACAGGCCCTTCGGCCCACAAGTTGCGCCGAACAGTTTCCTTACCTTCTAGGCTCATCTATAACCCTCCATCTTACTAACCTCCATGAACCTATCCAAAAGTCTCTTAAAAGACTCAATCGAATCCGCTTCCACCACCACTACAGCAGCCAATTCCACGCACCCACCACCCTCAGAGTGAAAAACTTACCCCATGTGACAATAATAAATCAAATCAAATCAAAATATAGCATGCAAGAAACAATACTTTTCACTGTACACTAATACATGTGCCAATAATAAATCAAATCAAATCAAAAATCAAATCAAATCATATAATGAACCAAGGAAGGATTCATGGTGCAGAGTGAGGCCAGTCAAATCCCTGCAGGTTGGGGCATCTCGGGAACATATCCATGTGTTTTTCTTTTAAAAAAAGTGATGAGATTCACTGTCTCTTTCAGGCAGTGACATCCAGTCCCCCCCTCCCCCCCCCCCCCTCCCCTCTCCCCCATATCACCCTCTGGAAAACAATTCCTCCTCCAATTCCCCTCTAATCCAATTACTTTAAATCTACCCTTATAGGCCTGTCCAGCAATGAAAAATAGATCATTCCGACTCACTCTTCCCGTGGCCTCTCGCCATTCTATACCTTAATTAAATCTCCCCGCAGTCTCCTCCGTTCCAAAGAGAACAACCTCAGCTATCCAATCTTTTCCTCACAGCCAAAATTCTCCATTCCTGGCAACATCTCCTCTGTACCCTCTCCAGAACAGTCACAGCCTTCCTGCGAAGGTCTGACCAGAACTGTAGCTCTAGGCTGCGGCCTATCTCGTGTTTTTATGCAGCTCTAGCATAACCTCCCTGCTCTTATACTCCAGATGTGGAGATGCCGGCGTTGGACTGGGGTAAACACAGTAAGAAGTTTAACAACACCAGGTTAAAGTCCAACAGGTAAACCTGTTGGACTTTAACCTGGTGTTGTTAAACTTCTTACTGCTTATACTCCAGATCCCAGGAAGCTAACATGGAACTCGAGTGATGCAATTATCTTGCCAAATGGCATCATTGTGAATTTATACAAGCCTGTGTGTGACATGGAATGGAACTGGTTCTGACTCAGCCTTTCGCTGCTAAAAGCCCCGTTGTCAGATCGATAGGTTTTGTATCTATGTCAGGCAATAAATGTGCCTCATCTTCTCTAGGGTCAGCCAGTTTCCTGAGGTATGTTGGCCTTATATTTATTTTGAATGAGTACTTCAGAGGAGTCTCACTGTGTCTATAATAGATCATTCTATAATTTCCCCCCATTTTTCTGATTATGTGTTGCTTCATGTTGTTCATTGGGGCAGCGCAGTGGCACAGTGGTTAGCACTGCTGCCTCACAGCGCCAGGAACCTGGCTTCGATTCCGGCCTCAGGTTACTGTCTGTGTGGAGTTTGCACATTCTCCCCGTGTCTGCATGGGTTTCTTCCAGGTGCTCCGGGTTTCCTCCCACAGTCCAAAGATGTGCGGGTTAGGTGGATTGGCCATGCCAAATTGATCCTAGTGTCGGGGGATTAGCAGGGTAAATATATGGGGTTGTGGGAATAGGGCCTGGGTGGGAATGTGGTTGGCGCAGAATGGATGGGCCGAATGGCCTCCTTCTGCACTGTAAGGATTCTATGATTCTATGTTGTCTGGAACTGGATTAGTGGATCAGTGTGGTGGCCACCTCTGGACACAAACTGTTGCATATCCATAACTTTCACCCAAAGAGACTCACTGTAAAGTGTACAGGCCTGATTAAACCAGTAAAATAATCTCCCCAACATTACACACAGTGCCACCTCCTCATGGCTCTTCAAACCTTTTCTTTTCATTCAAGGCCTGTGGGCATCGCTGGCTAGGCCAGCATTTATTGCCCATCCCTAATTGCCCTTGAGGTGGTGATAGTGAGCTGCCTTCTTGAACTGTGGCAATCCCTGCGGCGTAGGTGCACCCACAGTGCTGTTAGTGAGGGAGTTCCAGGATTTTGACCTAATGACAGGGACCTGAGTGCATAACCTAGGTCAATGTTTCTGGTGCCAGTAATGAGGGAGTGCTGCACGGTCAGAGGTCTCATCTGCAGGATGAGATATTAAACCTGGATATACTCTACATTCTGCACTCTCCCATTTCCTTCTCTATGAACGGTATGCTTTGTCTGTATAGCGCGCAAGAAACAATACTTTTCACTGTATCCCAATACATGTGACGACAATAAATCAAATCAAATCTGAAGGTTGCATGCTACTATGTAGAAGATGAACTATGTAGAAAGTTCTGTCCTGTGTCCTGACCAATTTTAACCCCCCTGACTAACATCACATAAAACAAATTACCTGGTCATTATCATAGTGGGATATGACTGTGTGCAAATTGGTTCGCCCATTTCCTGCATTGCAACAGTGACTTTGTAACATTACATTAACTATCAAGTAATTCAGGAAAGTTTCCAATCATGACAGATGCCATATAAATGCAAGTCTTTCTTTCAAGATATGGTCTCGGCATCAACATTTCAACATTAGGGTGGCATGGTGGCACAGTGGTTACCACTGCTGCCTCACAGCACCAGGGACCCGAGTTCGATTCCTGGCTTGGGTGGAGTTTGCACATTCTCCCCGTGTCTGCGTGGGTTTCCTCTGGGTGCTCCAGTTTCCTCCCACAGTCCAAAAGACGTACTGGTTAGGTGCATTGGCCATGCTAACTTCTCCCTCAGTGTACTGAAACTTACAGAATACTGAGAAGCCTAGATAGAGTGGACATGGAGAGGATGTTTCCACTAGTGAGAGAGGCTAGAACACGAGGGCACAACCTCAGAGTGAAGGGACGCTCCTTTAAAACTGAGATGAGGAGGAATGTCTTCAGCCAGAGGGTGGTGAATCTGTGGAACTCATTGCCACAGAGGGTTGTGGAGGCCAGGTCATAGAGTGTCTTTAAGACAGAGATAGATAGGTTCTTGATCAATAAGAGGATCGAGGGTTATGGGGAGAAGGCAGGTGACTGGGGATGAGAATCACATCAGCCATGATTGAATGGCGGAGCAGACTTGATGGGCCGAATGGCCTAATTCTGCTCCTATATCTTATACCGGAGGGTGGCAATGAGGGGATTTTCACAGTAACTTAATTGCAGTGTTAATGTGAGCCTACTTGTGACACTAATAAATAAGTTTAAACTGAAACACAGCTCCACAAACGTGTCCATTTGAAGAATTTATCCAATTTTCTTTTGAAAGTTACTACTGAATCTGCTTCCACCACTCTTTCAGGCAGTACAGGGCAGATCATTAAAAAAAAGCAAGCTAGCTGCTTGAAGTTTAAATTCTCCTCAGCAAGTCTGACTTTTTTTGGCATTATTTGAAATGTGCGTTCTCTGGTTACTGATCCACCTGTCAGTGGGAAATTATTTCTCCTTGTTTAATTTATCAAAACCCTCCTCATAAATCAGAGCCACCTCCTGTTATGGAACCTTTTCCTCCCTCCCAGCGTAATCCTGGACTGGTTGGCTGCACATCTTTTCCTTGTTGAGTTTTACAACCTGTGCTGGACTCCTTGGACATTGTAATGGAATAGGTTCCCCAAGGAGCGGGAAGCTTTGTTTTGATTCATTGCAAATTCCATCGAACAGGAATTCCATTTGTTCGGGAAGTAACATTTGGGATATAGCATATTAAAGTTTAAACTTTATTTATTAGTGTTGCAAGTAGGCTTACATTAACACCGCAATGAAGTTACTGTGAAAATCCCCCAGTCGCCACACTCCGGCGCCTGTTCGGGTACACTGAGGGAGAATTCAGCATGGCCAATGCACCTAACCAGCCCGTCTTTCGGACCGTGGGAGGAAACCAGAGCACCCGGAGGAAACCCACGCAGACACGGGGAGACTCCGCAGAGACAGTGACCCAAGCCAGGAATCAAACTCGGGTCCCTGGCGCTGTGAGGCAGCAGTGCTAACTACTGTGTCACCCATAAACATAATGGGCCATAATTGCTGTAGGAGTGAATCAAATGGCATCGGCCATTAGTTAGACTTGCCCTTGCTCATTTAGACTGAAACACTTTTACATTGCAAGATGCTGAAACTGAGCTGAAACACTGTACTGAGGGAAATCAGACATCGAGGAGCTGAGTAAACAGGGTATGCACCTGTGTCATTGCCTCATATGAATAATGTGAGACATGAGCTGCATCTATCTGGACGTTTACGGCGGTGGGATCTTCCAGCCCTGCCCCAGGCTTCACCGCGCCAAGGGTTACATTAAACAGGAAACAGCAGGGACCAGAAGATTCCATTGGTGGGGTTCCTCCTGCCATGGCGGGTTGGGTGGTAAATCCAGCCCATGATATTTGGTACCTTTAGCTAACTTGGGAAAAACAAATGCTTCGGGCCTATCCCCTATGAGGGACGGCACGGTGGCACGGTGGTTAGCCCGACTGCTTCACAGCGCCAGGGTCCCGGGTTCGATTCCGGCCTCAGGTATGGAGTCTGCACATTCTCCCCGTGTCTCGATGGGTTTCCTCCCACAGTCCAAAGATGTGAGGGTTAGGTGCATTGGCCATGCTAAGTTAACCCTTAGTGTCAGGGGGATTAGCAGGGTACATATGAGGGCTACAGGAATAGGGCCTGGGTGGGATTGTGGTCGGTGCAGATTCAATGGGCCGAATGGCCTTTTTCTGCACTGTAGGGTTTCTATGATTCTGAAGCTCCTCATCACAGGGCCTGAGGACCAGGGGACACAGTAGGTTGGGGACAATTTTCCTCACTTTCTTTCTCCCATTGGCCCTGAGTTTCTCTGTGGATGTTTTATTTGCCATTCCCAGGAGATTCCATGGCGGGAAAGGAATTATAGAATCATAGAATCCCTACAGTGCAGAAGGAGGCCATTTGGCCCATCGAGTCTGCACTGACTCTCCAACTGAATACTCTACCCAGGCCCTATCCCTGCAACTCCACGTATGTATCCTACTAATCCCTCTGGGACACTAAAGGGCAATTTAGCATGAGCCAATCAACCTAACTCGCACATCCTTGGAGTGTGAAAGGAAACTGGAACACCCAAAGGAAACTCACATAGACATGGGGAGAACATGCAGACTCCGCACAGACATACATTCAAGGCCAGAATTGAACCTGGGTCCCTGGCGCTGTGAGGCAGCAGCGCTAACCACTGTACCACTGTGCTGCCCTGAATCATAGAATCCCTACAGTGCAAAAAGAGGCCATTCAGCCCATCAAATGTGCACCGGCTCTCCAACAGGGCATCTTACCCAGGCCCTAACCCTATAACCCCACATATTTACCCCACTAATTTCTCGAACTTACACATCTTTTGGACACTATGGGACAATTTATCATGGCCAATCAGCTTAACCTGCACCTCTTTGGACGGTGGGGAGTGTTAGATTCAAGAATTCACTGACACCTCATAGATCTTGAACAAGTTTATTAGGAGTTCATTGAAAATGTACACCAGCTTTTCAGTATCACTCGCCCTCTCTCTCATCTCTCTCTCTCACAAGATGTCACCAGTCTCTCTCCTTTACATTGTTCTTACACATTATTCATTACTCCAGAGAATGCCCATTTACATTCATTGGTTAATTAAAACACATCGCGTAAGGTGGTCAACACTGATTAGTCCGGACCTCTTATCATGTATTGTGCACGAGTTGGTGGTCTTCTGCCAAGGTTAGCTAGATCACACACTGTGAGTATGTGACAAGCAGAGCAACACATGTAACATTGTAACATGATAAGCTTTCAGCAGGGTTTATCCCGTGTGAAATTGTTAATAAAAATATACCGTAGAAAATAAACATGTTATATAAAAAAGTCAAATGAAAATAAGATAAAACAGTGGCTTCCCACAGGAGGAAACATAGAAACATAGAAGATAGAAGCAGGAGGAGGCCATTCGGCCCTTCGAGCCTGCTCCACCATTCGTCACGATCATGACTGATCGTCCAACTCAATAGCCTAATCCTGCTTTCTCCCCATAACCTTTGATCCCATTCGCCCCAAGTGCTATATCCAGCCGCCTCTTGAATACAGGAGGCAGAGTCTGGGCGGGATACTCCTGGATTGTGGGGTCGGTTCTGGCTTGGTGAGCTTTTCCAACATGTTGAGAGGAGAGGGGAGAACGCCAAGCGGGGGAAAAATGCAATCAGTGGAGAAACCACAAAGAGAAGCCTGGCAGCGTATTAAAAACTCTGTTAATCATACAATATTAATTTACCCGCACCCCAATCTCCATAATTTAAGCATCTTGCGGTTGCACAGTACGTCAAAGAGAGCTCAGTCGGGCAGCTGTTCAATCAGAGCTCCGTGCGGGGGAGTCAGCTGCTATTGTTTGCCTCTGTCATGAACACTGGAGTCTGTTGTCTATTGCTTAAAGTTGCATTCTATTTATCTGTTTACCGAGGGCCTCTGACAAGGGTCCTGCATTCAGTAACTGCAAGGCTAAGGAACGCGTGCACTGTGAATGAGATATTCCCACTCTGTGCCCCCGCACGTTCACCCCCCCAGCACAGAGCTCCCACTCCCTCTGCATGGACATTTACAACCAGCCTGGGCATAATGTTTCCCAAATGTGAATCATAAGGCAGTGTGATTGTAGTGTACACAGGGCTCTCTTGTAACATGGGGAAAACTAGGGCAGTTGTGATGTCAACACTGATGTGTATCATGGGCACTCTTAAAGTGAAGCTTCACCTTTTGATGCGCAGGTCATTGTTGGCCTAGCCACTCTTGTTGATCCAAGAAACTTCCCCCTCCTCAGTCATCTCTTCTGAAACCTCAGCACATCAAAGATAGAAGTCCAGGCTTAGCACTAAAAATATGCCAATAGGTTATTGCTTCACCTTGTGTTCAGTACAAGGAAAAGGCTTTAAGTTTAACTGGCCAGAATTTTCCCGCTATGGGAATCGGAGTGGGCGAGGGACGGACAATGGAAAGTCCATTGACCTCGGGCAGGATTTTACGGCTCTGGGATGAGCAAGGCCGGAAAATCCCGCCCACTCTCTTTTAATGACCTTGGAAACTCCCAAAGCACTTTACAGCCAATGGGTACCCTTGAAAGGCTCTCAGTGCTGTAGTTTCCCATTTGCAGAGAGCAGAGGTCCCACAAACACCGAGACAGAAATTTTGATTTGATTTGATTTATTATTGTCACATGTATTAGTATACAGTGAAAAGTATTGTTTCTTGCACGCTATACAAAGCATACTGTTCATAGAGTACATAGGGGAGAAGGAAAGGAGAGGATGAAGAATACAGCGTTACAGTCATAGCTAGGGTGTAGAAACACAGAGGGACCTAGGAGTATAGAAACACAGAGGGACCTAGGTGTGCAAGTCCACAAATCCTTGAAGGTGGCAACACAGGTAGAGAAGGTGGTGAAGAAGGCATATGGTATGCTTGCCTTTATAGGACGGGGTATAGAGTATAAAAGCTGGAGTCTGATGATGCAGCTGTATAGAACGCTGGTTAGGCCACATTTGGAGTACTGCGTCCAGTTCTGGTCGCCGCACTACCAGAAGGACGTGGAGGCGTTAGAGAGAGTGCAGAGAAGGTTTACCAGGATGTTGCCTGGTATGGAGGGTCTTAGCTATGAGGAGAGATTGGGTAAACTGGGGTTGTTCTCCCTGGAAAGACGGAGAATGATCTAATAGAGGTGTACAAGATGATGAAGGGGATAGATAGGGTGAACGGTGGGAAGCTTTTTCCCAGATCAGAAGTGACGTTCACGAGGGGTCACGGACTCAAGGTGAGAGGGGCGAAGTATAACTCAGATATTAGAGGGATGTTTTTTACACAGAGGGTGGTGGGGGCCTGGAATGCGCTGCCAAGTAGGGTGGTGGAGGCAGGCACGCTGACATCATTTAAGACTTACCTGGATAGTCACATGAGCAGCCTGGGAATGGAGGGATACAAATGATTGGTCTAGTTGGACCAAGGAGCGGCACAGGCTTGGAGGGCCGAAGGGCCTGTTTCCTGTGCTGTACTGTTCTTTGTTCTTTGTTCTTTGTAGAGAAAGATAACATTATTAGAGAGTTTAAAAAAGTTAGAATGGGGTTTTAGAGACATAGACCGAGAGTAAAAGATAAAATTAGAGGGTATGCTGGGGCCAGCTCACAAGAAGTTGCCTCGCTCCAGCGCCATCTTAGGGATTCTGATTGCCCTTCAGGTAAAGAAGGCACTGGAGTGTGGTGACTTCTTGCAAGCTGTGCCCAGTATACCACCTAATTCCATCTTTTACTCTCATTTTTTGTTTCTAAAACTTTATTCTTTTGAATGGACCTGCCTCGTATTAAGTTGATCTTTCTCTGCACCCTAGGTGTATTAGCATGGACAGAGGATTAGTTAACTAACAGAAAGCAAAGAGTGGGACTAAATGGGTGTTTTTCTGGTTGGCGGTCAGTGACGAGTGGTGTGCCTCAGGGATCAGTGTTGAGACCGCAATTGTTTACAATGATGATTTGGACTTGGGGACCAAGTGTAGTGTCAAAATTTGCAGATGACATTAAAATGAATGGTAGAGCAAAGTGTGCAGAGGACACGGAAAGTCTGCAAAGGGATATAGATAGTCTAAGTGAGTGGGCGAGGGTCTGGCAGATGGAGTACAATGTTGGTAAATGTGAGGTCATCCATTTTGGAAGGAATAACAGCAAAATGGACTATTATTTAAATGGTAAAAAAATTGCAGCATGCTGCTGTACAGAGGGACCTGGGTGTCCTTGTGCATGAATCACTAAAAGTTGGTTTGCAGGTGCAGCAGATAATTAAGAAGGCAAATGGAATTTTGTCCTTCATTGCTAGGGGGATGGAGTTTAAAAACAGGGAGGTTATGTTGCAGCTGTATAAGGTGCTGGTGGGGCCACACCTGGAGTTACTGTGTACAGTTTTGGTCTCCTTACTTGAGAAAGGATATACTGGCACTGGAGGGGGTGCAGAGGAGATTCACTAGGTTGATCTTGGAGTTGAGAGGGTTGGCTTATGAGGAGAGACTGAGTAGACTGGGACTATACTCATTGGCATTCAGAAGAATGAGGAGAGATCTTATAGAAACATATAAGATTACGAAAGGGAATAGATAAGATAGAAGCAGGGAGGTTGTTTCCACTGACGGGTGAAACTAAAACTAGGGGGCATGGCCTCAAAATAAGGGGAAGCAGATTTAGGACTGAGTCGAGGAGGAACCTTTTCACCCAAAGGATTGTGAATCTGTGGAATTCCCTGCCCAGTGAAGCAGTTGAGGCTACCTCATTGAATGTTTTTAAGGCAAGGATAGATACATTTTTGAACAGTAAAGGAATTAAGGGTTATGGTGAGCGGGCGGGTAAGTGGAGCAGCCATGATCTTATTGAATGGCGGAGCAGGCTCGAGGGGCCAGATGGCCTACACCTGCTCCTAGTTCTTATGTTCTTATGTTTATGTTCTAATCGATTCCGTCGCCCTGACCAGTTGGCACTTTCAGCCTTCCGGCAACTGCCATTGGATAGCAATCCGCGGTAGAATGTATCACCTAATTTTCCCTTGACCTAACCCCATTAGCGCTGAGTTCAAAGTTTATTCATTAGAGTCATAAGTAGGCTTACATTAACACTGCAATGAAGTTACTGTGAAAATCCCCTAGTCGCCATACTCCGGCGCCTGTCCGGGTACACTGAAGGAGAATTTAGCATGGCCAATGCACCTAACCAGCACATCTTTCAGACTGTGGGAGGAAACCGGAGCACCCAGAGGAAACCCATGCAGACATGGGGAGAACATGCGGACTCCGCACAGACAGTCACCCAAGCCGGGAATCAAACTCGGGCCCCTGGCACTGTGAGGCAGCAGTGCTAACCGCTATGCCGCAGTGCCGCCCATTTTCTCAGATGACT
This sequence comes from Mustelus asterias, assembly GCF_964213995.1. Taxonomy (NCBI): domain Eukaryota; kingdom Metazoa; phylum Chordata; class Chondrichthyes; order Carcharhiniformes; family Triakidae; genus Mustelus; species Mustelus asterias. Next base: position 16,683,859 of record NC_135818.1, read on the forward strand.
GTGGCTGCCTGGGTCAGGAAAATTGAACTAGGATTTTCTTCATGCCCCCACTATTCTCTTGATAAATTGGCAGAGCCCTTGGCCAAGCAGGTAAGGCCATCTTATGGCCTCTCTTGCCTCAAGGAGATAGAAGGAGCTTGATGGGCAGGAAGGCCTTTCTATTAGTTGCAGTGATTGTCAGGTCTTCCTTTCTGCTCAGACAATAACACCCTTTACCACTTAAAGGGTTACTTCAAGCGTTGATGCCAGGTGACCTCCAGGTCAAGGGTCATGTCAGGTCATCCTTTCACTGCCACAAAGCCTTTGACTCACTGGGGAAAATAAGGAGGGCGCAGCAACCCTGAGAAAACAAATGAACAGGAAAATAAACTCATTTCGGAAAAAGAGACCTTTAACTCAGTTACCTAGGAGTTAGATGCAACCCCAAATGTAAATAGTAAAAAGCAGTTTCTTTTCACATGCATGATGTATATCGTGATGTTTATCAGGAGAAATGGAAGCTCCCCCTTTGAGAATGAGTCAAGCTATGCTTGACGGTGAAAGGAAAGAATATTTATTTATATATCGCCTTTCACAAGGGCAGCACAGTGGTTGGCACTGCTGCCTCACAGAGGCAGGGACCAGGGTTCAATGCCCGGCTTGGGTCACTGTCCGTGTGAAGTCTGCACGTTCTCCCTGTGTCTGCGTGGGTTTCCTCCGGGTGCTCTGGCTTCCTCCCACAGTCCGAAAGACGTGCTGGTTAGGTACATTGGCCGTGCGAAAGTCTCCCTCAGAGTAACCGAACAGGCACCGGAGTGTGGCGACTAGGGGATTTTCACAGTAACTTCATTGCAGTGTTAATGTCAGCCTACTTGTGACACTAATAAATAAATTTTTAAAACTCAGGAGGTCTCAAAGTATTTTCCAGCTAATTAAGTATGTTTGAAGGTTGGCTACTGTTGCTGTGTAGGAAGCGCAGCTGCCAATATGGGCACAGCATGATCCCACAAACACCAATGCGATAATCACCAGGTAAGCTGTTTTTGTGATGTTGGCTAAATATTGGCCAGGAAACCTGCTGAGAATTAACCCAAATCATGCACGGTGAGGACTCAAATCTTTCAAATTAACCTGCTAGCAAGGAGAACAGACACAGTGAACAATGAATTTGACTATGGTGTTCTGTCAATTCATACAGATACTTAGTAGTTATAGTTAATTACAGCAAATGAGAAATGAGCAACTCCCTCATCCTTCATTTGCATACATAGTCCACCAATCATAGCATAGCTTTTTGCCCTTCCTTATCCAATAGAAAACCATCTCCTTCATGAGAGTAATTATGTCAACATATCTTGCTATTTGGTAATTGTCATGGTAACTTGCTTTTTATTTTCATCCCGTGTCCTAGCCCAGAATGCAGTGTTTATGAAACTGATGCAAGGTTAGATTAGTCTCTTATCCTGAGTATGTAAGCGCTGGCCTCACTGAAGGCCTAGTAGGCCAGTAATCATTTTCCATTACTTAACTTAATTTCCACACACCAGGGAGAATTCCTCTGCCCTTCTTCGAAGCACTGCCACCAGGCCGGATCTTCCAGCCGTTCCTTCTGGTGGGATGGTCTGGTCTTGCTGACGGCGACCTTCCCGCAGCAGGTACCCCGGTAGCAGAGGAGAGTATGAGCAACGGAAAACTCTGTTGACAATGGCGCAAGCCGTAGATCCTGCCGCTGGCCAATGGCAGGCCGCCTCCGCCACCGCAAAGCATGCCGTGGGTGGGAGTGGGCAAGCACCACCCCCCATTGAATTTTCTGCACACACATGAGAGGATAAGAGGCCTCAGTTTTGCACCTTATCTGAAACCCAGCACCTTAAAGTTCTGTGAGCCCAATGTGGCTGATCCACATTGGTCTTGTATCGTAGGGAAAATGCTAGACTCTGTTATAAAGGAAGTGAGAACAGGACACTTAGAAAATATCGACAGGATTTAGACAAAGTCAGCATGGGTTTACATAAGGGAAATCGTATTTGACAATCTTACTGAAGGTTTTTGATGATGTAACCAGTAGAATAGATAAAGGTGAACCAGTAGATTTGACAAGTTATTCACTGCAGGATTCCCAGCCTCTGACCTGCTCTTGTAGCCACAGCATTTAGATGGCTCCTTCAGTTCATTCGATCACCAGGACGTTGATATTGGGGGATTCAGCAATGATAATGCCATTGAATGCCAAGGGGGGGCTGGATAGATTCTCTTCTGCTGGAGGTAGTCATTTCCTGGTGTAGTGAGAAGGTTACTTGCCACTTGTCAGCACAAGCCTGAATATTGTCCAGGCCTTGCTACACAATGGATACAGACTGCTTCGATATCTGAGCAGTCACCTGCGAACGGTGCTGAAAATTGTGCAATCATAGGAGACCATCTCCACTTCTGACCTTTTCATGGAAGGAAGGTCATTGATAAATCAGCTGAAGGTTGTTGGGCCGAGGACACAACATTGAGGAACTCCTGCAGAGATGTCCTGGAGCTGAGATTATTGATCTTCAACAACCACAATGGGAATGAAGTGGAATTGGTCGAGAGCATCAAGTTTCTAGGTGTCCAGATCACCAACAACATGCCTTGGTCCCTCCACTCCACCGCTATAGTTAAGAAAGCCCACCGATGCTTTACTTTCTCAGGAGGCTAAGGAAATTGGCATGTCTGCTATGACTCTCAGCAATTTTTACAGATGCACCATAGAAAGCACCTTTTCCGGATGTATCACAGCTTGGTCTGGCTCCTGCTCTGTCCAAGACCACAAGAAACTACAAAGGGTTGTGAACGAAGCCCAGTCCATCACGCAAACCAGCCTCCCATCCATTGACTCCGTCTACACTTCCCGCTGCCTCAGAAAAGCAGCCAGCATAATCAAGGACCCCACGTACCCCAGACATACTTTCTTCCACCTTCTTCTGTCGGGAAAAAGTCTGAGGTCACGTACCAACCGACTCAAGAACGACTTCTTCCTTGCTGCCATCAGAATTTTGAATGGACCTACCTTATATTACGTTGATCTTTCTCTAAACCCTAGCTATGACTGTAACACTACATTCTACACCCCCTCCTTCCCTTCCTTATGTGTGATATGCTTTGTCTGTATAGACTGCAAGAAACAATATTTTTCACTGTATACAAATACATATGACAGTAATAAATCAAATAAAATAAAATCTTCCTTTACACTAGGTACTGGAGAGCTTTTCCCCTGATTTCCATTGATTCCAGTTTTTCGAGGATATCTTGATGCCCACTTAGTTAAATGCTGCCTTGATGACAAAGGCAGTCACTCTTACTTCATCTCCTATATTATGAGAGTAACTACACTCCAAAAGTATCTCACTGGTTGTAAAGCACTGTGGGATGTCCTGCTCGAAGATGTACCGCTCGACAATCACCAGGCAAGACTGTTCTCTTCCTGTTGGGGAGCACTTCAGCGGTCAGGGGCATTTGGCCTCTGATATTCGGGTAAGCGTTCTCCAAGGTGGCCTTCACAACATACGACAACGCAGAGTCGCTGAGCAGAGACTGATAGCCAAGTTCCACACACATGAGGACGGCCTCAACCGGGATCTTGGGTTCATGTCACACTATCTGTAACTCCCACAACTTGCCTGGGCTTGCAAAGTCTCACTGGCTGTCCTGTCTGGAGACAATACACATCTCTTTAACCTGTGCAAATGCTCTCTCCACTCACATTATCTGTACCTTTAAGACTTGATTACCTGTAAAGACTCGCATTCCAATCATTATTCATTATTCTGTAAATTGAGTCTGTGTCTTTATATGCCCTGTTTGCTGTTTATGAGCAGATCTCCCACTCACCTGATGAAGGAGCAGCGCTCCGAAAGCTAGTGGCGTTTGCTACCAAATAAACCTGTTGGACTTTAACCTGGTGTTGTTAGACTCCTTACTGGATGTCCTGAGGCCAGCCTTGCCGCTGGGAAAATGCCTGAGCATCCGGGATATGTCTTGCCACAGCTCCTTGCTACGTAACTGGCCTTCTCACCTCCCAGCCCTCACCCTGGGGCTGGTTAAATCCTATACTTTGCATCAATCGAATACACAGAACTTGCCTCACCCCTGAATAAATATAACAAACATGATGAATTTCTGCCGACACTGTGACCATTTGAGGAGGCTCTTTAAGCTAAGCAGTTTCTTTAGGCACAAGGAGCGGTACGGTGGCACAGTGGTTAGCACTGCTACCTCACAGCGCCAGGGACCCGGGTTCGATTCCTGGCTTGGGTCACTATCTGTGTGGAGTTTGCACATTCTCCTCGTGTCTGCGTGGGTTTCCTCCGGGTGCTCCGGTTTCCTCCCACAGTCCAAAGATGTGTCGGTTAGGTTGATTGGCCATGCTAAATTGCCCCTTAGTGTCCCGGGATGCATAGGTTAGAGGGATTAGTGGGGTAAATGTGTGGGGTTGCAGGGATAGGGCCTGGGGTGGGATTGTGGTCGGTGTCGACTCGATGGGCCGAATGGCCTCCTTCTGCACTGTGGAGTTTCTATGATTCTGAGAACACGTTTGAAAGGTTACCCAACATTACAAACTATTTCATTCACTAACTAGTTTCCGATGACCATGGTAAATGTGTAAGTTTTCCGATCATTTTCAATTATTTCAATCTCACTTTAGCACTTTCACTAAACATATTTTCAATTTAGCAATAAACCCATTCTCAGCTGCAGTAATAAAACTGCATCAGGTTCTCACTTTCAGACACATCGGTTAATATTTCTTTTAGGAGAGGCACGGTGGCACCGTGGTTAGCACTGCTGCCTCACAGCGCCAGGGACCCGGGTTCAATCCTGGCCTTGGGGTCACTGTCTGTGTGGAGTTTACACATTTTCCCTGTGTCTGTGTGGGTTTCCTCCGGGTGCTCCGGTTTCCTCCCACAGTCCAAAGATGTGCGGGTTAGGTTGATTGGCCATGCTAAATTGCTCCTCAGTGTCAGGGGGACTAGGAGGGTAAATACATGGGTTACAGGGATAGGGTCTGGATGGGATTGCTGTTGGTGCAAGCTCGATGGGCTGAATGGCCTCCTTCTGCACTGTAGGGATTCTATGATTCCCGTATGATTAATACGGTGGAACTGGGGTGGAGAGTAAACAGCTAATTCGTGCTGCACTACTGTAACACTACATTCTGCACTCTCTCCTTTCCTTCTCTATGAACGGTATGCTTTGTCTGTATAGCCCGCAAGAAACAATACTTTTCACTGTATCTCAACATATGTGACAAGAACAAATCAAATCAAATTGAAGAGCCCGATTGTGTTAGTTGACATTTCTGATTGTGTCAGTAAGTTTGATTCGAAACTTGAGCCACAATGTCGGTGAGCCAGCACAATTCCAAGAGCACATAGTTAGTACCTGCAGTCTGCCAATCGCACCCAGAGCGGAAACCCTACCCAGGGTGCTCTCAGCATCTGGGTGGACAGAGGAAGGACAGCCGGAAGGCAACATTGAAAGCACTAACGGTTTGAAAGAGATAATTGGGGATTGTTTGGTAACTAATACTAGGTTTAGAGTGTTTGTCTTTGGAAGTGGGCGGGTGTGGGGGTGGGGTGGGGGGGAGGGGGTGAGGAGAAGGGGACCATGACATTGCTGTAATTCAGATATATTCTGGACCTCAAACAGGCCATTTAACTTTCTCAGTGCAGTAAAGCCTTCACATAATGCCATTCCGTATCTCAGCGTGTGTTTGGTGGACTAAATAACCTTCGCTCATTCCACTGATTGTTCAGACTTTTCCTTCTGCCCAAGTAATAACAGTTATTACCACTCTGGGCTTAACAAAGGCTTTTTATTGCAAGCGACGGGTGCTGAGCCAGCCCGGGGTCAGAGGTCGTGTCAGGGCAGCCATTCACGGCAACAAAGCCTCTGACCCTCATTATCTGTGGCAATCAGACGGACAATGTAGCCCGCTCCCACAGTTCCCTGAGTGCCAGGAGACAGAAGTGTAGACATAAAGTTTCTTTTTAAAAGAGTGATTTCAAAATACACGGAGACGTTCTGCCTACTTAGAGAAACTACAAACTGCGACGGCCCAAAATAGAGATGCCAACACACTGGGATTTGGAAACTATTCCCCAGGATGCTGCTGTGAGCAAATGCAGTGAGAAAAAAGAACCATTAAGGGATTAAATTGTGACCTTTTGTTTCAATTTCTGTAAACGCCCGGGCCGGGGTTTTCCTGTCCCGCTGTGACGGGCCTGTTGCGGAGGGCACACAGAGGCCAAATAATTCCACTGACTCGGGCGTGGCACAGTGGTTAGCACTGCCGCCTCACCGCGCCAGCGACCTGGCTTCAATTCCGACCTCGGGTCTGTGCGGAGTTTGCATGTTCTCCCCATGTCTGCATGGGTTTCCTCCTACAGTGCAAAGATTTGCGGGTTAGGTTGATTGGCCATGCTAAATTGTCCCTTAGTGTCAGGGGGGCTAACTAGGGTAAGTGCATGGGGTTATGGGAATAGGGCCTGGGTGGGATTGTGGTCGGTGCAGACTCGATGGGCCGAATGGCCTCCTTCTGCACTGTTGGATTCTATGAGATGGGCAATCTAGGCTGGTGAGTGGACCGTATGAGTGGCCCTCCTTCATCTCAGTGGGCCACAAGTTTGAAATTGGACTTGTTCGTGAACCATGACCCTATGAATAAGATTAAATACATGTAATGCATGTCAAATATTTCATAACAAGTTCCAGAAAATATTGAATCATTTGTATATTAACGGAATTGTCATCAACTTCAAATGGTAAACATAAAATAAACAGTTACGCTTGGATTGGATGCAGAGGGAGCGCCCGACTCTCACAGTCAATGCGAGCACCCACCTCACTTCACTTGCCCCTGCTTTAGTCACACCGGTAGGATGGAAACCAGTGGAATGTGAGAAACCTGTGCGTGGGCAAGGGTCACTACAATGTCTCGTGGGGCTGCACTCTGAACCCAGATGGGCTGCAGGTTGCCCACCTCTGCTTTTCGGAAACACCATTAACTCCACTTTCTCTGCAAACCACACACCATCCTGACTTGGAGATGTATCGGTCATTCCTTAATCGTTGCTGAGTCAAAATCCTGCAAAATTCCCCTACCTCACAGCAACGTGGAAGCACCTTCCCTACAGGGACTGCGGTGGTTCAAGAAGCGGGGGCTCGCCATCCCCTTCTCAAGAGACCACTAGGGTTAGCGATAAGTCCCCACCTTGTCCACCACGTGGAGAGGATGTTTCCACGAGTAGGAAAAACTAGAACCAGAGGGCACAACCTCAGGCTAAAGGGACAATCGTTTAAAACAGAGATGAGGAGGAATTTCTTCAGCCAGAGAGTGGTGAATCTGTGGAACTCTTTGCTGCAGAAGGCTGTGGAGGCCAGGTCATTGAGTGTCTTTAAGACAGAGATAGATAGGTTCTTGATTAATAGGGGGATCAGGAGTTATGGGGATGAGAAAAGTATCAGCCATGATTGAATGGCGGAGCAGACTCGATGGGCCGAGTGGCCTAATTCTGTTCCTAGGTCTTACGAGGGAAACATTTTAAAAAAATAATTTATTAATAAAACGGGCAGAAGGAAGCAATCTGTGGCAGGAATCCGGCGTTGAGCATCACTGTTTTTCTTTCACATGTAAAAGGAGTTAAATCCGTCATTCCCCAGTGCACTTTGGGTAGGATGTTCTGACCACATCATTGTGGTCAGAAAGCAGCTGTGACTCCCAAAAATATAATCTTTCCCAGGCTGCCGCTTGACCTGTGGAACAGCGACATGTTATTTGTAAATGGCCAGAGGTTGATGGCACAGCTGCGGAAGACAAGCTCACTGCAATGATGCCAACGCTCTGTGCAAAGCAGCAGACATACAGCCCTCTCACAGCCAACATTCGAAAGTACAGCGTTACAAATTGGATTCGTGCAGCACCTACAGTTCAGAATCTGAGAGTGGATGGCAGCAGTGGTTTATTTATTTATTATTTGTTCATGAGATGTGGGCGTCGCTGGCTGGGCCAACGTTTATTGTCCATCCCAATGGGCAATAGTTAAGAGTCAACCACATTGCTGTGGGTCAAGGAGTCACATGTAGGCCAGACCGGGAAAGGGCAGCAGATTTCCTTCATAGGATCATAGAATCATAGAACCCTTGCAGTGCAGGTAGAGGCCATTCGGCCCATTGAGTCCATACTGACAACAATCTCTCCGGGCCCTATGCACGTAACCCCACATAATGGAAGCAGGTACGATAGTGACTTTTAAGGGGCGTCTTGACAGATGCATGAATAGGATGGGATATAGAGTGATATGGCCCTCGGAAAGATAAGGGGTTTTAGTTCAGATGGGCATCATGCTCAGTGCAGGCTTGGAGGGCCGAAGGGCCTGTTCCTGTGCTACAATTTTCTCTGCTCTTCTTTGTTCACACATTTACCCTGCTAATCTCCCTGACACAAGGGGCAATTAAGCATGGCCAATCCACCTAACCTGCCCATCTTTGGAGTGTGGGAGGAAACCGGAGCACCCGGAGGAAACCCACGCAGACACGGGGGGAACATGCAAACTCCACACAGACAGTGACCCGAGGCCGGAATTGAACCCAGGTCCCTCGCGCTGTGAGTCCGCAGTGCTAACCATTGTGTCACTGTGATGCCCGCCAAAGAACATGAGTGAATCAGATGGGTTTTTACGAAAATTGACAATGGTTTCATGGTCATCGGTAGACTTTTCATTCTGGATATATATTGAATTCAAATTTCACCATCTGCTGTGGTGGGATTTGAACCCAGGTCCCTGAGCATTACCCTAGGTCCCAGGATTAATAGTCCAGTGACAATACCAATTCCACTTGTGGGAGAGACTAGAACTCGAGGCCCAACCTCAGAGTGAAGGGACGCTCCTTTAAAACTGAGATGAGGAGGAATTTCTTCAGCCAGAGGGTGGTGAATCTGTGGAACTCATTGCCACAGAGGGCTGTGGAGGCCAGGTCATTGAGTGTCTTTAAGACAGAGATAGATAGGTTCTTGATCAATAAGGGGATCAAGAGTTACGTGGAGAAGACAGGAGAACGGGGATGAGAATCATATCAGCCATGATTGAATGGCGGAGCAGACTCGATGGGCCAAATGGCCTAATTCTGCTCCTATATCTTATGGTTTTATGGCCACTGCTTCCCCATTTATTATTGATAAAGTAGGTAAAGAAAGAGCTCATATTAATATGTGTCTTAGGGCGGCCCAGAGAACCTCACTGCCGATTAAGGATATTTTTGAAGGGTGTGTGAAATTTTCGCACAGCTATGAGATAAAAGACAAAGGCTAGAATTCTCCAACCTCGCCTGCAGCTGGGATTCTCCATCCTGAATGGAGTGCTAAATCTTTTGTTCTCCCATGGCAGTGGTCACGAGGCGTGCGAGACCGCAGAATTCTGGCTAAAATCTGTTTTTAGCGGTGTTGATTTGGAGAATAAATATTGGCCTGGGTTTTGAGGCGAGTGAAACTGTGACACCCTCTGCTCACCTCATAGAAAGCTGCCCACAAAAATCTAGCTGATTCCACTCTACCTTGACATCAAGTTGAACCGGGCATCACGTCCAGCGGAATCTCCAAGCATCCAGCAATGGTAATGTTATAAAGGAAGGGAGGCTACCAATCACATTGAAGAATTTGCACAGACAGCACACCAGGAAGTAAGATGCGCTAATTTAATGTTTTACATAGTTTACAGAGGATGAAATAAGTGATAAGGGTACAGGATAGAGGTTGAAATGAATAACTTAAAATTTTAAAAATTATATTGTAAAAACTATGGAATTTTTACCATTGTGAGAAAAAAAGTGACAAAATGTGTCATATTATGTTTAGAAAAATATAAATGTTGCTGTCTACAGCTTGAAAGGATATTCGGTAGTTTGTGTTACTTAGTTAACCTTTAAAAAACCCAGTTATACCTCTTAACAAAACATGAACCTTTTTTCAGGGGTTTTAACAGCGAAGTTAAAGATGGACATTCTCATCTGTTCAGTGATTTCTAAAGCCTGCTGAGCCTTCAACAGTGGAAGGGCAGGGTAGCACCCACAGCAATGTCTGCATTTCCACATTTAAATTTGCATGCGCAGACTCCAGATGTGCTGTCATTTTCACAGGGAGCTGACAGGATGTGTGACATCATTCCAGCTGCAACATCTGGATCATTGTCCAGGACGCTGAGGAGAATTCCCCTCATCTTCGCTCTATAGCCGTGGGCATAAAGGGCCTTAGTCTAACATAGAATCATAGAATCTCTACAGTGCAGAAGAGACCATTCAGCCCATCGAGCCTGCACCAACACCGAGGCTCTCGCCCCATCCCTGTCACCCCACACATTTACCATGGCCAAACCCTCTAACCTACATATCTTGGGACATTAACGGGTAATTTAGCGTGGCCAATGCACTGTACATGCTCTGAATACTCTGCAGAAGTGAGTCACCTCCTGACTCCCACAACTTTTTTCCATCTACAAAACAGAAGTCAGTAGTGGAAAAGTTCATTCACCACTAACCTGCATCAGTGTAACTCAGGACTTGATCAGCATCTTAAACATTTTCTCCCTCCTCCACCGACACAGTGGCAGCCGTGTGTACCATCTACAAGATGCACAACGACAACTAGCCAAGTCTCCCAAACCGATGACCACTTGCATGTCGAAGAGCAAGAGTTGAGTACAAGAGTTGGGAAATCATGTTGCAGCTGTATAAAACCTTCGTTACGCCGCATTTGGAATACCGCATGCAGTTCTGGTCACCACACTACCAGACAGATGTGAAAACTTTGGAGAGAATGCAAAGAAGGTTCACCAGGATGTTGCCTGGTCTCGAGGGTGTTGGCTATGAGGAGAGGTTGAATAAACTAGGATTGTTTTCATTGGAAAGACGAAGGCTGAAGGGGGACCTGATAGAGGGTCTACAAAATTATGAGAGGCACACACAGGGTGGAGAGTAAGAGGCTTTATCCCAGGGTGGAAGTGTCAATTACAAGGGGGCACAGGTTCAAGCTGAGAGGGGGAAAGTTTAAGGGAAATGTGCGGGGGAAGTTTTTCACTCAGAGTGTGATGGGTGCCTGGAACGCGCTGCCAGAGGAGGTGGTGGAAGCAGGCACATTAGCAACATTTAAGAGGCATCTGGATGGGTCCAAGAATAAGGCAGGAATAGAGGGATACGGACCGAATAAGGGCAGATGCGTTTTTAAATTTTAGTTAGGGCATCATGATCAGCACAGACTTGGAAGGCCGAAGGGCCTGTTCCTGTGCTGTACTTTGCTTTGTTCTCTTCGACACTGGGCACATCACCACGACCCGCAAGCTCCCTTTCAAGACACACACTACCCTATCTTAATGATGTATGTCTTTGTTCTTTCATCATTGCTGGGACAGAATCCTGGAACTCTGCAGGAACACATTAACTTCATCAAGGTTCAAGAAGAATGCCACCACCATCTTCTCAAGGACAACTAGGGATGGGCAACGAATGCTGACTTTGCCAGTGTCACCCACAACCTGCGAATGAATAAATACTTTTCTTACAAAAATTAAAGAATTTTGGGTGGATTTTGGAACAGATTTCATATTGAGTGGCCGGTCTGAAATGCCTATTGGCCAGGATCTGCATGTGAACACTTTGTTTGGCTGATCATTGTACGGCTGGTTTGGATATTGTAATAACCACAAAGGCCAAAAATAATGATTTAACGTAGCAAACCTTGGGACTAACGAGTGAGGCTTTAGGAGGGATTAAATAAAAGCACAAGGAGAAAAAAGAAAACATACAGAAAGGGATTTGTTTTGGAAATTTATTTGAGAGATGTGGAAAGAAAGTAGGAGGCCCAGTACAATGGAAGCTGTATTTGTGTTTAAATACCCCATGGTTCTGCGCTCCCCTTCCCTTTAATCTCCAGCAGCCCCACCACCCTCCAAGAACGTGGTGTTCTTCCAATTCCGGCCTCATGTTTGTCCTGAATGTCCGATGCTCCACCATTGGTGGCTTCAGTTGTGTGGAATGTAAACTCTGGAGTTCCTCACCCGCCCCTCTTGATCTCTCTCCTTTAACACACTCCTTAAAACCTCTTCCACAAAGCTTTTGGTTGACATATCCTTATGTGGCTCTGTCATAATTCATCTCATAATACATCTCTGAAGCTCTTTAGGATGTTTAACTTTGTCAAAGGCGCTATATTCATAGAATCATAGAATCCCTTCAGTGCAGAAGGAGGCCACTCAGCCCATCAAGTCTGCACTGACTACAATCCCACCCAGGCCCCATTCCCGTGACCCCACTGGGGTCAATTTAGCATGGCCAATTAACCTAACCCGCACATCTTTGGACTGTGGGAGGAAACCGGAGCACCCGGAGGAAACCCACGCAGACATGGGGAGAACATGCAAACTCCACACAGACAATGACCCAAGCCGGGAATCGAACCCGGGTCCCTGGCGCTGTGAGGCAGCCGTGCTAACCACTGTGCCGCCGTGCCATATTAATGTGAGTTATTGTTAATGAATGGGATTGAGAGTATTGAGAGTATTAGGAACAGATTGTTTCAATAATTGAGGTACCTTGCTTGCTGTCAGTCACCATCGGAAAGTCAGGACCCCAGTTTAACTACTCACCAGTGAAGTGGTAGCTCCCATAAGGCCGCATCTCCCTGCGTCATGTGCTTTAGACATGGGCCGAATCTGATGATCATGGCCCCATTCTTCACCAGGAAGCCGGTGGCAATGCCATGGCCATTTCCAGGACCCCAGTGGGATTATACGGGCCGGGACTCGCTGGGCCCACTCGGCCCTGGAGGATATCCCAATGGCCCATTGAATTGGGCACTGAGCCTAAAATAGGATTCCCACTGGGTGGCAAACCCATCTCGATGCTCCTGTCCCACTGGCCCTGATCAGGCTTCCCATCCAGGGTGGCTGGGAACCCAGTGATTACACAATGTAATGCATTTAGCGGGCTGGAAGCCCATTTCAGTGGCCTCCTGTGATTCACCCACCCCCCACCCCCAGCGGCAAGTGCACCAGCTGGGCTTTGGTACAGGTCCAGAGAAATGTGGACCTGGCACCTTGTACCAGGAGGAGGGGTGGGGGAGGGGTTAATTGCTGTGCCCATGTGCCCTTCTGCCATGGCCAGGTTGTGGGAGGAAACTGGAGCACCCGGAGAAAATATACACAGACTTGGAGAGAACGTGTAGACTCCACACAGTCACCCAAGGCCGGAAATGAATCCAGATCTCCGGCACTGTGAGGCAGCAGTGCTAACCACTGTGTCACCCTCCTCACAGCTTATGTTCTCACCTAGCTTTGTATCATTAGCAAATTTAGATACTGTGGTGAACCATCGTTGGTTCCCACCAGGTAGTGCTGAGCCAGGGTCTGGCCAGTCCTATGAGTCTGTATATATGTTACTGTTGGGGTTAGGGTTGGGCTGTTCTACATGTTACTGTTGGGGTTAGGGTTGGGCTGTTCTACCTGTAATGTGGTTATTATGGTGCATCCCAGTTGGGCTCCGCCTTCTGGGAGAGGTATAGAGGTCACTGCTCTGTCTGGGACCCTTCAGTCTGGGATCGTGTATTATATATGGTAGCTCTATTGTAGTAGTCAATAAAAACCTTTATTTCCTCGAGCATCTCTGGCCTCGTGAGTTATATCGCGCATCAATTTTATTGACTACTAATTGAACTCTCGTCGTTAAAAAAAAAAGAAAACGATACAGAGAGTATGGAGCAAATGCTTAAACCCGAACGTCTTACGCTGGACCCACGTGCGGCGGGCGCCTCCAACACCTTCGACCACTGGTTGAAATGTTTTCAGGATTACCTCGAAGCCTCCGCAGCGGTCACCACAGACGACGACAGACTCCGGGTCCTCCACGCGAGGGTAAGCGACGCTATATATTTAGCGATCCGTGCGGCCACCGACTACAAAGGGGCCCTCGAGCTTCTTAAGAAGCGTTACATTAAACCGCCGAACGAGATGCATGCTCGATATCTCTTAGCCACTCGGCGGCGGCAGCCCGGCGAAACGACGGAACAGTACGCGTGCGAGCTCCTACAGCTAGCCAGGGGCTGTAACTGCAAAGCAGTGTCGGCAGACCAGAACATGAATGACCTCGCTCGAGATGCGTTTGTGGCGGGAATTGGATCGTCTTATATCCGCCTTCGGCTGTTGGAGCAAGGTAATCTCGATCTCACTAAGTCTATAGAGCTAGCGGATACGTTAGAAACGGCCTCCAAAAGCCTGGCGATGTATCCCGAAGACCACGTGGAGACAGCGTGGCAGGAGCAGTCACAGACCCCACTTCGTCCAGCGGGTCCGAAAAGCTGCGTGATGGCATGCCCACCCTCGGGCCTGACGACGGCAGCAGCTCCAGGCGGCCCGCGGTGTTACTTCTGTGGGGGAGTGAAGCACACTCGGCAGCGATGTCCTGCTAAAGCGGTGTTGTGCTCCGCCTGCGGCAAGAAGGGGCATTATTTGAAGGTATGTCGATCCAAACTTACGTCCAGGGAAACTCAACGAGCCCTGTCGCGTGGAACATGCGCCAGAATTCAGGAGAATCGTTTGCAGGCTCTCCACAATGACCTCTGCCATGCAGGGGTCACTCGGCTCTACCACTTCGTAAAAGCCCGGAATCTACCCTGCTCGGTGGAGGATGTCAGGTCCACAACCAGAAGCTGCCGGGTATGCGCGGAATGCAAACCGCACTTTTATCGACCTGACAGGGCACAACTCGTTAAGGCCACTCGTCCCTTCGAAAGACTGAGTGTCGACTTTAAGGGCCCCCTTCCCTCGACAGATCGGAATGTGTACTTCCTCAATATCATTGATGAGTACTCACGATTCCCTTTTGTCATTCCCTGTTCTGATATGACCGCTGCCACGGTTATCAAGGCATTTCGTGATCTTTTCACCCTGTTCGGGTACCCCTGTTACATCCACAGCGATAGGGGCTCGTCGTTCATGAGCGATGACTTGAGGCAATACCTGCTCTCATACGGGATTGCCTCTAGTAGAACCACGAGCTACAACCCTAGGGGTAACGGACAGGTAGAACGTGAGAATGCTACAGTCTGGAAGGCTGTCTTACTGGCGTTGAAGTCAAAAAGCCTTCCAGTCTCCCGTTGGCAAGAGGTGCTCCCTGATGCGCTCCACTCCATACGCTCACTCCTGTGTATGGCAACCAACGCTACTCCCCATGAGAGACTGTTTTCATTCCCTCGGAAGTCTTCCTCTGGGACCTCATTACCGTCTTGGTTGACGTACTCAGGACCTGTCCTCCTGCGGCGAAATGTTAGGGCCCGCAAGTCCAAACCTTTGGTTGAACAGGTCCATCTCCTCCACGCCAACCCTCAGTATGCCTATGTGGCATACCCTGACGGGCGAGAGGACACGGTCTCGATTCGAGACCTGGCGCCAGCAGGGGGCTTGGAAACCCCTGTCGCTCCCATACCTCCTGTTAGAGACGCCCCAACTATTGTTTCCCCTCCTGACATGGCGCGGGCAGCATCGGGACCATCACTTAACCCTTTTACTCCCGTGTACAGCTTGCCTGAGTCCAGGAGATGGTCGCCACTTCAAGGCGTGTCCGAACTCAGCGGATTGTCACCACCTCGGGGTCAACCGGCCTGTGAGACATTGGAGGAGCCGTTGGACACCGCCTTGGGGAGAACGCCACCGCGAGTGCCTACTCCGGTGTCATCGCCGGTGTTGAGGAGGTCACAACAACGGTGCGGTCCCCCTGACCGTCTGAACTTATAGACTGATGACCAATTGTTCTGTGTTTTTTTGTACCCCGCCGGCCTTTGTCTTCAAAGAAGGGGTGAATGTGGTGAACCATCGTTGGTTCCCACCAGGTAGTACTGAGCCAGGGTCTGGCCAGTACTATGAGTCTGTATATATGTTACTGTTGGGGTTAGGGTTGGGCTGTTCTACATGTTACTGTTGGGGTTAGGGTTGGGCTGTT
This sequence comes from Mustelus asterias, assembly GCF_964213995.1. NCBI lineage: Eukaryota > Metazoa > Chordata > Chondrichthyes > Carcharhiniformes > Triakidae > Mustelus > Mustelus asterias. The sequence continues at coordinate 16,699,852 of NC_135818.1, forward strand.
CTACCTGTAATGTGGTTATTATGGTGCATCCCAGTCGGGCTCCACCTCCTGGGAGAGGTATAAAGGTCACTGCTCTGTCTGGGACCCTTCAGTCTGGGATCGTGCGTTGTATATGGTAGCTCTATTGTAGTGGTCAATAAAAGCCTTTATTTCCTCGAGCACCTCTAGCCTCGTGAGTTATATCGCGCATCAGATCCATTACTCTTTCTTCATCTAAGAGATCAATATATAATGTAACTCACTGAGGCTCTAACACTGATCTTTGCAATATTCCACTAATTACAGCCTGCCAATTGAAAATGTCCATATATTCCTACTTTCCTTTCCCTGTCCCTGAACGGATCTCTCCACACTAATTGGGTCTAAGGATATTAGCCATGGAGAGAGAGAGAAATGCACCAAGAACAATTTGCTCTCATTCAGCGCATTTCACACAGTGAAACATCCAATGGCACTGAGCAAGATCTGCAGGAATAAAAACATTTTTGACTTTCTTTGACGGTGAGTCACAGAAGGAGGAATCAGGGAAGATGACCAAGTGCTCAAACAAAGAGGCAGGTTTAAAGGAGCATCTTAGAAAAGGAGGTGGAGAGTTTAGGGTTGGAATTCCAAAGCTTTCCAGCATCAATAGAGGGATTAAAATCAGAGACATGCAAAGGTGCCAAAATTGGACGAGTGCAGGGATCCCGCAGGCTTGTCGGACTAAAGAAGACTACACAGCGAGGAAGGCATGAGGCCACAGAGGGGCTTGAAAAGTGGCACTTATATCTTTGCAATTATTTAGAGTCACAGAGGTTTGCAGCATAGATAAAGGCTCTTCGGCCCATTGCATCCATGCTAGTCAAATACAACCCAGCTAACTATTCTAATCCTATTTTCCAGCACTTTGCCAAGAGCCTTGTATGTCTTGGCATCACAAGTGCACATCTAAATACTTCTTAAATGTTATGAGGGTCTCTGCCACCACCACCCTTCCAGGCAGTGAGTTTCAGACTCCCACCACCTTAAAGGAGAAAAATATTTTCCTCAAATCCCCTCTAAATCTCCTGCCCTTTATCTTAAATCTATGCCCCCTGGTCATTAACCCCTCCACCAAGGGGAAACATCCCAGGCAACATCCTGGTAAATCTCCTCTGCACCTTTCTCGCCTCCCTCTTATAATGTGGATTCTAGAACTGCACACAATACTATAGCTGTGGCCTAACCAACATTTTGCACAGTTCCAGCATAACCTCCTTGCTCTTAAACTCTGTGCCTTGGCTAACCAATCAAGTATACCATATGCCTTCTTAACCACTTTATCCACCTGTCCAGTATACATCCACTCTAAGGTCCTTCTGATCCTCGATGCTTCCCAGGGTCCTGCCTTTCATCATGTATTCCCTTGTCTTGTTTGTCCTGCCCAACTGCATCACCTCACACTAATCCGAATTGAATTCTATTTGCCACTGATTAGCCCATCCTACCAGGCAGTCTATATCCTCCTGTAATCTAAGGCTATCGTCCTTACTATTTACCAACCCACCCCATCCACGAACTTACCGATCAACCCTTCCACATTCAAGTCTAAATCATTTATATAAACCATAAACAGAAAGGGCCCCAACACTGATCCCTGCTGTACCCACTGGTCATTGTGTTCCAGTCAGAAAAACACCCCTTGACCGCCACTCCCTGCTTCCTGCCATTTAGCCAATTCTGGATCCAATTGGCCAAATTTCCTTGGATTCCCTGGGCTCTTACCTTCGCTATCAATCTCCCTTGTGGGACCTTATAAAAAGCCTTGCTCAAATCCAGGTAAACTACAGCAAATGCATTCTACACACCTGGTCACCTCTTTGAAAAATTCAGTCAAGTTGGTCAGACATGACCTTCCCTTAACAAAACCATACTGACTGTTCTTGATTAATCTCTGCCTCTCCAAATGCAGATTAATTCTGTTTCGTAAAATTGCTTCCAATAGTTTTCCCACCACTGAGGTTAGACTGACTGGCCTGCAGTTTCCTGGTTTATCTCTTCTTGAATAATGGCACCACATTGGCTGTCCTCCAGGCCTTTGGCACATCTCCTGTAAAGATTACCTGTAAAGACTTGCATTCCAACCATTATCTTGTAAATTGAGTCTGTGTCTATGTGTGCCCTGTTTGTGAAAACAACTCTTCATTCACCCTAAGAGAGGAGCAAGACTCTGAAAGCTTGTGCTACCAAATAAACCTGTTGGACTTTAACCTGGTGTTGTGAGACTTCTTACTGTGCTTACCCCAGTCCAATGCCAGCATCTCCACATCAGGGCTACCACCGACACCGCAAACCGCCGGCTCCAAGTGGAGAGGATCTCCAAGAAGATCGTACATATCGACACAGACATCAAGTTTCTACAAAGATGCAAGAAAGGACTACGGATCACGAACCCACTCCAGTCGACCTATAACACAAAATACGCTGAGAGACTTTGCCGTCGCACCTCTCTCACACTCAACCACCTCATACACCAGCTCTACAGCAAACGCCACATCCTGGAAACCAAGATAGAGTCCATGTTCTCAACTTGCGCTCAGGACGCAGACCAGCTGCGAAACTCTGCCAAGCAGAGGAGACAACGGAACTACGCCATCTACATGCACATGTGCTGAGAAGCTCAGTATCATCACCAGCAGCAACCAAGCCTCCCCCGGTACCACAGTAGAAAACAGTACCACTGCAGGGAAGTCCATTGTCAACTTGTCCGACTACACACTTCAACCAGATGAAATCGAAATTCTCAGCCGAGGGCTCAATTTCTGTCCCACCACCAAAATAGACCCCATCAGTCTCACAGCAGACACAGAGGAATTCATCAGGCGAATGAGGCTGCGGGAGTTCTTCCACAAACCCCAAGAGGCCAACAGCGAACACAATGAGACAGCCAATGAACCGGAACAGCCGACAGAGAGATCCACAGTGCAGCAACCGAAGAGGAAAGAATCGAATTGGACTCCTCCAGAAGGCCACTGCCCTCGACTTGACATGTATGCCCAAGCCATCAGGAGGTGCATCAACACCAGATTCATCAGCCGCACTCACAAGACAGCCCCGAACATTACCCAAGCACAACGCAACGCCATCCGCACTCTCAAGACTAACCACAACATTATCATCAAACCAGCAGACAAAAGAGAGGCCATCGTCATACTGAAATGAATGGAACAGGGCGGCACGGTAGCACAGTGGTTAGCACTGCTGCTTCACAGCTCCAGGGACCTGGGTTCGATTCCCGGCTTGGGTCACTGTCTGTGTGGAGTTTGCACATTCTCCTCGTGTCTGCATGGGGTTTCCTCCGGGTGCTCCAGTTTCCTCCCACAGTCCAAAGATGTGCGGGTTAGGTTGATTGGCCATGCTAAAAATTGCCCTTAGTGCCCTGAGATGCATAGGTTAGAGGGATTAGTGGGTAAAATATGTAGGGATATGGGGGTAGGGCCTGGGTGGGATTGTGGTTGGTGCAGACTCAATGGGCCGAATGGCCTCTTTCCGTACTGTAGGGTTTCTATGATGATTCTATGATTCATGACTGCAAAGAAGTGTACTGAACAACGGGGAACACTACAGACAGTTACCCGCAGATCCGAACAAAGAACACACCCGTCAACTCAACAGACTGATCAAGATCTTTGATCCGGACTTCAGAGCACCCTCCGTGCTCTCATCCCACGTACTCCCCGCGTTGGAGATCTCTACTGCCCCCTGACAATACACAAGGCCAACACACCCGGCCATCCCATCGTATCGGGCAATGGGACCCTTTGTGAGAACTTCTCCGGCTACGTCGAGGGCATCCTGAAACCCATTGTACAAAGAACCCTCAGCTTCTGGCGCGACAGTACAGACTTCCTACAGAAACTCAGCACACATGGAGCAGTTGAACCAGGAGCGCTCCTCGTCACAATGGATGTCTCGGCACTCTACACCAGCATCCCCCACAATGACGGCATTGCTACAACTGCCTCAGTACTCAACGCCAACAACTGCCAATCTCCAGATGCAATTCTACAACTCATCCACTTCATCCTGGACCACAACGTCTTCACCTTCAACAATCAATTCTTTATCCAGACACACACAACAGCCATGGGGACCAAATTCGCACCTCAATATGCTAACATCTTCTTGCACAGGTTCGAACAAGACCTCTTCACCGCACGGGACCTTCAACCGACGCTATACACTAGATACATCGATGACATTTTCTTCCTTTGGACTCACGGCGAACAATCATTGAAACAACTATATGATCACATCAACAAGTTCCATTCCACCATCAGACTCACCATGGACTACTCTCCGGAATCGATTGCATTCTTGAACACACACATCTCCATCAAGGACGGTCACCTCAGCACCTCACTGTACCGCAAGCCCACGGATAACCTCACGATGCTCCACTTCTCCAGCTTCCACCCTAAACACGTTAAAGAAGCCATCCCCTACGGACAAGCCCTCCGTATACACAGGATCTGCTCGGATGAAGAGGATCACAACAGACACCTACAGATGCCGAAAGACGCCCTCATAAGAACAGGACATGGCGCTCGACTCATCGATCGACAATTCCGACGCGCCACAGCCAAAAACCGCACCGACCTCCTCAGAAGTTAAACATGGGACACGGCGGCCTTGGTAAATTGATCCTTAGTGTTAGAGGAATTGGGGGGGTGAACGTCTGGGGTTACGGGGATAGGGCCTGGGTGGGATTGTTGTTGGTGCAGGCTTGATGGGCCAAATGGCCTCCTTCTGCACTGTAGAGATTCTATGATTCCCTGATCAAAATTGTGACACCCCCTCCTCTTTTAGCTCTTTCCCTGTCTGACCTGAAGATCCTGTATCGTGGACTATTGAGCTGCCAATCCTGCCCCTCTCTCAACCATGTCTCTGTGACAGCTGTGATATCAAACCCCCATGTTTTAATTTGTGCTCTGAACTCATCTGCCTTGTTCGTCAGACTCCTTGCATTAAAATATATACCATCCAATCTTGCTCAACTCCCCTGTGCCTTAACTGGCCTATCACCTCTATGCTTTCCTGACTCACTTGCTATCTCTTCTAATTTCGGCTGTGCACCTCCCCTGCTGAGCCTGCCGTCAGGATCCCACTCCCCTGCCAAGTTAGTTTAAGCCCTCCCCCATGGAACCAGCAAACCACCCGAACACCTTTCACACTCACAGGATATCCCAACATGCTTCACAAGCAATGAAGTGCTTTCGAAGTGTAGCCACTGTTGTAATGTACGGGCCCTGGCCGCCAATTGATCCAAGAGCAGCAATACAATAAACACCTTAACCGAGAGGTTGATTTTAGCCAACTCACTGGGAAATTATCCTGCTCTCCTTAGAAGTAATGATGCTGTAAGATTGTCAAAGGGCCGGTAAGACCTCAGTTTAAAGTCTGATCCAAAAAACATACCCCCATATGTGGAGTACTCCCTCATTACTACACAGGAGGGTCAGACAAGATTATTAAGTAGGCGATGTCTAGTTAATAATCTAGTCTGACCTTCCTGCATAGTCTAGTGACCCGAGGCCAGAATAATACCACCAGGCATAGGTATTATTGCTGGACTATTAATACAGAAATGCAGCTCATGCTCTGGGGATCCAGGTTGGAATCCTGCCACGGCAGGATTGAATTCAACCAAAAATATCTGAAATTAGGAAACTATTGATGACTATGAAACCATTCTCAATTGTCGGAAAAACCCATCTGGTTCACTAATGTCCTTTAGGGAAGGAAATCCGCCATCCTTACCCGGCCTGGCCTACATGTGACTCCAGAGCCACAGCAATGTGGCTGACTCTCAAATGCCCTCCAAGGGCAACTAGGGATGGGCAATAAATGCTGGCCCAGCCAGCGACGCCCATGTCCCACTAATCAATAAAAAAGTCTCTGAGATGGCAACCTTCTAATGGTGGGGATAGAATACTACAGACTGAATCACTCCTGATGCCTAAAGTAAGTGAACTGTTATGGCTCGTTCATGTAACGGACGTGGTGTGTAGAAATATCATATATGTGAGATAGGAAGTGGCAAGTTCATTAAATTAAGTAATGTCAGTGGGGAAATTCCTAATCTCCAATCTGGACGATTTGGTGAGGAATTATAGAATCCCTACAAGTGCAGAAGGAGGCCATTCAGTCTATTGAGTGTGCACTGACTCTCCAACAGATCATCTTACCCAGCCCTATCCCCATAACTCCACACATTTACCATGGCTAATCCCCCTAACCTACACATCTTGGGACACCAAGTGGCAATTTAGCATGACCAATCCACCTAACCTGCACATCTTTGAAGTGTGGGAGGAAACCAGAGCACCCGGAGGAAACCCATGCAGACACAGGGGAGAATGTACAAACTCCACTCTGACAGTCACCTGAGGCCGAAATTGAACCCGGGTCCCTGGCGCTGTGAGGCAACAGTGCTAACCAATGTATTACCATGTCTCCAGATGGCCTTTCACATGGAATGATTAAAGGCACTGCTTTGTGCGATAGGAACCACAAATTGTGTATGCACATTGCATGGGTTCCATGGTGCTGGCAAGGCCACATTTATTGGCAATCCCTATTTGCTCAGAATAAGGTGTTCGGAAGGTTTTAAAGGTTGACCATGCAGTGTGGGATGGGGGTCAGACCAGGGGATGAGTGAACCAGCTGTTTTTTTCAGATAAACTGGCATCTATTATGGCTATTAATCTGTTGCAAGCCTACAGATTACCCAAGTTATTAAACCCAATTTCTCCTGGTGGATTTGATAACTGGCCCTAGCATTCCTGATCTAATAACATTATCACCACACTATCATGCTCTTAGTTACTGGAATAATCTCAATGGTATCTGCTTACCAATTATTTTACCTGTGTATAAATATACCAAGAGTGATGTAGAGAGCTGTAGGTTTGATTCCTAAATCACTGTTCCTTACTATCACTGGGTCAAAATCCTGGAACGGACTACTCAATGGTACTGTGGGTGCACCTACACTACATGGACTGCTGCGGTTTAATAGGCAGCTCACGATCACAGGGCGGCACGGTGGCACAGTGGTTAGCATTGCTGCCTCACAGTGCCAGGGACCTGGGTTTGATTCCCGGCTTGGGTTACTGTCTATGCGGATTCTGCACGTTCTCCCCATGTCTGCATGGGTTTCCTCCGGGTGCTCCGGTTTCCTCCCACTATCTGAAAGACATGTTGGTTAGGTGCATTGGCCATGCTAAATTCTCCCTCAGTATAATCGAACAGGCGCCGGAGTGTGGCGACTAGAGGATTTTCACAGTAACTTCATTGCAGTGTTAATGTAAGCCTACTTGTGACACTAATAAATAAACTTTAAAAAAACTTTAAAAACAAGATGGTTGCTGTGGAGTCAGCATTGCTCACTGTTTCCAGGGGGAGGAAGGGAAAACTCTGGTCATGAACAGACTGAAAGGGTGTAAACATGAGTATTTTTTTTATACTTTTCCAATTCAATCAAATCAAATCCAATTCAGAGTCTCAACAAGTTGAGACATTTCAGATCCAGGCTGACAAGACAGGACGAGCGACCAAATCACCCTGTCCTGGGCCTGATCTACATGAGCCAAGTTGATTGGAGGAGCAAAGCAACACCTCCTCCAAAACTTGAGCTCATTTGCATCTTAGCCAAAAGGCCGAGATGCCGCTTTTAAAAATTGCTTCATATGAAACATATGAAGCTTCAATGCAACCCAATGACCTCAACCAAGTGCAGCATCCAATCCATACTACACTTGATCTTCGCCAAGTATTTTTTTTAATATACTTTTCCAATTCAATCAAATCAAATCCAATTCAGAGTCTCAACAAGTTGAGACATTTCCGATCCAGGCTGACAAGACAGGGCGGGCGACTAAACCACCCTGTCCTGGGCCCGATCTACATGAGCCAAGCTGATTGGAGAAGGGGGAGGTTCCTCCTCCAAGACTTGGGCTCATTTGCATCTTAGCCAAAAGGCTGAGATGCCGCTTTTAAAAATTGCTTCATATGAAACATATGAAGCCTCAGCGTAACCTAATGACCTCAACCAAGTGCAGCATCCTCTCCATGCTACACTTGATCCAAGTATTTTTTTATTTATTTCAAAAATATACTTTATTCACACAAAAAAAAACTCTCCAATAAAACATTGCAAAATTACAGATCCAAAAGTCATAAACAGTGTAAAAAAGAATCATTTTTACAGTCCAATACCGTGCTCATTTACAAAAACATTACATTCCGTGACATTTCATTTCTTAAAACTATATACATGTGTCAGAGTTTACTGTGTGCCGTTATTTTTCAGATTGGCACACAGTTCCGCAGGCCGAGGGTATTCTGCAGTTACCCGGCCCTCGGTCTGCCTCGGTTGAGAGGCTTTACACGGTGGCCTTTCCCCATTGTGCCTTTGTGGCGGCTGCCCCAAGCTTGAGCGCGTCCCTGAGCACGGAGTCCTGGACCTTGGAATGTGCCAGTCTGCAACACTCGGTCGAGGACAATTCTTTCAGCTGGAAGATCAGCAAGTTTCGGGCGGACCAAAGCACGTCCTTCACCGAGTTGATGACCCTCCAGTAGCAGTTGTTATTTGTCTCGGTGTGCGTCCCCGGAAACAGCCCGTAGAGCACAGAGTCCTGCGTCACCGAGCTGCCCGGGACGAACCGCGACAAATACCACTGCATCTCGTTCCAGACACTTGATCCAAGTATTAATCTAAATGATCAAATGCCATTGGTGGAAGTGAGTCAGAGTGGCCCACTGTACTGCTTCAGTTCATAGCTCTCCTCACACTTTAAAGCACTCCTTCCCCTTAGCACAAGGTTCACTGCCTGATCCCACTTCCCTTGTCGGCCTTCACTTACAGTTTGGTCCTGCTCTCCCTCATAACTGCAATCTGCCCAACACTTTCCAGACCAGCCAAAATTTTGATTTGATTTGATTTATTATTGTCACATGTATTGGAATACAGTGAAAAGTATTGTTTCTTGCACGCTATACAGACAAAGCATACCGTTCATAGAGAAGTAGAGAGTGTAGAATGTAGTGTTACAGTCATAGCTAGGGTGTGGAGAAAGATCAACTTAATGCAAGATAGGTCCAATCAAAAGCCTGATGGCAGCAGGGAAGAAGCTGTTTTTGAGTCAGTTGGTACGCGACCTCAGACTTTTGTATCTTTTTCCCGATGGAAGAAGGTGGAAGAGTGAATGTCCGGAGCGTGTGAGGTCCTTAATTATGCTGGCTGCTTTTCCGAGGCAGTGGGAAGTGTAGACAGAGTCAATGGATGGGAGGCTGGTTTGGGTGATGGATTGGGCTACATTCACGACCTTTTGTAGTTTCTTGCGGTCTTGGACAGAGCAGGAGCCAGACCAAGCTGTGATGCAACCGGAAAGAATGCTTTCTATGGTGCAGCTGTAAAAGTTGGTGAGATTCGTAGCAGACATGCCAAATTTCCTTTGTCTCCTGAGGAAGTAGAATCATAGAATCCTACAGTGCAGAAAGAGGCCATTCGGCCCATCGAGTCTGCACCAACCACAATCCCACCCAGGCCCTATCCACATATCCCTACATATTTACCCACTAACCCCTCTAACCTATGCATCCCGGGACACTAAGGAGCCAATCGACTTAACCTAGAGGCGTTGGTGGCTTTCTTAACTCTAGTGTTGGCCGTGGCCTTCATGACCTTAATCTTTTTTTGACAACTGGCCACACCTTGAAGTTGGCCTCCTTGACCTCGATACAGTCCCTTGTTGACCAATGACCACAGACGAGCCTCACTCTCTTGTTCTGGCCTGGTTCTGCTCCCTTTGCTGGATGCCAAGGGCAGCCTAGACATGTTCTCTCTTGCCCACTGCATCTGGTCTGATGAATAGAGTAATACTGGCTGTTCCTTGCCAATGACTTATGAGTGAATAATAAAAAGAAGAAAGAAAGGGATTGTTCCCAGTAAACAAAGAAAGACGTACATCCATGTAGTGCCTTTCACAACATCTCAAAGCATTTACATCTAATGAAGTACTTTTAAAGTGTAGCCACTATTGTAGTTAGTAACAGCCAGCTTGTAAGAGCAGGCAGTTAGTGATGATGAGCAGATAAACTGTTGGAGTGGTCTGTCTGAGGGATGTGAAGAAATCGCAGTGGTTAAAATCAACCCAGCCTCTCATCCATGAAGGCAGTAGCAATTGCCACCATTTTAAATTGCCCCTCTCCACACCTATCTCCCCCACTGTGGCCAGGGTTTAACAAGGTCTCAGGAAGGGGTAGGGTGAGGGGGCTGTTGAATGCAGGGGGGAATATCTGTCAGGAGGGCGGGGCAAATGGCCCTCATCCCTTGAGACCAACTGAGTCCCTTTAGTGCCCGATTAAGGACCTCTTAAAGGCCTTTACCTGCCACCATTGGTAGTTTACTAATGGCGAGAGTCCCTCCATCATATGGAGAGATCACCATGGTTACCCTAGCAACTTCCTTGTAGGTTTGGGAATGTGGAGTTCTCTTGATTGGACAACCTGTGGCCCACAACCTCCCCTCCCCCCCGCCACAGCCTCCCTCCAGCCCCCAGCCTGTTTTGCCTGCCCTCACCCAGAGGTTCCATTCATACATAGATGCTGTTGGAAATCGTGATGGTTCTCTTGCCAACTCAATAGAGGAGGGATCATGTCCAGGACCTTGTTCTTCTAAATAGTGGTGGCGTTCACCTGTTACTCTGTCATAGCACTCTTAACACAAAGTCAAAATGTCATGGGTTCATGTCCTATCTAGAGCATGGATCATGTAATCTAGGCTGGCATCGCAATGCAGTACTGAGGGAGTGCTGCACTGTCAGAGATGCCATCTTTCGAATAAGATATCAAACTAAGACCTTCACTAAAGAACGCATTTTGACAAACGGAGGCAGCGCCCCCTGCTGCCCTGGCCAACGTACTTGAACAAATTACCTTGTCATTATCACGTGTCTGTGGGATCTTGCTGCGCATCATTTGGCTGCTGAATTTCCTACATCGCAACAGTGACTGCACTTCAAAAAACCAGTACCTCACGGGCCGTAAAACGCTTTGGGATGTCCTGACGTCACAAATGGTACGATATAAAACTGGGGGAGGTGATGGCCTAGTGGTATTATCACTAAACTATTAATCCAGAAGCTCAGCTAATCTTCTGGGGACCCGGGTTCAAATCCTGTCACGGCAGATGGTGGAATCTGAATTCAATTTAAAAAATCTGGAATTAGGGATCTACGAATGACCATGAAACCATTGTCGATTGTCGGAACAACCCATCTGATTCACTCATGTTCTTTAGGGAAGGAAATCTGCCATCCTTACCCGGTCTGGCCTACATATATCTCCAGAGCAACAGCAATGTGGTTGACTCTCAACTGCCCTCGGGCAAGTAGGTATGGGCAATAAATGCTGGCCAGCCAGCGACGCCCATGTCCCATGAATGAACAATAAATATCAGTTTTCCATTCTTATATCTACTGGCTTGTTCCCCACTGACCAGAACTTTACCACCCTGCCTACCACGAGAATCGGGGCGAGCGAGGGGCGGACCATGGAAAAGTCCATTGACCTTGGGCGGGATTTTACAGTTTCGGGGTGAGCGAGGCTGGAAAACCCTGCCCACTGAGCGAGATTGCTGCTTGAAACGAGTTTGATTGGGCCTGCTCCTTGCTGGCTTATCCTGCGCTTTCTTTCCCGGGTTTGGAAATGGCTTTATCATCTTATTCCTTTTCTCTTTGAGTCACGTGTTTCTAACTGGAGAGAGTGCAGATCTCCAGATGTGAAGAAAAACAGAAATAGCTGAATTAATCCAATAACCAGGGAACTGCTGCGGCCAAAAGTATTTGAATTTGCGTCAGAAGTATGACGGGATTGCAACCCAAAAAATGTCAAACTGTTTAATGCAGTAAGTGCATTCACTGAAATGGCATTTGGTTCAAAGGGGAGATTGGAAAATCTTTATATAAGAGATATAAGGATCTAATTCTAGTTATATAAGAGAGATAAGAATGGTTCACTCTTAACTCACAGATTACTGGGAGAAGGTTAAAGGCTGAGATGCTTGAAGTAACTAAGCAGAGAGCAGGGAGCAAAGGTATGAGGAATTGGGGAAGCGTACAGCATTATGAAGTGTTGTCGCACAGACAATTATCTCCGGCATTTAACAAAGGAGATGGAATACCCCCCTTTTGCCTGGATGAGTGCAACTCCAACAACACACAAGGGCCAGAACTCTGCCACCTCGCCCGCCACGGAATCGGCACGGGCGAGGATCCGGCAACGGAAATCTCTGTTGACCTCAGACGAGAATTTCCAGCCTCACCTGAGCGAAGTCGTAAAATCCCTCCCTCGAAGCCTGACACCATCCAGGACAAAAGCAGCCACATGTGATTGGAACCACATCCACAAACATCCACTCCCTCCACCACCGACGCTCAGTAGCAGCAGTGTGTACCATCTACAAGATGCGCTGCAGCAAGCCATCAAAGGTCCTTAGACAGCATCTTCCAAACCCACAAACACTTCCATCTCGAAGGACAAGGGCAGCAGATACATGGGAACACCACCACCTGCAAGTTCCCCTCCCAACCACTCACCGTCCTGACTTGGAAATATATCGCCGTTGCTTCACTGTGTCGAAATCCTGGAAGTTCCTCACTAACGGCATTGTGGGTCAACCCACAGCAGCATTTCAAGAAGGCAGCTCACCACCACCTTCTCAGGGGCAGCTAGGGATGGGCAATAAATGCTGGCCAGCCAGCGACGCCCATGTCCCATGAATAAAAAATGAAGAAGACCAGGTACCAAGTCCTTCTGGAAGAGTTGGGAAAAAAAATAGGCTTGTATTTATACCACACTCTTACGACCACCGGATCTCTCAAAGCTCTTTGCAGTCAATGAAGAACCTATCACAATGGAGTCACTGTTGTAGTGTAGACAATGCAGCAAGCAATATGCACAGCACAGACATCAATAAGTGGCAACGTGATCATGGCCAGATAAGCTGGTTGCGGGACAAATATTAGTCAGGACACCGGGGATAGCACCCTTGCTTTTTTACTCATGGGACATGGGCGTCGCTGGCTGGCCAGCATTTATTGCTCATCCCTTGCTTTTTTTCAAATTGGTGCCACTGATCCTTTTACATCCACCCAAAGATGCAGGTTGGACCTGAGTACTTCCAACACTGTGACACCCCCTCAGTACTGCATCGATTTTTGAACTGAAACTCTGGAGTGGGACTTGAAACCGGAATGTTGTGACTCAGAGTGCTACCACAGCCGGTAAAATTGACTCACAATCTGGCTAAAAAGATATGTTTTGTGAACACTTTTAAATGTATGGCTGATGTTAAGCTAACCGGTCTGGAGTTCCCAGTTTCCTCTCTCCCTCCTTTCTTGACTGGATTGCTAACTTGCAACCTGCTGGAACCATTTCACTGGAGGGACGGCAACGTGAGGGAAGGAATTAATGTGCCGATCATTTTGAAATGTACCTCCAGTTGAACCCTCTGACATCAGAGTTGTTACCTGTTACACAACACTGTTGGAGTAGCTATTAAAAATTTAAAATGTGTTCATACAACCTCTCTGCCATTCCATTGTCAAACTAACTTTATTTATAATCGAGGCGGAGGTAAACAGGGCGATGACGTTTGCTCAGAGGTTTCAGTTTCAGAGACCACTCTGGCTCCTGATGAACCCACAGGGAAGTACGTGCTCTCAGTGCTTTCCGAGTGACTCCATACTCTTGGAGCTGAATGGAACTAATGTCTGACTACCGTGCCGGTTGTGGTAGCTCTCTTGCCCCTGAGTCCAAGGCTCACATGATCAAGTCAGGCGAGCAACAATAATCTAAGATGACACCCCCAGTGCTATTGGATGAGATGCTGAAGTGAGAGCCTCTCTGTTGGAAATAATAAGAGACCGGGGAGGCACGGTAGCACAGTGGTTAGCACTGCTGCTTCACAGCTCCAGGGACCTGGGTTCGATTCCCGGCTTGGGTCACTGTCTGTGTGGAGTTTGCACATTCTCCTAGCGTCTGCGTGGGTTTCCTCCGGGTGCTCCAGTTTCCTCCCTCAGTCCAAAGATGTGCGGGTTAGGTTGATTGGCCATGCTAAAATTGCCCTTAGTGTCCTGAGATGCGTAGGTTAGAGGATTAGTGGATAACTATGTAGGGATATGGGGGTAGGGTCTGGGTGGGATTGTGGTTGGTGCAGACTCGATGGGCCGAATGGCCTCTTTCTGTACTGTAGGGATTCTATGATTCTGTGGCACGATGTAGTAGTTGCAAGGGTTGGCGACCACCAGTTAGTATATAATGAACTGTGACCGTTTATTTATAAGCAGATAAATATACAGAGAACTTTCACCATGTTAACACTTCCAGCTCGAGGATCCACTCTGACTGCAAAAGCCCACGCTCTGCACCGGGGTCCCCTCACTCATTCCCCATTGGGTATTGGGTCACTTAGTGAGGGCACGGTGGCACAGTGGTTAGCACTGCTGCCTGACAGCGCCAGGGACCCGGGTTCGATTCCCAGCTTGGGTTGCTCTCCGTGTGGAGTTTGCACATCCTCCAGGTGCTCCGGTTTCCTCCCACAGTCCAAAGATGTGCGGGTTAGGTGGATTGGCCGTGCTAAATTGCCCCTTAGTGTCAGGAGGTTAGCAGGGTTAATAGGTAGGGTTACAGGGATAGGGCATGGGTGGGATTGTGGTCGGTGCAGACTCGATGGGCCAAATGGTCTCCTTCCGCACTGTGCGCTGCCCATCAGTGAGTCTTCATGAAACGATTTCAACCTGTAACTCGCAAACATGGGAGTTTTCCTGTTATCAAAGGTCAGCAAAGGTCACAGTTTGCAGCAATCAGGGTAGATTTCTGCAAAGCCCTTTCGTGGTAGATTTTTAATTCCAGATATTTTCTTTAATCAAATTCAACTTCCATTGCAGGATTCAAACCCGGGTCCCCAAAACATTTGCAGAGTTTCTGGATGAATTGCCTCGCGATAATACCACTCGGCCATTGCCTCGTCATAAATGACATTTACTCCACTTCTAGCCCTACTTAAATTGAGATTATAATTCCTGTGCTTCATGAACCCGTTTAGTTGAATCAGATACACAAACTCAAATTAATTCCTTCATCATTTCATAAACCTTGACCAAATGAACCCCAAATACATTGATTGGTTTGATTTGATTTATTATTGTCACATGTATTAGTATACGATGAAAAGTATTGTTTCTTGTGCACTATACAGGCAAAGCATACCGTTCATAGAGAAGGAAAGGAGACAGTGCAGGATGTACTGTTACAGTCATAGCTAGGGTGTAGAGAAAGATCAACTTAATGCGAGGTAGGCCCATTCAAAAGTCTGACAGCAGCAGGAAAGAAGCTGTTCTTGAGTCGGTTGGTACGTGACCTCAGACTTTTATGTCTTTTTCCCGATGGTCCTTAATTATACTTGCTGCTTTTCCAAGGCAGTGGGAAGTGTAGACAGAGTCAATGGATGGGAGGCTGGTTTGTGTGATGGATTGGGCTTCATTCATGACCCTTTGTAGTTTCTTATGGTCTTGGGCAGAGCAGGAGCCATACCAAGCTGTGATACAACCAGAAAGAATCTAACTGCGAACTTCAATTTTCTTTTTAACAATTTAAGTATTTAATGAAGTAACCAGTAAAAGGATTAAAACTCCTCAACACCCTCCCACCTGAGAGTGAGAGCCTGTTGAAAATCATTCAGATTGAATTCAAATCTCACATGGACTCCTGAGAATGCTCTACCAAGATCATGGTCGCTCTCTCTGTGTGGAGACAAAACTTGATAGAAGCGTCAAGGAAGCAGAGAAACTCCTCATGATAATAGACATTTAGAGATTGTGCATTTATATGGTACCATCTGTAGCCTTAATGCGCCCTATCGTGCTGAAGTCTAGGTAGTTGTCTTCAGACCCTCAACCTTCTGGATGAAAAGTCAAGGTGTTATCCACTGGCACCTACATGCTATAGCTCAGTCATTAGAGTTGCCAACCCTCCAGGATTGGCCTGGAGTCTCCAGGAATTGAAGAACAATCTCCAGGATACTGCCCACACGCAAACCTGAAGGAAAATCATCCGGACATAAAAAAGATTGTTCCTTTGTCTTTTTCTTTGAACATTTTCCTTCACCTGATATAGATAGGGATAGTCAAGCATCATCCAATTGGCTGGTGAGTCTTTTGGCTTTCCAATTGGCACAGGAAGGCAATGCGTCAACAGGGATGGAGGTGGTAGTTGACTAATGGCTGGAGGGTGGGGGGCAAGTCATGTGATGAAACCACCAGGAATGCAGAGTTTGCAACCCTACTTGCTCTATGAGGCTGGTTTCGATTGGCGTGTAATGGAGGAACGGATAGAAGTTCCAGCAGCTTCCAGGCATCTGGTGAGCGCTATGGGTCTGAATCCTTCTCCTCCAGTGTTGCATGCACGTCAACCTTGCGCATGGATGTGATGCCTCTCCTGCACGAATAGCTTGGCAGCAAAGGATGGCTGGCACCCATCAAGCCATCAATCTGCAAGCATCAGCCACGGGCACAAACTTCAGGTGGAAACGTGGTCCTGAGGGGTAATATTTGGTTTCCCGAGAAACGCTGCAAACTGCCACGCAAAGCTGAAACTAACCAAAGTATTTTGAATTATGTATAAGAGTGAGAGGTCACCCGGGCAACGAAAGCAATTCCTTCCCGCTCCCAGACAGGACCTTGAGACAAAGCTCTCGATATCATAGGAGCCTAATAACTTACTGATAAATGATCCTAAGGATAGTTACTGAACGGTAATCGAGAGTAGTGTGTTGCTAAAAAGACATGAGCCTGTATCTAACAAGGTGCAAAGGGTGCAATTGGATATGCAGAGTTGGGGCTGTCACTCACCAGTGTGGCTGAGTCACAGGGCTGATGAAGGGGGATTTACAGTGCAGGGGTAGTGGGGGGTGGTTTGCTCATCAACTTTTGGAAATGCTTCTACTTATTGCCTGGTATGGAGGGCAATAGCTATGAGGAGAGGTTGGAGAAACTTGGTTTGTTCTCACTGGAACGACAGAGGTTGAGGGGCGACCTGATAGAAGTCTACAAGATTATGAGAGGCATGGACAGAGTGGATAGTCAGAAGCTTTTTCCCAGGGTGGAAGAGTCAATTACCAGGAGGCATAGGGTTAAGGTGCGAGGGGCAAGTTTAAAGGAGATGTATGAGGCAAGTTTTTTACATAGAGGGTGGTGGGTGCCTGGAACTCGCTGCCGGGGGAGGTAGTGGAAACAGATACGATAGTAACATTTAATGGGCATCTTGACAAATAAAGAACAAAGAACAAAGAACAGTACAGCACAGGAAACAGGCCCTTCGGCCCTCCAAGCCTGTGCCGCTCCTTGGTCCAACTAAACCAATTGTTTGTATCCCTCCATTCCCAGGCTGCTCATGTGACTATCCAGGTAAGTCTTAAACGATGTCAGCGTATCTGCCTCCACCACCCTACTTGGCAGCGCATTCCAGGCCCCCACCATCCTCTGTGTAAAAAACATCCCTCTAATATGAGTTATACCTCGCCCCTCTCACCTTGAACCCGTGACCCCTCGTGATCGTCACTTCTGATCTGGGAAAAAGCTTCCCACTGTTCACCCTATCTATCCCCCTCAAAATCCTGTACACCTCTATTAGATCTCCCCTCATTCTCCGTCTTTCCAGGGAGAACAACCCCAGTTTACCCAATCTCTCCTCATAGCTAAGACCCTCCATACCAGGCAACATCCTGGTAAACTTTCTCTGCACTCTCTCTAACGCCGCCATGTCCTTCTGGTAGTGCAGCGACCAGAACTGAACAGGATGGCACTAGAGGGATACGGTCCCCGGAAGGATAGGGGGTTTTAGTTCAATCAGGCAGCATGGTCAGTGCAAGCTTGGAGGGCCGAAGGGCCTGTTCCTGTGCTGTAATTTTCTTTGTTCTTTGTTCTTATTACTGGCAGCACGGTGGCACAGTGGTCAGCACTGTTGCCTCACAGTGCCAGAGACCCGGGTTCGATGCCCAGCTTGGATCACTGTCTGTGTGGAGTTTGCACATTCTCCCCATGTCTGCGGGGGTTTCCTCTCACAGTCCAAAAATGTCCAGGTTAGGTTGATTGGCCATGCTAAATTGCTTCTTAGTGTCAGGGGGATGTCGGGGGATTAGCCTGGTAATGTGGAGTTACGGAGATAGGGTCTGGGTGGGATTGTTGTTGGTGCAGACTCGATGTGCTGAATGGCCTCTTTCTGCACTGTAGGGATTCTATGATTCTATGATTCATCAGAATGGGATCATCTCCATTTTCAGTGATCTACCCTGCGTGTGAACCCTGATATGTTTAATCCCAGTACTAGGAAATGGACCTTGTCTGTTGGGCAAACTCTTGCAAGTTTGGTTATAAGTAGATCTATCTTCTCCTCTCCGTGGCTGTCCTGCATTTAGTTGTGGTGAATCTTCCCTGGTACCACTATCCCTTCGGTAACTCGGCCGATTGCCCCTTCATCGTGAGTGAGTGAACTTTGACACAACCTTGGTTGACACTCCCCAGTGCAGTACTGTCGGTGTGCTGCACTGTCAGAGGTGCTGCTTTTTAAGTGAGGAAACCTGAGGTCACCACTGGCTCATCTCAAGTGGACATAATGTTAGAATATAACCGGTGACAACATTGTACCTGTTGTAATGTGACCAATGGGAACAAGCTGTAAGGGTCAGCTGACCCAGGAAACCATGTAACCAATGACAGAATGATGTGAAGATCAGCTGACCAGCTGACTCAGTATAAATAAGAACCTGTTGGGAATTGTGGGGAGCTTGGAGTGGCCCAGGGCGAGGCCTCAGGTTTGGAGTAATGAAGTTTCTTTGTTAAACCCTTTCTTTGATTTCTAAGTTGGAGTAAGTTTTGTGATATTTTTATTGTCTACACTGGAAGAGTTCCTCCTGGATCAACACGTAAAGGGTGAAATTTTCCCAAAATAGAAACCAAGTGCCCAATGGGCAGGAAAATGGGAGATCTTTCCGCTCTTTTTTGGGCGTACTTAGTTGAATTTCTGGCACTCTGTGCTTCGCAGAGTCTGCCGGGGAATTCATGCCCGTAAGGGAGGGAGGGAGGGAGGGAGGGGGGCAGGTGGGGGACATCTAATCCCACCCTAGAGGCCAGCATCAGTGCGCTGAGTGGGCCACCGCACACGCACTGATCTGTCAGTAGGCCCCCCCACCATTACCGGCCTCCCAATGGCTTCCCCAACACCCTCCCCCCACACCACCCCCGATCACCACCCCCCCCCCCCCCCCCCAGGGCCAGCCTCGACATCCCCCTCCCCATGGCCAGCTCCAATCACAGCCCCCCCGCACCTCCACCGATCCCGAATGCAGAGTGCGCAGCGGCCCCCTCCACCACTACCTCTGATCGACCCGCACCCCCCCAGAAGGACCCGCCCCCTCAGGCTCCACCCCCTTGGCACTGTCCGGTGCCCAGCTGGCAGTGCAGGCTGGCACTGCCCAAGGGGCACCGGCCCTGCCCCTGAATTCCCGGGGGGGGGGGACCTCAATGGCCTCCACTCCAACCAGCGAGGTCATCAACGCCTGGTCCCCATTGATGGGGATCAGCTTTAATCTCCACTGGTGGAAATCTCTCCCGCAGGAGCAGGGAGACACCAGTGAACCCAGACGATGCTGTGCCAGGTTCGCTAATGACATTGAAATGGCAATTTGAATATGGTAACCACCCTCGCACTGATTTTCGGTACGAGGCTGGTTACACCTCAGTAAATGGCCTGGGAAAGTTACGACTGGCTGGACACAGGTCACAAATCCTGCTACAACTTCACCCACACCCCCTCCCCACCCCACCCCCCCCCACCCCCCCAACCCACTGCGCTACTCGAGCAGCGGGCCAGGAAAATCGTGTCCAAAATGTTTGCGGGCACTACTTTGACTAAGAGTTACTTGGCCAACATCTAAATCTCAATCAAGGTTACTAAAAATAAGATATTTGGTCCTTATTACATTGCGTTTTAGGCAGCTACTTGTGCCAATTTACGGTCGCGGTCCAAACGATGAGAATAATCACACTTCACAGATACTTGATCAGCTGTAAATTCTTTGAGATGTAGCAACGTTTGAAAAATGCAACGTAGCTCTTTGCTCTCTCTTGCTCAGAGAGTCAAAAAGCAGAGAGGGAAGCTAACTGTCCCAACACCTCCTTTCAAAGGTTATTCCATTTATTTCCCCATTACAACTGCAAATGCTTTTTCTTTCACTAATACACCTTTTGAAAGTTACGCTGAAATTGCTCCAAACACTCATTCAGACAGTGCAATCCAGATTGGAACAACTTGCTCATAGGTTCATAAGATATAGAGGCAGAATTAGGCCATTCGGCCCATCGAGTCCGCTCCGCCATTTGATCATGGCTGATGTGCTCCTCATTCCCATTTTCCTGCCTTCTCCCCATAACCCTTCAACCCGTTACCAATTAAAAATCTGTCTAACTCCTCCTTAAATGTACTCACTGTCCCAGCATCCACCGCACCTTGGGGCAGCGAATTCCACAGATTCACAACCCTCTGGGAGAAGTAGTTTCTCCTCAACTCCGTTTTAAATTTGCTGCCCCTTATCCTAAGACTATGACCTCTCATCCTAGAATGCCCCACAAGAGGAAGCATCCGCTCCATGTCTACTTTATCCACACCTTTTATCATCTTGTATACCTCAATTTGATCTTCCCTCATTCTTCTAAATCCCGGAGAGTATCGGCCTAAACTGTTCAATCTCTCTTCTTACGACAAACCCCTCATCTCTGGAATCAATCTAGTGAATCTCCTCTGAACTGCCTCCAAGGCCACTACATCTTTCCTCAAATAAGGGGACCAAAACTGTGCACAATACTCCAGGTGCGGCCTCACCAATGCCTTGTATAGTTGCAACAATACTTCCTTACCTCTATATTCTATTCCTTTAGCTATATTTGCCATAATTCCATTTTCTTTCTTTATTATCTGCTGTACCTGCCTGCTCCTTTGCTTTGTGAAAATAATTATCCCGTTTCCTCCATGAACCTGCTTCCAGTTATATTAAATCACAGAATCATCATAGAATCCCTCCAGCGCTGAAGAAGGCCATTCGGCCCATCGAGTCTGCACCAACTCTCTGACAGAACATCTTACCCCGCCCTATCCCCGTAACCACACACATTTAATCCATCTAACCTCTATATATCTTGGGACATTAAGGGGCAATTTAGCATGACCAATCCACCTAACCCGCACATCTTTGGATTGTGGGAGGAAACCGGAGCACCCGGAGGAAACCCACGCAGACACGGGAAGAACGTGCAAACCCCACACAGACAGTGACCCAAACTGGGAATTGAACCCGGGAACCTGGCGCTGTGAGGTAACAGTGCTAACCACTGTGCCACCGTGCCACCCATTTATGTGTCTTTTGGTTAGTGTCCTTCCTGTTGGTGGAAAGGGTATTTTCCTACCTAGTCATTCAATATTTGATCATTTTGAATATCTCTATTAAATTTCCCTTTCAGTTTCTGTGCTCTGAGGAGAACAGTAACAGCTCCTCCTATCTCTCCGTGTGACAGAAGTCCTGCTTTGTTGCTGCTGAAGCCTGTGTGATGCTTTCTCGAGGTTTAGCTCCACATTCTCTCCTCTGTTCATGAAGTACGGAATCCTGTGTGCCTTTCAGCAGCTTATTGTGCCAAGGTCAGAGTCATGGCTGAGCTGGTCTTGTGTATATGTGACACACACTCACACACACACACACACATGCATACACACATACACAAACTTACACACTCCCACACACGCGCACACATACACACATGCACACACAGACATGCACACACACACACGCGCACAAATACACACATGTACACACATGTACACACACATGTACACACATACACACATACATGCATGCACATGCACACACAGATATGCACATACAAACATGCACACACATGCACAGACACACACACATGCATACACATACACAATACACACATGCCCACACACATGCACATGCACACATATGCACACATACATGTCCACATGCATGCACCCATACGCATGCATACATACACCCACACATGCACACACACACATGCACACACACAGACTCACATGCACACAGAAGCACACATACGCACATGCAAACACACACATATACATATACATGCATGTACACACACACACATACACAAACATGTATCTAATCCAGCAGACATCACTGAATAGTGATCAGAACTCGTTGACCTTTCCCTTTTTTGAGTTTGGCAACGTTGAATTTAGGTTGTAAATTGAACAAAGATAACGGCTAGAATTCTCTGGCTGTTCGAGCCGGCGGGGTCTCTTGGTCCTGCTGACGGTGCCCGCCCGCCATGGGTTTCCTGGCAGCGTGGAGTGCGGTCAGTGGGAAATCCCATTGACAGTGCTGGGACCAGAAGGTCCCACCGCCGCTGTACCAATCGCTGCCTCCCAACATCCAGAAACATGCCAGGGGGAGGCCAGAGAATCTCCCCCACGTCTTCACAACGAGCTCCAAATCTGGCTAATTCCCTCGCTCTCTCCCTCTCCCCCTCCATCCTTAAAACCCCCTCAAACAAAAGCAAAACACTGCCGATGCCGGAAATCTGAAATAAAACCAGAAAATGCTGGATAAACTCAACAGGTCTGGCAGCATCTGTGGAGAGGGAAACGGGGAGGAACAGAATGAGAGCAGGGATGGTCCACAGGAGAGGACCAGAGTTAAGAATCATTGGAAGAGAAGACAACTTTGTGGACACGATGGGAATCCTTCCTCTCCTGCCTTACCCAGCTTCTACCTGAGCCTTGTTCGTTAGTCGGGCGATGCTTGTCAGGACCCTGTGGTAGAAACAGGCCCACGCTCTAAGCGTTTAGGAGCTGCATGCATATTTGATGAGAGCCCGGGAGCATTACATAATAGAGGGATAAGAGACGGACACGTCTACATGACACAGGGACTCACAGACGCCAAGTGGAATCCTTTACCCAATCTGTCAACACACTGTGTCAGGACAAAGGCAGATAGAGGGCACGAAAATGCCCAGCCTTGCTGACATGCATGATTGGGCACTTTGAGGTGAAAATAGACTAACAAGTAGTTACATCACACCAGCAATTACCAGCATTACTCACTAGCCATCCACAGCTAAAGGCAGATAAATATTGAATAGACCCAGAGAGAGACGCAGGACAAGGATGAGTGTCCCGCTAACATTTATATTATTACCACCCCTTTAGAAATAAGGACAGGAACATTTACTTTATTATTTTGAGGAGTGAATCATGTGCTCGAAGATGAGAGGGATTTCAATGCCGGTTGATTGAATATTTCTTGGATTTTGGCATCTGCAAGGGTTCAGTTATCGAGTCCGACAGAACTGCAGATGTTCTGGAGACCCGGGTTCAAATCCCGCCACGGCAGATGGTGGAATTTGAATTCAATAAAAAATATCTGGAATTACGGCTCTACTGATGACCGTGAAACCATTGTCAATTATCGGAAAAACCCATCTGGTTCACTAATGTCCTTTAGGGAAGGAAATCTGCTGTCCTTACCCGGTCTGGTCTACATGTGACTCCAGAACCACAGCAATGTGGCTGAACTTCAACTGCCCTCTGAAATGGCCGAGCGAGACACTCAGTTCAAGGGCGACGAAGGACGGCAAATGCTGGCCCAGCCAGCGATGCCCATGTACCACAAATGAACGAAAAAAAACCCTTATCTGTACAGATAGTATGGGTGGGATTTTACCACCTCACTCGGACAAGGCACGTAAAATCCTGCCCGAGGCCAACGGAAAATTCTGTTCTGTGAGCCTCGCCCTATCAGGCCTATAGGCCTGATTTTACCATTTTCATTCTAAGTGCTGAATCTGGGCGCAATTCAGATCTGACTTGGGAATCTGCTCTCAGGCGCCCTCATATGCACTTAGCCTGAAAAAAAAATCGCGGATCCCATTCGCGCTGTGGGTGGGGCTTAGCGCGCCCGAAACGATCGGAGCTCTGAACTGCGCAAGTGCAGTTAGAAAAAATTTGAAAAAGCGCGCCCGTGTCAGATCGCCCCCGGGCCGCAAAAAGCAGATAAAACTGACCAGGGGCGAAAAATGGGAGCGATGCCCCCCACACACATCACTGTCCCCCTTATCCACTCACCCCCCCACCCCCCCCCGCTACCCAGACCGATCGCGACTCCCTGCCCCCTTACCCACCTCCCCCACCGATCGCCCGCAGAGTGGCAGCGGACCTTCCTGCCCCCACCCTCCGCCCCCCACCAGAGTTCCATCTGCCCCCACCCCCCCACCAGTGAGCAATCGGGCCTTCCCCCCGCCCCCGCAACCAGAGACACATCCTACCCGCCTCTTGCCCCCCCCCCCCCCCACCGCCACAGAAAATGGTCTGGCCTCACTCACCACCCCCCCCCCCCCCCCAGAGAACGATCTGGCCTCACTCACCTCCCCCCCCGCCGCCCCAGAGGAATATCTGACCCGCCTTCTCCTCCCTCCCCACCAGACAACGATCAGCCCTCCCTCCCCCCATCCCCGGACAACGATCGGCCCTCCCCGCACCCCCCCCCCCCACCAGACAACGATCGGGTCTCCCTCCCTCCCCCTCCCCATCAGATATACATCTGACCTGCCTCCTCCCCCCCACTCCCCCCACAACCAGACAACGATCTGGCCTCACTCCCCTCCCCTCCCCAACCAGGGAATGATCTGACCCGCCTCCCGCCTCCCCCCTCCACCCCCCCGCCTCTCCCCCCCCCCCACCCCCCCCGCCACCCACCCCCAACACTGATCTGAGTCAGAGAGCCGTTGGAAGCTCTGAACTCGCTCTTTAGCAGCTGGAGCGCCCGATTCAGACTTTTATTCAGCAGGTTCATTTCGGCGCGATTCCGGATCAGCGAACGCGGTGGTAAAGGGGGAAATGCTGATAAAATTGGGCGGGCATTAATTCATTAATTCAATTGAAATGCATGCAAATACATTTAAATCGCTGTTGCGCCTGTTTCGGGCAGGAAGCGGATCGCGGCCATTCCTGGGTTTCGGTAAAGTGGCCATCTGCGCGGACGCCGGCGCGGATCGCGTTAATGGCCTCACACCCAACTTTACCACGTTTCCGCGCCCGTTTTAGGGTCCTATGTGTTCAAACTGGTCCCATAGTTACCAGACCAGCTGTATTGTACCTCGGGTGTTGTGTGAAATTTAGCTGAGGCTCCACCACCTCAAATCAGGCCTCGAATCCCAGAGGTAGATTGTTGGAAAACAAAAGGCACTATTTTCAGTGATGGTAGTTTACAAATAAGTCAACAGTGCGGAGTTTCGATCGTCCTCCGTTGTGACGCTGAGAGTTCAGAAAGATGGGACACAAATACATACAACTCGAAGGCAGGCTGTGTCACTGAGGTACGGTGCCCCTTTGAGGGGCAAGGCCTCAGAGAGTTAAAGTTTTAAAGTTTATTTATAACACTGCAATGAAGTTACTGTGAAAATCCCCAAGTCGCCACACTCCAGTGCCTGTTCGGGCACACTGGGGGAGAATTTGGCATGGCCAATCCACCTAACGTGCACATCTTTTGGACTGTGGGAGGAAACCCACGCAGACATGGGAAGAACATGCAAACTCCACACAGACAGTGACCAAGCCAGGAATTGAGCACGGGTCCCTGGCGCTGTGAGGCAGCAGTGCTAAACACAATGCTACTGTGCCGCCCCCGTTATGTGACCCGTTCGGACAACTGCGTTAGAGCGCATCAACCCTTGAGCTGGGGGTCATGCAGTAAAGTAGCCTTTATATCACTCACTGTGTATTTGATTTGATTTATTATTGTCAGATGTATTAGTATACAATGAAAAGTATTGTTTCTTGCGCGCTATACAGACAAAGCATACCATTCATAGAGAAGGAAAGGACAGAATGCAGAATGTAGTGTTACAGTCATAGCTAAGGTGTAGAGAAAGATCAACTTAGTGCGAGGTAGGTCCATTCAAAAGTCTGCTGGCAGCGGGGAAGAAGCTGTTCTTGAGTCAGTTGGTACATGACCTCAGACTTTTGTATCTTTTTCCCGACGGAAGAAGGTGGAAGAGAGAATGTCCGGGGAGCGTGGGGTCCTTGGTTATGCTGGCTGCTTTTCCAAGGCAGCCGGAAGTTTAGACGGAGTCAATGATGTGAGGCTGGTTTGTGTGATGGATTGGGCTTCATTCATGATCCTTTGTTGTTTCTTGCGGTCTTGGGCAGAGCAAGAGCCATACCAAGCTGCGATACAACCAGAAAGAGTGCTTTCTATGGTGCATCTGTAAAAACTGGTGAGAGTCATCACAGACATGCCGACTTTCCTTAGCCTCCTGAGAAAGTGGAGGCGTTGGTGGGCTTTCTTAACTATAGTGTCGGCGTGGGGGGACCCAGACAGGTTGTTAGTGATCTGGATACCTAGAAATTTGAAACTCTTGACCATTTCCACTTCATCCCCGCATAGTTACTTACCACAATAAACATTCATTTGTTGACCTATGGTTACCCGTCTTTGCAAGATGTCTCAGTTACTGAACCAGTGTTCTGGAGACCTTGAATAGTAATCTGGTAAAACGTGTTCCAAACCTCACCATGGGAGTTCGAAAATTTAAATTCCATTTTTCAAAAGTCGGGAAGTAAAAAAACTGGCATCAGTGACCCTGGGGGTGTTGGATTGTCATGTGTATCTCTCCAGAAACACATCCGAGTTTTCACTCCGGATTTTCCAGCAGTCAGTGACCAGGGACTCTGGGGGCGGAGTTTATGCTGTCACTCTATTGGGCGGGGCCAAATAGAGCTGGCAAGGTCATCTCCAAAGACCCTCCCCCCACCACACAGACATCGTAGCATTCCCCCAGCCAGGAACTGGGCACTTCCTCCCCCCCCCCCCCCCCCCCCCCCCCACTACCCCAACCATTCATCAGGAGACTCCCTCCCACCACCCCCCCCAGCCTCACCCCCCGCCGCCCTCCCCCCGAAGCATCATGGCATTCCCCCCCACTTCCAGGCATTGGGGTGCACCCACTCAAGCACACATAAAGGCGGCACTGTCAGGATCAGTGTCAGAGTGCCGGGGGGCAGTGTCAGAGTGTCTGGGGCAGTGTCAGAGTGTCTGGGGCAGTGTCAGGGGCAGTTTCAGAGTGCCGGGGGGCTGTGTCAGAGTGCCGGGGGGCAGTGTCAGAGTGTCAGGGGCAGTGTCAGAGTGTCTGGGGCAGTGTCAGAGTGTCAGGGGGCAGTGTCAGAGTGTCAGGGGGCAGTGTCAGAGTGTCTGGGGCAGTGTCAGAGTGTCAGGGGCTGTGTCAGAGTGTCAGGGGGCAGTGTCAGAGTGTCAGGGGCAATGCCAGGGGGCAGTGTCAGAGTGCCAGGGGCTGTGTCAGAGTGTCAGGGGGCAGTGTCAGAGTGTCTGGGGCAGTGTCAGAGTGTCAGGGGACAGTGTCAGAGTGTCAGGGGCAATGCCAGGGGGCAGTGTCAGAGTGCCAGGGGCTGTGTCAGAGTGTCAGGGGACAGTGTCAGAGTGTCAGGGGCAATGCCAGGGGGCAGTGTCAGAGTGTCAGGGGACAGTGTCAGAGTGTCAGGGGGCAGTGTCAGAGTGTCAGGGGCAATGCCAGGGGGCAGTGTCAGAGTGTCTGGGGCAGTGTCAGAGTGTCAGGGGACAGTGTCAGAGTGTCAGGGGCAATGCCAGGGGGCAGTGTCAGAGTGCCAGGGGCTGTGTCAGAGTGTCAGGGGACAGTGTCAGAGTGTCAGGGGCAATGCCAGGGGGCAGTGTCAGAGTGCCAGGGGCTGTGTCAGAGTGTCAGGGGGCAGTGTCAGAGTGTCAGGGGCAATGCCAGGGGGCAGTGTCAGAGTGTCAGGGGACAGTGTCAGAGTGTCAGGGGGCAGTGTCAGAGTGTCAGGGGCAATGCCAGGGGACAGTGTCAGAGTGCCAGGGGGCAGTGTCAGAGTGCCAGGGGCAATGCCAGGGGGCAGTGTCAGAGTGTCAGGGGGCAGTGTCAGAGTGCCAGGGGCAATGCCAGGGGCTGTGTCAGAGTGTCAGGGGGCAGTGTCAGAGTGCCAGGGGGCAGTGTCAGAGTGTCAGGGGCAGTGTCAGAGTGTCAGGGGCAATGTCAGAAGGTCAGGGGGCAGTGTCAGAGTGCCAGGGGCTGTGTCAGAGTGCCGGGGGGCAGTGTCAGAGTGCCAGGGGCAGTGTCAGAGTGTCAGGGGCAGTGTCAGAGTGTCAGGGGCAATGTCAGAAGGTCAGGGGGCAGTGTCAGAGTGCCAGGGGCAATGTCAGAGTGCCAGGGGTCAGTGTCAGTGTGCCAGGGGCAGTGTCAGAAGGTCAGGGGACAGAGTCAGAGTACTGGGGGTCAGTGTCAGAGTGCCAGGGGCTGTGTCAGAGTGTCAGGGGGCAGTGTCAGAGTGCCAGGGGCAGTGTCAGAAGGTCAGGGGACAGAGTCAGAGTACTGGGGGTCAGTGTCAGTGTGCCAGGGGGCTGTGTCAGAGTGTCAGGGGCTGTGTCAGAGTGTCAGGGGCAGTGTCAGAGTGTCTGGGGCAGTGTCAGAGTGTCAGGGGCAGTGTCAGAGTGCCAGGGGACAGAGTCAGAGTACTGGGGGCAGTGTCAGAGTGCCAGGGGCAATGTCAGAAGGTCAGGGGGCAGTGTCAGAGTGCCAGGGGAAATGTCAGAGTGCCAGGGGTCAGTGTCAGAGTGCCGGGGGTAGTGTCAGAGTGCCAGGGGCAGTGTCAGAGTGCCAGGGGCAGTGTCAGAGTGTCAGGGGCAGGGTCAGAGTGTCAGGGGCAGTGTCAGAGTGTCAGGGGCAATGCCAGGGGGCAGTGTCAGAGTGCCAGGGGCAATGTCAGAAGGTCAGGGGACAGAGTCAGAGTGCCAGGGGCAGTGTCAGAGTGCCAGGGGTCAGTGTCAGTGTGCCAGGGGGTAGTGTCAGAGTGCCAGGGGCTGTGTCAGAGTGTCAGGGGCAGTGTCAGAGTGTCAGGGGCAGTGTCAGAGTGCCAGGGGCAGTGTCAGAGTGTCAGGGGCAGTGTCAGAGTGTCAGGGGGCAGTGTCAGAGTGCCAGGGGCAGGGTCAGAGTGCCGGGGCAGGGTCAGAGTGCCGGGGCAGGGTCAGAGTGCCGGGGCAGGGTCAGAGTGCCAGGGGCAGTGTCAGAGTGCCAGGGGCAATGCCAGGGGGCAGTGTCAGAGTGCCAGGGGGCAGTGTCAGAATGCCAGGGGGCAGTGTCAGAGTGTCAGGGGGCAGTGTCAGAGTGCCAGGGGGCAATGTCAGAGTGTCAGGGGGCTGTGTCAGAGTGTCAGGGGGCTGTGTCAGAGTGTCAGGGGGCTGTGTCAGAGTGTCAGGGGGCAGTGTCAGAGTGCCAGGGGGCAATGTCAGAGTGTCAGGGGGCTGTGTCAGAGTGTCAGGGGGCTGTGTCAGAGTGTCAGGGGGCTGTGTCAGAGTGTCAGGGGGCAGTGTCAGAGTGCCAGGGGGCAATGTCAGAGTGTCAGGGGGCTGTGTCAGAGTGTCAGGGGGCAGTGTCAGAGTGCCAGGGGGCAATGTCAGAGTGCCAGGGGGCAGTGTCAGAGTGCCAGGGGGCAATGTCAGAGTGTCGGGGGGTAGTGTCAGAGTGCCAGGGGGCAATGTCAGAGTGTCAGGGGGCTGTGTCAGAGTGTCAGGGGGCTGTGTCAGAGTGTCAGGGGGCTGTGTCAGAGTGTCAGGGGGCTGTGTCAGAGTGTCAGGGGGCTGTGTCAGAGTGTCAGGGGCAGTGTCAGAGTGTCAGGGGGCAGTGTCAGAGTGTCAGGGGGCAGGGTCAGAAGGTCAGGGGACAGAGTCAGAGTACTGGGGGTCAGTGTCAGAGTGCCAGGGGAAATGTCAGAAGGTCAGGGGTCAGTGTCAGTGTGCCAGAGGGCAGTGTCCTGCCATGTCCCTCACCATCCGGAGCTATACTTACCTTTGTACCCCTGGCATGGTCATCATTTTGGTTTCTGTTTTGGGAAACCAGCAGTGATTTGTGGCA
Source organism: Mustelus asterias (assembly GCF_964213995.1). Lineage (NCBI taxonomy): Eukaryota > Metazoa > Chordata > Chondrichthyes > Carcharhiniformes > Triakidae > Mustelus > Mustelus asterias. Next base: position 16,729,932 of record NC_135818.1, read on the forward strand.
GCGTGACGTCACACTGGCTGGGTGGGATGATACGTTGGGGGCAGAAATAGAGGTGTTAAGCCCACTGATGAGATTGAAATATATTATAATATATTATAATATATGCTAATCAGGCTCACACCCTTCCTGAGTGTGCAGCTGATCAGAGGGGGAATTGGGAAGATCACATTCGGGAATCGGGGGCAGATCCTGTTTTGGCCTCTCGGGAGATCTAGCAGCCCTTGTGGGATTTGCACCCGAGGATGGAGCAGCCACAAAATTGCAGCCTTTGGTTTAGTTGAGTTTGGTCAATATCCTGAGCGAATGGTGCCCACTGTCCTGTCGCCATGACTAACTTATACTCGACATCCATGCACCCACCTTATCACCCTATCCCTCCGTACACCGTACTTAACAAGAACAAAAGCAGGACTCGCATTTACCTAGCGAGTTTCATGATATCTCAAACCCCTTTAACAATGTATGGTTTTTTTGGATTGTAGCTATTGTTGGAATGCAGGAAATGAGACAGCTAATTTGTGCACAGCAAGATCCCACATACAGTAATGCGATAATGACCTGAGAATCTTTTTGGTTTGCGATGCTGATTGAGGGACAAATATTAGCAAGGAAACTAGGGAAAACTCCCATGCTTTTCTTGAAGATAGCACCATGAGGAGGGAGAGGGAATTTTCCTGTCCTGCCCACCACAGGAAGCATAGTGGGTGGGGGGCAGACCATGCAAAGGTCCGCTGACCTCATATGAACCACATTGCTGTGGCTCTGGAGTCACATATGGGCCAGACTAGGTAAGGACGGCAGGTTTCCTTCCCTAAAGGACATTGGTGAGTCACATGGGTTTTTCCAACAATTGACAATGGTTTCATGGTCATCAGTAGATTAATGCCAGATGTTTCGTATTGAATTTAGATTTCTCCATCTGCCATGGTGGGATTCGAACCCGGGTCCCCAGAACAGTAGCTGAGTTTCTGGATTAATAGTCGAGCGATAATATCTCTAGGCCATTGCCTCCCTACACACATAAAGCAAGGGCAAGTGAAGTGAGGTGCGTGCTGATTGCTCACAACTAAACTTAAACTTTATTTATTAGTCACAAGTCGGCTTACATTAACACTGCAATGAAGCTACTGTGAAAATCCCCCAGTCACACTCCGGCGCCTGTCAGGTACACTGAGGGAGAATTTAGCATGGCCAATCAACCTAACCCGCACATTTTCGACTGTGGGATGAAACCGGAGCACCCAGAGGAAACCCACGCTGACACGGGGTGAATATGTAAACTCCACACAGACAGTGACCCAAGCCGGGAATCGAACCCGGGTCTCTGGCGCTGTGAGGCAGCAGTGCTAACCACTGTGCCACAGCAATGACTGTAAGAGCTGTGTGCTCCCTCTGTGCTCAAAGTGTCAATATTTCTTTTTAATTTACCATTTAAAGTTGATGACAGCTCTATTAATGTACAAATGATTCATCATTTTCTATAACTCGTTCAGAAATATTCGGCGTGTATTAAATGTATTTAATCTTATTCATGGGGTCATGGTTAGTGAACTAGCCCGATTTCAATCCTGTGGCCCACTGAGATGGAGGAGTGCCACTCATGCAGCCCACTCACCAGCCTAGGTTGCCCATCTCTGATATAGGGTATGACTGTATGTGTCAACTGAAGCTACCACTTTGTGGAAATTTTCATAGGCAAAGCAATAACTAAGGAAAGGTAAAGAACTGCATTGAAATTGATATCAGCACAAATTGAAAACCATTCCTTTTATTGTTCCTTTTGAATATTATTCAAACCAAGTTCCACAAACGCACAACAGTTGTGACCCCATTGCATTTTTCCAAATGGTTTTACTGTGTCACTGGTTATTCATGAGTTTACAGTTTCCCAGATCACAATTTGAATGCGGAACACAGACTGTAGGCTGGTGAGTAAACAGATACATGGAGGATCAATTAAAAAAGGAAGAATCACATTTCTATCGTATCTCTCAGGACCTCATGTTGGCCAAAAGCATCTGAGTCAATTCTTGCCACCAGCCTGTTTTGTGAAGTACAGTCACAATTGTAATGGGAGATAAGTAACAGGTTATGTGCACCCAACAATATTGCACAGACACCGGTTGATAATGATTGGGTTTTGGTGATGTGGGTTGATGGGCATTTGTTGGTGGGGAAACCAAGGAGAACTTTCTGCTCTTTTCTGAAACTTTAGGGCTGTTCATTCACGATCTTCTGATGTAGAGTCGAGCGTGTTCCCAGGCTGATACCGAGATCAATGTACATTGCAGTTGCTGTATCCTTTGTTAAACTCTCTCAGACCTCACTGTCACTGAGTGGTTGCTGTTCATTGTAGGTGAGATGCAGAGAGTGAATGGGGATGTGGGGCATTGAGTTGTGGGGGTGCTTGGCAATACAGGAACTGTCCGAGGAGGGACACTGTTGAACCTGTTTATCAATTTGTATGGCGCGTGAGTATGTGTGTGTGTTCACAGTGCCACAGTGCCACCTGCTAAGAAATAACACCCCGATTACATTGATACCGGAGAGGGGATCTAACGTCTATATTTCAACCTTTGGATGGGTGCGTCAAGAACCACTCAAGGGCCATGTTCATGCCAAAAGGGAAAGGTGGATGGATAGTGGAGAAAAAATCTTCACAGAGAGCGGAGCTATGCAGACTGCCCCGTTTGATGTTTAGTGTGATTCATTACAAAACCTCTTAAAGCACAAACTGTCATCAGATTGTTCCAATAATGTAGAACATCCAGTTCAGTGGATGGCAGGAAGGAGATGATTCTGAAACAAAAACCACCACATCTGATCCAGAGTGGATACGATACAATATCGCAGCCAAAGTGACTCAGGGGAAATCCCATGAACGCTTCACCAAAGGTGATGAATTCTTAAAACATTGGGAGGGATTTTACGATCTCGCCTACCCGCCCCTGAGACCGGAAACTTCCCCCCAGGGGTCAACGGATTTTTAAACGGTTCATCAACTTTTCCGTCCAGCCCATGACAATTCTCGCAGTGGGTGAGATCGGAAAATGTACCCCATTGTGTTTGCGGTTCTTACTATCCTTGTAGAATCATAGAAGATAGGAGCAGGAGGAGGCCATTCGGCCCTTCGAGCCTGCTCCGCCATTCATCACGATCACGGCTGATCATCCAACTCAACAGCCTAATCCTGCTTTCTCCCCATAATCTTTGATCCCATTCACCCCAACTGCTATATCCAGCCACCTCTTGAATACATTCAATGTATCAGACCACTAAAGGAATTGGAACGCGCTGATTCAATTTGAATTACCAGTGATATATTTCCTTTCACATTTCAAAATGGCAACTTCCTCCACCAACAGTTTACATTTTATACTCGATGTATAGGTTGATCCCATTTTTGGAAAGGGTTTTCGAAGTGTCAGAAGTTGACTTCATGCCACAATCTATGGGGTGTGGGTTTCAGCTGAGGCAGAGTTGGACTCAGTCAGGACGCCTCGTAAACACCAGCAGCCAACAAACCTCGTAGCACCCCGACACAAAGGTTGATCATGGGCGCTACAAGGCAATACATTTTTTGATTTGTTAGTGTCACAAGTAGGCTTACATTTACACCGCAATGAAGTTACTGTGAAAATCCCCTAGTCGCCACACTCTGGCGCCTGTTTGGGTACACTGAGGGAGAATTTAGCACGGCCAATGCACCTAACCAACATGTCTTTCAGACTGTGGGAGGAAACGGGAGCACCCGGAGGAAACACGCGCAGACATGGAGAGAATGTGCAAACTCCACACAGACAGTGACTCAAGCTGGGAATCGAACCCAGGTCATAGAATCAGAGAATCCTACAGTGCAGAAGGAGGCCATTCGGCCCCGACCACAATCCCACCCAGGCCCTATCCTCATTACACCATGCATTTACCCTGCTAATCCCCCTGACACTAAGGGGCAATTTAGCCCTGGTGCTGTGAGGCAGCAGTGCAAACCACTGTGCCACCATGCCACCCCTTGCCCATGGAACCATAATCCATCATGAGCCTGTGGGCTTCAGCAGACAGACAGACAGGCGACGATGAGGTTGGGGTGGGCTGGGGGTGGTGTGGCGTGTCAGGGAGAGGGGAAAGGAAACCGAACGGCAGTCAGGTTACTCTGTGTCAGAGGCAAGTGTTTCGGATCCTCCTTATCATCTCCTTCGTAATGTTAGCCCGAGTCCCAACTGAAACTCGACTCACCGCTCCTGCTAAGCTATCTGTGACCTCGGCCAAGGTTTGATTTCACTCTCTTGACCTGGCTGTCTGCTGCTTAGAAAATCTTTAATTTTGCACTGATTAAAAATTTACATTCTATGACTTCATTTCTTCGCTGCTTCGAGCTGTTTGTCACGTCCGCAGTCATCCCAGACGGACAGAATTCTTGCGCCGTCAACCTGTGAGTGCGGAATATTCCCCTCGGCTGAACTAGAAAAACAGATGATCCCGACTGGACCACCTTCCCGGCACGTCACAGAGTGTTCAGTCTTCCTTCACACAGGCCACCAAGACTCCATCCTGGTTTCCTTGTAAAGGCATCTCACAGCAATCAGCATTTATCATAGTAAAACATCATAAGGTGTTTCCATACAAGGAGATATTAGGTGGAGGTAGCCAAAAACTTGGTCAAAGATGTTTCGATAACGAAAGCATAATACATGGGCGTGTTCTTTGTGTTTACAAAGGACTGGCTCCATGTGTAAGGGCAGCACAGTGGGTTAGCACTGCCGCCTCACAGAGCCAGGGACCTGGGTTCAATTCCAGGCTTGGGTCACTGTCTGTGTGGAGTTTGCACTTTCTCCCCATGTCCGCGTGGGATTCCTCCGGGTGCTCCGGTTTCCTTCCGCAGTCCAAAGATGCGCTGGTTAGGTTGATTGGCCATGTTAAATTGACTCTAGTTTCAAGGACATTAGCAGGGTAAATATGTGGTGTTACGGGACTAGGGCCTGGGTGGGATTCTGGTTGGTACAGACTCAATGGGCCAAATGGCCTCCTTCTGTACTGTAGGGATTCTGTGATTGTAAATATATATAGCTTCCAGCACACATAGGTGAGCTACAGGCCTGGCTGTTCATTTTTAAATTGTTTGCCACTGTAATTCTTAGCACAATCAGGATTGTTTAGCAAGTGCTGTCTAATTGCTGAATCACACCTATTTCCTGAGTAATGTAAGCAAAGGCTGGCTGATTACGGTCAGCATTTGCTTGTCATGAATTGTCAAAGGGACGTGCGAGTTGATACAATTCCACCAGTATTTTTTAACTTAACAAAGTTTGGAGACAGCCATTCCCTGGTTCATTTCCCAAGGCAATGCCTTCAGCCAACAGAGAGGGTGGCGTAGTGGTTAGCGCTGCTCCCTCACAGCTCCAGGGACCCGGGTTTGATTTCTGGCTTGGGTCACTGTCTGTGCAGAGTCTGCACGTTCTCCCTGTGTCTGCGTGGGTTTCCTCCGGGTGCTCCGGTTTCTTCCCACAGTCTGAAAGACATGCTGGTTAGATACATTGGTCATGCTAAATTCTCCCTCAGTGTACCCGAACAGACGCTGGAGTGTGGCGACTAGGGGATTTTCGCAGTAACTTCATTACAGTGTTAATGTAAGCCTACTTGTGACACTAATAAATAAACTAAACTTTAGTTGACCTGCCTGGTTTGAATTTAAACAAAAGTTTGGCAGTTAACTGTTCCCTGTTGCACTCTCCATGGCAATGCCGCTACCAATTAGAGTCCACTTGCCAACCAATCAGTGCCTCTCCTCAATCAATATGATTTGTCAATCCCTTTGAAATTTGGTATTCTTAAGAAACTGTCCTGATGAGTGTAAGACGAAAAGCTTCGACAGCGTCTCTTTTTTCAGCAATGCTAAAGTTCTGTACTCTGTTTAAAACTGAGCATGTACCATCTCAGGACATTGCATGGGTTGTAGCTCGTGGACCGGAAGCTTGTGAGTTCAAGTCACAGTCTAAAGACTTGAACACAAACTTTAGGCTTGTTCTCCAGTGAAGTACTAAGGAGGGGCAATGGTAGCGTACATATGAAGATACTGGATTAGTAATCCAGAAGCTCAGGTTAATGCTCTGGGGACATGGGTTCAAATCCCACCATGGTGGCTGGTGGAATTTAAGTTTGATTAATAAAATCTGGAATATAAAGCTACAATCAATAATGGTAAAGTTGCCATCAATTATTGTAAATGTCCCTTAGGGAAGGAAATCTGCCGTCCTTACCTGGTCTGGCCTACATGTGACTCCAGACAAACAGCAATGTGGTTGACTCTTAATTGACCTCTGAAATGGCCCAGCAAGCCACTCTGTGAGGGAGGAAGTGGCATGGTGGTATTGTCGCTGGACTAGTAATCTGGAAATTTAGAGTAATGTTCGGAGTAACTCTGTGCCTGTATCCTGCCATGGCAAATGGTGAAATTTGAATTTAATAAAAATCTGGAATTAGAAGTCAGCCATGAAACCATTGTTGATTGTTGTTTAAAGCCCTCTGGTGTCCTTTATCTGTTGTCTATTGTCCTTACTTGTTCTGGCCGACATGTGAGTCCAGATCCACAGCAATGTGGTTTACTCTTAAAATGCCCTTCGAAATGCATTCCGTTCGAGCAAGGCAATTAGAGGACGGGCAGCGAATGCTTTGCCAGTCAACAATGCCCACGTCCCATGAACGAACTGAAAAAAAAGTCCAATAAATACCCACATTCCATGAAAGAATAAACAATAAAGAGTACTGCATTGGAGAAAGGGCCGTCTTTGTATGAGACATTAACTAAAGGCCCCAGTGCCATCTCAGCTTGAAATAGAAGATCCCAAAGAAAAACACGGGAGTTTTCTTGGTCACTCCTCATTCCTCTACTCACATCTCTGTACTGTCCTAACTATTTTCGGGGTTGCGGGTTTTAAACAAAAAGAAAAGATGTGGTTTGCACACATAGATTCAAACTGATCACAACAAATTTATTGAAAGAGTTGCTCTTTGCACAGAGTACAAACTGAAATGAAAACAGCAGCCTGTGCAACACCCTAATGACATTACCATCAAATAATGTGACCAGCTATTAAAACAATCAAGCAGCTACAGAAATAGATAACAATTTCCAAATCTAGTCATCACTATATTGCTCTTTACATGTCCTCACTGCACACAAATTGGTTGTTCCATTTCCTACATTACAGCAATGATTGTACTTCAGGAGACCTTCATTCGCTGTCAAATGTTTTTGGGACATTCTGATGTCATGAATGGTGCTATAACAATGCAAGTTCTTTCTTTCTACATCTTGACTTTAACGAAAAGGGTGTAGGATTGAGTATCATAGAATCCCTACAGTGCAGAAGGAGGTCATTCAGCCCGTTCAGTCTGTCCCGACCACAATCCCACCCAGGCCCTATTCCCATAACCCCACACATTTACCCTGCTAATCCCCCTGACACCAGGGTCAATTTAGCACGGCCAATCAACCTAACCCGCACATCTTTGGACTGTGGGAGGAAACCAGAGCACCCGGAGGAAACCCACGCAGACACGGGGAGAACGTGCAAACTCCACACAGACAGTGACCCGAGCCGGGAATCGATCCCGGGTCCCTGGCGCTGTGAAGCAGCAGTGCTAACCACTGTACCACCGTGCTGCCCAAGAACAAGGGGACATAAGCTAAAAACAAAATCAGGGTCATTCAGGAGAGAAGTTAGGAAACAATCCTTCTCACAAAGGGTGGTAAAAGTATGGGACACTCTCCCAGAAAAAGCAATCGATGATAGCTCAATTACTAGGATTAAATCTGAGACCAATAGATTTTTGCCAGTCAAGGGATATGAAGCCAAGGTGAATGGATGGAATTAGAATAGAATCAGTCCTCTCAGTGACTGGTGGGACATTTTTGAGTGATAGAGGTGACTGAACTGGTAAAGCACAAACCTGGAGCAATGCTGTGGGGTTCCAGGTTCAAATCTCATCACGGTAGGTGGCTGAATTTGAACTCTAAGCCAAACCTCCTGTACCTATTAACAGCCAGCTCAATGTGAAAATGATTCTCTTAGTCTCTCTAGCTCCTGATATCATCGATTGTAATATTGTTTCTCACAAGTTTATATCAATGATCTTTGGTCCTGTTATCCTGCCTAAATTTATTTCGACTTTCGTCATTCACTTTATTGAAGCCTTTTGAGATTTTAATATTGGTTTGTTTCAATGAAATCCCCCCTCAGGATGTACATGACGCAGGTGATGTGACAAAATTGGAAGGATCCATGCTTTAAACCAGCTCCTCCCTGCTTAAAAAAGGCCTTTTACCTCTTTCACTGAAGAAATCTATACCCCCACCACCCCTCAAGGTCTGTTCAGAAGATGAGGTGATAGAAGGTTGAGGGAGTGATAGCAAGATGAGGGAGTGACAGGAGGATAAGGGAATGTGAGGACGATGAGGAACTCTTCAGAAGATTAGTAGGTTTTGGAAGAATGAGGGGGTATTAGGAGGATGTCAAGGAAAGTGTAGAGACAGAGAGTTGCACATACAAAGAGAAGCAAGTATATATAAATTGTATAAGAGAGAACAGAGAGAGAGAATAAAAGAAAGGAGGAAAAGAAATGAAAAGACATATAGAGGGAAGCATCACAAAATAGGCAGGTGGTGTGGGGTTTGCACGTTCTCCCCGTGTCTGCGTGGGTTTCCTCCGGGTGCTCCGGTTTCCTTCCACAGTCCAAAAAATGTGCAGGTTAGGTGGATTGGCCATGCTAAATTGCCCCTTAATGTCAGGGGGACTAGCCGGGGGTCTGGGTGGGATTGTGGTCTGTACAGACTCAATGGGCCAAATAGCCTCCTTCTGTACTGTAGGAATTCCATTCTATTCTATTCTAAGAATGGAAAATCCCACCCAAGGACAACGGGCCTTTACATGGTCCACGACAGGAATCGGAGGGGACAGGACTGGAAAATTCCGCCCTTAAGAGTTTATTCATTAAATGTGTAAAAATACATTATTTATCTGTTTAAAATCAACGTTACATAAGGTGCAAACCAAATCAATTTCTTCCAGTGCTGTATGTAACACAGTACTTTCATCATTATGGTTAACATTTACAGTGTTCATTTCATGTCAAGCGTGCAGCCCTGGGGGTTTCACAGGTTTATTTCCCCTGGACGCGGAGTCCGGGACAAGGGGGGGGCATAACCTTAAAATTTGTTTGAGGGGTTTCTGGGGCAATGACAGGAAGGACATCTTCAAACAAAGGGCAGTGTCAATCTGGAATCCTCCAAAAAGGTGTTGAGGCCAGGGTCGAAGTGAAATACTCAAAACTGAGATTGACAGATCTTTACTTGGCAAGATTACTGAGGCTCATGGGAACCTTGGTCAAGTTGAAATACTGATCAGCCATGATCTATCTGAAGGTTTATGTTTACAGCTTACTCCTCTTCCTGATGTTCCGATGGAGCTAGAATGTATGGTTCCGAGGTACAATGAGGGGGTTTAACCTATTTTCCTTCCCTGCTCTCACTTGCATTTCCTTGCAGGTTCCTCCCTTCCTCTCCTGAGAGTGTTGGATCATGTTGCCTTCAGGTTCCCCCAACGCTATCCAGGACCCCTCCCAATTGGCCATTCACCACCCTTATCCGCAAATGAGAATGTTGCTTGCCGATTTGAACTCGGAAACGTTACAACCGCTCTTTGTCCTCACCCAATGTTCCCCCACAGCGTACCACCTTCAAACCCCCCTGCCCCCCAACCCCCCACACACATACAAACTTTCCAGTAAGGGGGAGTCACTATTTATCCTATCTCCCAGATACCAAAGCCAGTTCTCAAAATGCACACCCAGCCATTAGTTGGTATCACCAGAGGGAAAACACCTTTGATGTGGAAAAAATAGACTCACAAGACACTTCACCGAGGTGTATGGGATAAAAATGGATGACAAGACAAAGAGAGCAATACCAGGCATCAAATTCTGTTGGATAACACTCCTGTAACGTGCGGGGGCAGCCCGGTGGCACAGTGGTTAGCACTTATGCCTCACAGCGCCGAGACCTGGGTTCAATTCCCGGCTTGGGTCACTGTCTCTGTGGAGTCTGCACATTCTCCCCGTGTCTGCGTGGGTTTCCTTCGGGTGCTCCGGTTTCCTCCCACAGTCCGAAAGACGTGCGGGTTAGGTTCATTGGCCATGCTAAATTCACCCTCAGTGTACCCGAACAGGCGCTGGAGTGTGGCGACGAGGGGATTTTCACAGTAACTTCATTGCGGTGTTAATGTAAGCCTACTTGTGACACCAATAAATAAACTTTAAACTTTGGAACAGCTTACTACATTCAATGCACCACATTAATTAGTGTTGCAGGAGAGGGGGCCAAATGCTTGATGAGTTATAAGGAGAGTCGCACAATCTCACAATTCAACACAAACGCTAGTCTTGGGAAGGTCTTGCATGGACTGTGCAAGATTATGCAATTGTCATGAAATACATTCTCAGAACGCAGACATTGCTAGCAAGGCTGTATTTATCCTGATTCAGAATGTGATGATGGGTCTTCCCTGTGGTGAGAGGCTACCACATGCTGTTAAATAGAGAGTTCCAAGATGCAGGAGTTACAAAGGAATGGTGAGATATGTCCATATCGTGATGATGTGTAACCGGGGGGGACTTGGTGAGATATAGGTTCCCATACACCTGCCGCTCTTTGTTCCCTTGGATGGTGGAGACTGTGGGTTTGGGAGGTGTTGCTGAGATAGGGTTGGCAAGTTACTAACTTAGCCCTGGAGGAGTGGACTTACAAAACACAAGCTCTCACAGAGTGCGGCGTGTAACATATCCTAGGTTTCCCCCAGTGGAACAGATTGTGTTTCAATGGAAAAATCCATCCTACCTTGAGTGGGGTGGGGTGGAGGGGGGTTGTGATGAGGAGCTGTGGATAACCTCGATAACATCCCCACACAATGAACATTTGAGATAAGCTGGCTGGATCCTTTGTCAGCGTTTGCGTGAAATGTAAGTAGCCTGTGCACTGCATGACCTAGGAGCAGGCAGTATGTAACCCTGCAGGACACCGTGTGGTCAGATCATATAACCAGGGCAGCATGAAGGAGCTGATGTCCTTCACAACCAATTGAATCAACTCTGGATTCAAAGTCAAAATGTGAGCTGCTCCTTAACTATTTAAGACAGGCTGACAGTGATTAATGTGTGCTGTCCCTTGGATGAAAGGCCAGATAATGACAGGCCCAGGGTGAGTTATAAAAGCATTCAATTAAAAATTAACCTCCCTGCACCTTATTAGCCTCGTGAGCAACAGTCTTTTTGCTGGCTTCATACGGTAAAGTTTATTTATTAATGTCACAAGTAGGCTTGCACTGCAATGAAGTCACTGAAAATCCCCTAGTCACCACACTCCTGTTCGGGTACACCCAGGGAGAATTTAGCATGGCCAATGCACCTAACCAGCACGTCTTTCAGACTGTGGGAGGAAACCCGAGCACCCGGAGGAAACCCACACAGACACGGGGAAAACGTGCAGACACCACATTACTGTAGTTCATTACTTTAGATTCCAATGCTGTGAGATTAAAACTACAATGCACAAGTTACAAGTGATTTAAATAAGTTTTGGTTTATCTATCAGTGTCACAAGTAGGTTTACATTAACACTGCAATGAAGTTACTGTGAAAGTCCCCTAGTCGCCACACTCCGGCGCCTGTTCGGGTACACTGAGGGAGAATTTAGCATGGCCAATGCACCTAACCAACACGTCTTTCAGACTTTGGGAGGAAACCGGAGCACCTGGAGGAAACCTATGCAGACGGGGGGAATGTGCGACTCCACACAGACAGTGACCCAAGCTGGGAATCTAATCCTGGACCCTGGCGCTGTGAGGCAGCCGTACTAACTACTGTGCCACCGTGCTGCCCTATACTATAGTGTTCAACCTCCAGAGAGTGTGACACTGAGGTATAGGGAATGTGATACAGAAGGGCAGGTTGTACACAGGTGCAGAGTATAGGGTCTCTTGTTCACTGGAGTCCTCATTTTGTTCCTGGAAAATAGCTACCGTGTGTCTGACTCTGCACGTGGCTTGTATATAGCCCTTCTGATTACATCTGAAACAAGTGAACTCTTCACATTTGCATTTGTCTTGAGATGGTCTCTCCCAGAACGATAACACTTGTGACCTCCTTGTGGCTGGCGATTTCTCTATCTCATCTTGGGCTCCACTGGGCCCCGCCCCCCCGCAGGGCTCTCGCTACTGCTATTCCAAGTGGCTGCCATTTCCCGCCAGATTTTGTTCACCTCACTGTGAATGCCTTGCAATTCAGAAGTGCTTTTTCATGCCTCTCAGTCGCTTGAACCAATTTCAACTGCTTTATCCAGGGAAATTTAGTTTCAGCGAGCAGCCTCTTCTCAACATTTGAACTGTTAATGCCACATATAAGACTGTCACGTAACATATCATTTAAAGTTGGACCAAACTCAATGTTCGGTCAACTGGCAAAGTTTAACAACAAAAGCAGAAACTGTCGCCCCTAATCATAGAATCCCTACAGTGCAGAAGGAGGCCATTCAGCCCATCGAGTCTGCGCCGACCACAATCCCACCCATCCCCTATCCCTGTAACCCCACATATTTACCCTGCTAGTCCCCCTGACACTAAGGGGCAGTTTAGCATGGCCAATCCACCTACCGCACATATCTTTGGACTGTGGGAGGAAACCGGAGCACCTGCAGGAATGAGGTTGGGTGTTCAAGGATTAGCTCCCATAAAGCTCTATAATATCCTGGGAGCTAAGGATCATCTCTGAACAGGCCTTCCCGAACTCGATAAAAAATTCATCCCACCCCACCGCCCCATTCTCCCAAAGATAGATTCCAGGCCATTCCTGCAAGAGCTTCCTATCGTCAATTTTGAGAGACACTCAATGCCTGCCAACCTGCACTGGAAAATGGCATGTCGTAGCCAGTGGAATACACTGTCTGACAGCGTGATGGAGGCAGCTTCAGTCAAAGCTTTCAAAGAGAAATTAAACTGCTACCTGAACAGGAAGAATGTCAGGGTATTGGGGAGAAGGCGGGGGAGGTGGGACGGCACAGTAGCACAGTGGTTAGTACTGCTGCCTCACAGCGCCAGGGATCCTGGTTCGATTCCTGGCTTGGGTCACTGTGCAGAGTTTGCACATTCTCCCCTTGTCTGCTTGAGATTCCTCCGAGTGCTCCGGTTTCCTCCCATAGTCCAAAGATGTGCAGGTTAGGTGGATTGGCCATGGTAAATGGGTGGGGTTACAAGGATAGGGTGGGGGAGAGGGCCTGGATAAGATAGCCTGTCAGAAAGTTGGAACAAACTTGATGGGCAGAATGGCCTCTTTCTTCACTATAATGATTTAATGATTCCATGAAATGGCGCCAAGTGAATTGCTCATTCAGAGAGCTGGCTCAGATATGATGGGCTGAATGGCCTGCTTCAGTGCTGTTACAATTCTGTACCTCAGCTCCATTGGTCCAACCTGATTCCATATCCCCTAATACCCTTAACTAACGAATATCATAAAATCTCAATCTTGAAAATGTCTGCGTGAGTGCCAGATTTCCCTATACCTGTGTCAGTATCTGAAGAGCATTATACAGGGGACATAAAAGACTATTCGTTCCTGTTTAAACTGGTACCACAAAGGCTCAGGAAATTCCTCCACTGTTTAATCATGTGGGAGAAACTTGTGTCCTTGTTAAAGGAATCCTATAATTAACTTTGTTTGTGTTAAACATGGAGGTTTCCTGGGTGATTTAGCAAAGATAATGATGGGGTTGTAAAAAGCTCTGTCATTGTTCCGCACTGGAATGACCGCTTGGCCATTTGAAATGTTTTACCCTGTGCAGGTGGAGTATTAAATTGAGTGTGTCCCCTCTCAGTGTGTCCCCTCTCCCCTCTCAGTGTGTCCCCTCTCCCCTCGTCCCCTCTCAGTGTGTCCCCTCTCCCCTCTCAGTGTGTCCCCTCTCCCCTCGTCCCCTCTCAGTGTGTCCCCTCTCCCCTCTCAGTGTGTCCCCTCTTCCCTCGTCCCCTCTCAGTGTGTCCCCTCTCAGTGTGTCCCCTCTCCCCTCTCAGTGGCCCGATGGGTAACTGTTGCCCTCATGGTGGCGTGTCACATTGATCAGTAAAGTTCCGGGTTCCACCTCCAGTTTACCTTCACCGGGGTCTCCAAACTCTCAGATTTCTTCCCGAAGTTACTCCACCTCTCCAACTCTTTCCCCACTGGGGCGGCACAGTAACACAGTGGTTAGCACTGCTGCCTCAGCGCCAGGGGCCCGGGTTCGATTCCGGCCTCGGGTCACTGTCCGTGTGGAGTCTGCACGTTCTCCCCATGTCTGCATGGGTTTCCTCCGGGTGCTCTGGTTTCCTCCCACACACCAAAAGATGTGCAGGTTAGGCGGATCGGCCGTGCTAAATTTCCCCTTAGTGTCCCAGGATGTGTAGGTTAGGAGATTAGTGGGATAATACGTAGGGTTAGGGGGATAGGGGCCTGGGTGGGATTGATGCAAGCTCGATGGGCCAAAAGGCCTCCTTCTGCCCTGTAGGGATTCTACGATTCTACAAATTTTCTCAAAGCCTAACTCCGTGACCATGCTCTTGCTCACCTGGACAACTGTACATATAGGGCTTGGTGTCAAAATTCCATCTGAGAAAGAATCTTCACAGTGCCTGTGGGTGCTTGACTATTGTTAATTGGTGCTATATACAGGCACGTTATTTTTGTGCTGGGATTATCTTTCCCAGGAGTAGCTACCGCAGGCCTCAAAACCCCTCAGTCCTGTCCAAGTGACTCCCACCGGGAATCCTGCAAGTGGAGCTGTCACTTGACTCTGTGTCATCAGCCGCTCTGTGGTTAGTACACCCCAATAAAGGAAAATGCAGTTGTAACCGGGTCAGATCCTAACCAGAATAACCGGCATCAACTCGGGGTCAACTAGAGCAACCAGAAACCAGCCGGAAAACACGTATAGTGGTTCGCACTGCTGCCTCACAGCGCCAGGAACCCGGGTTCAATTCCTGGCTTGGGTCACTGTCTGTGTGGAGTCTGCATGTTCTCCCCGTGTCTGCGTGGGTTTCCTCCGGGTGCTCCGGTTTCCTCCCACAGTCCGAAAGATGTGCTGGTTAGGGGCATTGGCTATGCTAAATTCTCCCTCAGTGTACCCGAACAGGCGCCAGAGTGTGGTGACTAGGGGATTTTCATAGTAACTTCATCGCAGTGTTAATGTAAGCCTACCTGTGACACTAATCAATTAACTTTAAACTTGTCCCCAGTTTTGTCAGCCAAGATTAGGCCATGTCCGATTGTGATATTAATATGGATGTTCCTGGTTAGGCCAGCATTTATTGCCCATCCCTAATGGTTTCAACTGCTGCCCATTAACCAGGAACAACTGGGGTTCAACTGTCCCAGTATACAGTTGCTAACCAGTCCAGTGGCCGTTTTTCACACAATTTTCTGTCTCATGGACTAGCTTGTCTCTGAGGCAGAAAGTTATGCATTCATGTCCCACTGAGGAAGAGTAAGCATGATCCAGACTAATATAGATGTCAGCAGCCACCAGTTGTGAGCGTCTGAGCCTCCTTCGGGTGGCACGGTAGCACAGTGGTTAGCACTGCTGCTTCACAGCTCCAGGGACCTGGGTTTGAATCCCGGCTCGGGTCACTGTCTGCGTGGAGTTTACACATTCTCCCTGTGTCTGCGTGGGTTTCCTCCGGGTGCTCTGGTTTCCTCCCACAGTCCAAAGATGTGCGGGTTAGGTTGATTGGCCATGCTAAATTGCCCCTTAGTGTCCCGGGATGCGTAGGTTAGAGGGGTTAGTGGGTAAATATGTAGGGATATGGGGATAGGGCCTGGGTGGGATTGCGGTTGGTGCAGACTCGATGGGCCGAATGGCCTCTTTCTGCACTGTAGGATTCTATGATTCTATGATTCTATGAATGCAGAGCTATACACGTCATTATAAGAGCTAGCAGCAATGAGCACAAGTCCACCACGACAGTGACTGACTCCGTTAGGAAGTGTGCAGAAGACTGTTTGCCAAAGAAGCAAATCCGTGTATTTCCCAACTGGAAACCATGGATGAACAGGGATATCCACTGCCTGCTGAAGTCCAGGACTTGGAGGTGTTCAAGTCAGGTGACCCTGACCTATATGATCTACAGCAATCCATCAAAGATGCCAAGAGACGGTACCGGACCAAGCTAGAATCCCAGGCTGGTTACATGTACTCTCGCTGACTGTGGCAAGGTCTGCAAGACATAACAGGTAAAATCGCTGGCTGCAATGCACCCCTATGCGCTCAATGCATTCTATGCCCGTTTTGAGCAAGAGGTCAGTGAGAGCACGCCCTCCACTCTGGAAGCCTCGGACGAACCTGTATCCGAGGTCACCATTGCAGACATCAGAACAGCCTTCTCAAAAGTCAACCCATGGAAAGCAACTGGCCCAGATGGGGTACCCGGATGAGCACTCAGGTCCTGCGTGGCGGTGGTATTCGCAGATATCTGCAACCTCTCTTTACACCAATCTGAGGTCCCTACCTGCTTCAAGAAGATCATCATCATCCCAATACCAAAGAATGGACCTACCTTATATTAAGTTGACCTTTCTCTACACCCTCGCTATGACTGTAACGCTACATTCTGCACTCTCTCCTTTCCTTTTCTATGAACGGTATGCTTTGTCTGTATAACGTGCAAGAAACAATACTTTTCACTGTATACTAATACATGTGACAATAATAAATCAAATCAAAGCAATGAAGTGTAACTGAGGTCAGTGAAGCACTAGGCAGGTGAAGTATCTTTCAAGAAGTTGACAATCTCCTTTCAAGCAGTGATGGCACTCTCAGAGAGAAGAAGTACTTTGAACAGTAAGCTTTCAGTAGCTATGGCTGGAGGCCTTCAGTGTAATGGGTCAGAACCTTCCCAGCCTGTCAGTTTCACTGAACAAGCTTGTCCCGCTGTGTACTTACTTCAGTGACCCTGACAGAGATTGGGAAATAGGTTCCCTGGCTTGGACATCCAACTCTTTTGAGTTAAATGGTTAGTTAATAAATCCTCTTTCCTGACCGGGAATCAAACACAACCTGCGGTGGTGAAAGCACTGAAACTTGAACCGACAGACCACCAGTGTGGTCTAACTAATTAGATCAGTAATTTTTTGCACCCAGGCCAACCACAGGACAATTAACCATCTAACATGGTCCAGTCATATTGACAGGAAATCCCTTAGGGCTAGGGATCCGGATGGTGAGGAATTTGTTTAGTGTGTCCAGGAAGGTTTTTTGGAACAATATGTAGATAATCTGACTCGAGAAGGAAATCATAGGAATCATAGAAACCCTACAGTGCAGAAGGAGGCCATTCGGCCCATCGAGTCTGCACCGACCACAATCCCATCCAGGCCCTACCCTGGGGGCTAGACTGGACCTCGTACTAGGGAATGAGCCTGGCCAGGTCATCAAAGTTGCAATGGGGGAACATGTGGCAAACAGTGACCACGATTCCATAGGTTTTCGGATACTCATGGAAAAGGACAAGTGTTGTCCTAGGGTTAAGGTGCTAAATTGGGGGAAAGCTAACTACAACCGGATTTGGAAGTTGTTGTTTGGGAGAGGCTGTTTGAGGGTAAATCGACGTTTGGCATGTGGGAGTCTTTTAAGGAGCAGTTGATCGGAGTGCAGGACAGTCACGTGCCCATGAAAAGGAAGGACAGGAAAGGCAGGATTCAGGAACCGTGGATGACCAGGGAAATTGTGAGTCTAGTCAAAAAGAAAAAGGATGCATACATGAGGCTGAGGCAATTAGAAACAAATGAAGCATTTAAACAGGGAAAGTAGAAAAGAGCTCAAACAGGGAGTTAGGAGGGCAAGCAGGGGTCACAAAATGTACTTGGCAGACAGGATTAAGGAGAATCCCAAGGCATTTTATACATATATTAGGAACAAGAGGGTAGCTAGAGAAAGAGTTGGTCCACAAAGGAGGGAAATTATGTGTAGAACCAAAGGAAGTTGGGTGAGATCCTTAATGAGTACTTAAAGTTTAAAATGTATTTATTAGTGTCACAAGTAGGCTTACATTAACACTGCAATGAAGTTACTGTGAAAATCCCCTAGTCGCCACACTCTGGTGCCTGTTCAGATACACTGAGGGAGAATTTAGCATGGCCAATTCACCTAACATTTGATCGGTATTCACAAAGGAGAGGGACACGTCGATTGATGGTGTCTTGGAGGGGTGTGTAAATCCTCTAGAGCAAGTCATCATTACGAGGGAGGAAGTGTTGGGTGCATTAAAAAACATTAAGGTAGACAAATCCCCAGGGCCAGATGGCATCTATTCCAGATTACTGAAGGAGACAAGAGAGGAAATTGCTGGCCTCTAACAGAAATCTTTGTTTCCTCTTTGGTCACAGGTGAGATCACAGAGGATTGGAGGATAGCCAATGTTGTCCTGTTATTTAAGAAGGGTAGTAAGGATAACCTGGGTAATTGTAGGCCAGTGAGCTTGACGTCAGTGATAGTGAAACTGTTGGAGAAGATTCTTAGGAATAGGATCGATACACATTTGGAATTGAGTGGTCTTGTTAGCGACTGACAACATTGTTTTGTACGTGGGAGATCATGTCTCACTAATTTGGTTGAGTTTTTTGAGGAGGTGACAAAGATAATTGATGAGGGAATGGCCGTGGATGTTGTTTACATGGACTTTAGTAAAGCATTTGACAAGGTCCCTCATGGCAGGCAGGTGCAAAAGGTTAAATCACATGGGATCAAGGGTGAACTAGCTAGATGGATTCAGTACTGGCTTAGCAATAGAAGACAGAGGGTAGCAGTGGAAGGGTGTCTTTCTGAATGGAGGTCTGTAACTAGTGGTGTTCCGCAGGGATCAGTGCTGTGACCTCTGCTGTTTGTAATATATATAAATGACTTGGAAGAAAACGTTGCTTGTCTGACTAGCACATTTGCAGATGATACTAAGATTGCTGGAGTTGCAGATAGTGATGAAGATTGTCAGAGAATACAGCTGGAAAAATTGGGCAGAGAAATGGTAGATGGAATTTAATCCGGACAAATGTGAGGTGATGCATTTTGGTAGAACCAATTCAGGTGGGAACTATAAACTGAATGACAGAACTATCAGGAGCATAAACACAGAGATCTGGGCATGCATGTCCACAGATCCTTAAAAGTGGCAGCACAGGTGGAAAAGGTGGTGAAGAAAGCATATGGCGCGCTTGCCTTCATCGGCCGGGGCATCGAGTATAAAAGTTGGCAAATTATGTTACAGTTGTATAAAACACTGGTTAGGTGACCACATTTGGAATACTGTGTCCAATTCTGGTCACCACACTACCAGAAGGATGTAGAGGCTTTGGAGAGAGTACAGAAAAGGTTTACCAGGATGTTGCCTGGTATGGAGGGTATTAGCTATGAGGAGAGATTGAATAAACTGGGATTGTTCTCCCTGGAAAGATGGAGGCTGAAGGGGTGACCTGATAGAAGTTTATAACATTATGAGGGGTATAGAGAGGGTGAACAGTTGGAAGTTTTTTCCCAGGGCAGAAATGACAATTACAAGGGGGCACAAGTTCAAGATAAGGGGGGGAAGGTTTAGTTGAGATGTGCGGGGGAGGTTTTCTTTTTTACACAGAGGGTGGTGGGGGCCTGGAATGCATTGCCAAGTGAGCTGGTTGAGGCAGATACATTAGCGACATTTAAGACTTATCTGGATACGCACATGAACAGGCGGAGAATAAAGGGATGCAGACGATTGGCCTAGATAGGACAATGTGATTGGCACAGGCTTGGTGAAGAGCCTGTTCCTGTGCTAATCCACCTAACCTGCACATCTTTGGACTGTGGGAGGAAACCGGAGCACCCGGAGGAAATCCACGCAGACATGGGTAGAGCGTGAAAACTCCACACAGTCACCCAACAACGGAATTGAACCCGGGTCCTTGGCACTGTGAGGCAGCAGTGCAAGTCCCCAAACCAGCGTCCCTTCCTGGGACTTACCCATCCTACTTGCTTCTGAAAGCATGTCCACCGGGCTGGGAAACTCTCGCCCGGTATTGCTGTCTGCTATGTTAAGGTTCACTTCCCATTGGGTGCCCTTTCCCAAAGCATGCCAGCCCAAGGTTCAAGTGCAACATTGCTCAAGCAGTTTGAGTGATGTGTGTTTCTGAGTGTTACGTTTTGGGGCTTTCGCCTCTAATACAGCAAAGAGCAAGAGAATAGGTAGCCACAGCATGGATTACATATCCAGCAAGTCAGAGTTTATTGAGATAGGTGTTGCTTCATCACAATCAAAAATGGAAGAGAAAAAGAACCCTGTGAATTCATAGAATCTCCACAGTGCAGAAAGAGGCCTTTCGGCCCATCGAGTCTGTGCTAACAACAATCCCACCCAGGCCCTATCCCTGTAACCCCACATATTTAACCCACTAATCCCTCTAACCTACGCATCCTGGGGCAACTAAGGGGCAACTGAGAATGACCAATCTACCTAACCCGCACATCTTTGGACTGTGGGAGGAAACTGGCGCACCTGGAGGAAACCCACGCAGACATGGGGAGAATATGCAAACTCCACACAGACAGTGACCCAAGCCGGGGAATCGAACCCGGGCCCCTGGAGCTGTGAGGCAGCAGTGCTAACCACTGTGCCACCATACACCCCCCCCACCACCCTCTGGTGACGGCACAGCACATCATGTGAGTAATCACACAGAGATGCATTGCTTTAAAATAACACTTAGACCAGAATTCTCTAGTCTCGCACCACCCGCTATCACTGGCAACGAGAACGGAGAATTCGGCGCTCAGCCAAATCTCCATCCACAGCAGCGGGACTGGAGAATCCCAGCCGCAGGTGAGGTCGGAGAATCCCAGCCTCAGCGACTAACACCCTGCTCAAAACTCAGTAACATGGACTAGCAAAGGGTCATCCAAAGCAGTGCTTTGCCCTTGAGGGAGGGGGAAGAGGAGCTGTAGACATTATATCTTCTATTAGAGTTTGTGATGCATCAATGAATGAGTCTGTTCCCTTATGTTATTATTAGTGCAGGGCCTGTGGGGCTAAGACTGCTGGAGGCCTGAAAACAACAACGCCAAAGAGTTTCTTGGCTACTGCTTAAAGTCTACACGGCTGTAAGGAATGCACTACACACAACGAAACTGCAATAGCCATTGAGGAGATGCTGTAGATTTGAAAACAGCCCACACAACAACAACTCGCTTTTATATAGCACTTTTAACAAGGGCCAACATTCATGGAAGTGCAATCAGACAAAACTGAACACATAAGGAGATATCAGGAAAAAAAACTTAGACAAAGAGGTAACTGTAAATACCACAAGGAAAAAGATGGTGAAAGTTGATGAAGGAACTTGCAGAGCTTCAGGCTGAGACAGCTGGAGGCAGGACCACCAGTGGGATGAAGTAGGTAAGGATGGATAAAAGGCCAGATTGGAGGAAAGCAAAGTTCTTGGTGGGACTGGAGGAGGTGATGGAGAAACAGGGCCAAGGCCAGGGAACGATATGAAGATGGAGAATCCTAAATCTGACCTGTTGCTAGACCAGGAGCTAATGTAGATCAGTAAGTGATGGGTGAATGGGGCTGGGTGTGTGTCTGTGGAATGTAATTCATTTTCAGAAACACAGTTGGTTGAGATAGGGGAAGGTGGTTGGGCCCCCGTGGAAGCGATGGTTTACCAGGCTGATTCCTGGCACGGCAGGTCTGTCATATGAGGAGAGACTACGTTTGGTTAGGATTATGTTCATTGGAGTTTAGAAGAGAGAGAGAGGGTCTCATAGAAATTTATAAAATTGAAACAGGGTTAGACAGGGTAGATTCAGAAAAAATGTCCCCGATGGTGGGGAAGTCCAGAACTAGGGGTCATAGTTTGAGGATAAGGGGTAAACCTTTTAGGACTGAGGTGAGGAGAAATTTCTTCACCCAGAGGGTGGTGAATGTGTGGAATTCACTCCCACAGAAAGTAGCTGAGGCCAAAACATTGTCTGATTTCAAAAAGAAATTAGATATATCTCTTGGGGCTAAAGGGATCAAGGAATATGGGGGAAGGGGGGAATCAGGATATTGAATTCGATGATCAGCCATGATCAAAGTGAATGGCGGAGCAGGCTTGAAGGGCTGAATGGCCTACTCCTGCTTCTTGTTTCTATGAATTGTACCTCAATGTAATTCCTCTGCTTCGAGAGAGGAGTATAGAACATTCAGGGCATCAAGATGGAGAACAGATTTTACAAAATGAACGAAGCCTAAAGCTGGATGAGTCTGAAGACTTTCTTATTCTGATGGAGTATATTCAATGGCAGACAGGACTTACTCCAACATCCAAAACACTGCTCACTGTGAAGGACACATTGCAGATGGCTTCCCGGGTTTATATTTTCAATAGTCTTGTGAGATTAAAGTAAACAATTTGGAATTCATATCGCGCCACTTATAACATCAGAACATTCTGGTGTGCCTTATAGCAAAGGACATATTGAGATGTTGTAATGTGGGAAACACAATAGCTAATTTATGCACAACGAGATCCCATTAAAAAGTAATTAAAGTTTATTTATTAGTGTCACAAGTAGGCTTACATTAACACTGCAATGAAGTTACTGTGAAAATCCCCTCGTCGCCACACACCAGCACCTGTTCGGGTACACTGAGGGAGAATTTAGCATGGACAACGCACCTAACCTGCATGTCTTTCAGACTGTGGGAGGAAACCGGAGCACCCGGAGGAAACCCACGCAGACACGGGGAGAACGTGCAGACTCCACACAGACAGTGACCCAAGCCGGGAATCGAATCCTGGTCCCGGGCGCTGTGAGGTAGCAGTGCTAACCACTGTGCCACCACTGTTCTGAAAGCAATTAACATTCTGAAGGCAATTGTGTTTGAGGTTGTGTGTCCAAAACACTGCTCACTGTAAAGGACACCATTTGCAGATGGCTTCCCGGGTTTATATTTTCAATAGTCTTGTGGGATTAAGATAAGCAACTCGGGAATTCATATAGCGCCACTTATAACATCAGAAAATTCTGGTGTGCCTTATAGCAAGGGGCATATTATTGAGATGTTGTAATGTGGGAAAAATGGTGGCCAATTTATGCATGGCAAGATCCCATTAAAAAGCAATTAAACAATTAATCTGTTTCATTGTGGCTGATTGAGGGATATTATGACATTATGGAGAAGGGAAATGTGATATGGATGTACATAGAGCCATATTGGAAATGCTTGTGGAGATCATATCCACAATCTGCTCTTAATGATACATCTCATTCCCCCTGACACATGCAAGCTCAAAGCACACCGATGGGAGACGGCTATCCTTTGGGATGAAACTTGATTTTATTTGTGCATTTGTTGCCACTTGAAAGATGAGTACTCCAAGAAAATCCCCGAGCTTTTAAACACTGCACTGTAATCCCATTAAGAGGCGGATGAGGTAACCTGACCACAGGTGTCCTGCAGTGAATCTGAATAGCAGGAATGTCTATTGGCATCAATTCCAACGGAATTACCTAATTCCTGAGGAATCCTTGGCTCTGGCCAGATTGCTCCAACATGGTGACCTCATCCTAAAGCAATCAATGATTGGGATCCAATGGCTTCTATTGTTCAGAAGCAGCAGGGGAGTAGGGAAGGCAGGATTAGTGAGTAATCAGTGGGTAAACGTTAAGGTGACATCACCGTCAGTGTCCATTAGAGAATCATTCAAGAAATACAGCAGGGGGCAATTGATAACATGGGGCTATAGAAGCAAAGAGAATAGAGGAGACACACTGATTCAACACCCGGGTGATTGATTGACCCAAACACAAGAAGCCCTGCCGACAGGGCCCCAGATCCTAGTCTGGCCCACATTGATGAGATAAGCTGAACACTATGTCAAAGCTCTAGCAGGCATCTGATGTTACATTGTCCGGAAGGTTCTCTTAGCTCACTTTGTGGCTATGCAGTGCCACTGCACAGCCCCGACAGCCACCCACCGAAG
The DNA here is from genome assembly GCF_964213995.1 of Mustelus asterias. NCBI lineage: Eukaryota > Metazoa > Chordata > Chondrichthyes > Carcharhiniformes > Triakidae > Mustelus > Mustelus asterias. Next base: position 16,753,995 of record NC_135818.1, read on the forward strand.
CACCAAGGTTAACATGGCGGATTCACTGAGAAGATGCAGTGAAGGAGAGAACGTGTGTTAGTATCCTGACCTTCACAACATCAGGCTCCCCGACAAAGTGCATCGCAATCAATTAAATCTGCTTCAAAATGCAGCCACTGTTATAATGCAGGAAACTCTGCAGCCAATTTATGCGCAGCAAGATCCCATGAACAGCAATACTGAGATGGACCAATTAATATTGACCAGGACACCTGGAGAACAGCCCCTCTGCTCTTTCCCAAATAGCTCCAGGAGATATTCCCACTGTCTCTTTCCTTTCCACTCCGTCTGTCCCTCTTTCGCCATCTTTCCCATTCTCTCTCTGTCTCTGTATCTCTCTATCTCTCTCTCCCTCTCCTTTCTCACTCTTTTTCTCTTTCTCCGTTCCCATTCTCTCTCTCTCACTCTGTCTCTGTATCTCTCTGACTCTCTCTCCCTCTCTCTCCTTTCTCACTCTTTTTCTTTCTCCTTTCCCATTCTTTCTCTCTCTCCTTTCCCACTCTGATTCTATTTCTCTTTTTCCATTCTCTCTCTCCTTTCCCACTCTGTCTCTTTCTCTCTGTCCCTCCCATTTCCCACTCTGTGTCTCTTGATTTTTCTTTTCTCATTCTGTCTCTCTCGCACTTCTTTTTCATAATCTCACTCTGTCTATCCGTTTCTCTATATCTCTCCTTTTCCACTCTCTCTGCCCTTTGCTGCCTGTTTCTCATTCCCATTCTCCCTCTTTCTCCTTCTCCTTTCTCACTCTGTCTCTCTTTACAAACTAAAAGAATCCTTCGTCTTATCCTCTGACTCTGCCACCTGTGCTGTGCGTGACCCTGAATGAATGAGGCTGATGTATAAATGTTGTGAATTACCTAGTCTGTTGTTAAATTCAGGAAATAGTTTTAATAAACTGGTCTTGGTCTTTGTTTGACTTAAGAAAGCCAGTCTGACTTATTTATAACACTCTGAAAGCTTAAATCCTGTAGAATTGGCAAAGCGCATGAAAGCTTAATTCACAAAAACCCCCTGTGACAGTCAGACCCGGAGTGGGGGAAAAGGAAAGTCAGTCCAGTCCCCCTTATGTGATATTAACAAATGGAGAGTGTGTTTTTTCCTTAATGTCGCTGGGTTTCTTCCTCTGATTTATTTGCTTCTCCCAGGAGGTTACAAGGGTGTAGAGTGGGGTCGGGATTGTCCAGTTATGATGCTGCGGGCATCATGTGTAGGGCAGACTTGATAGACCGGAAGGCCCTTTGCTGCCTGTCGCTTTTATAGACTTGTCTGTAACCTGCTTCGCCCCGCAACCCCACACATTGACCCTGCTAATCTCCCTGACACTCAGGGCCCGATTTTACGATCAAGTTGCGCCTATTTTGGGCGTGAAAGCTTGGTAAAGTTGGGTGTGAGGCGAGTAATGTGATCCGCATCCACCTCCGCACTGGTTCCCCCTTTACCAAGGGGTGAAAATGGGCACCGTCAGGACCGCGCCTGAAACGGATGCAACGTCAATTTAAATGGATTTAAATTGACTTAATGGGCTGCACACCCAAACTTACCGGCATTTCCCCCTTTACCACTGCGTTCACCCGTCCAGATTCGGTGTGAAACAGACATGGTCGGCAAAGGTCTGATTCAGGAACTCCAGCTTCTGAGGAGGTCATTTCAGAGCTTCCGGCGCCTCTGACTCAAATCAGATGGCTCCCTGGTGGGGGGGGGTGGGGGAGGTGGGTCAGATAGCTCTCTGGTGGAGAGGGGGACGCGAGTCAGATGGCTTTCTGGTTGAAGAGGGAGGCGGGTCAAATGGCTCACTGGTGGGGGTGGGCAGGGGCAGGGGGCAGACGGGTCTGCTGCCACTCTGCGTGTGATCGGTGGGGGGGGGAGAATGGGGGTCCGCTGCCACTCTGCGTGCGATTGGTGGGGGGGGGGAAGGGGAGGTCCGCTGCCATTCTGCGTGTGAATGATGGGGGGGAGAGGGGGTGGGGCCCATGATCGGTCTGGGTGTGGGGGGGATAAGGGAGTCAGTTATGCTATGGGGGTGGGGCAATGTCCGTGGGGGAGACATCATCTGGCCTGGGAGCGATGTGATAGGGAGGCGTTTTTCTATTTGTTTCACTGCGAATGTGCAGTTGAAGCCTCCGATGGGAACAGTAGGTTTTCGGGTGCGTTAAGTCCCGCCCACAGGCTTGTGCAGCGCGATTCAGAATCGCTGATTTTTTTCAGGCAGAGTGCGTGTGGAGTCGCCTGAGAACGGGTCTAAAAGTCAGATCTGAAACACTCAGTTTCAAGTCCGCCCAGCACTGAGAATCAAAATGGAAAATACGGCCCTATGTGTTAATTTAGCATAGCCAGTCAACCTAACCCACACATCTTTGAACTTTGATCCTTTGATCCCTTTAGCCACAAGAGCTATATTTAATTCCTTCTTGAAAACATATGTTTTGGCTTCAGCTACTTTCTAAGTTGACAAATTCCACAGGCTCTGCACTCTGTGTGAAGAAATGTCTCCTCAGCTCAGCTAAATGGTTTACCCCGTATCCTTAGACTGTGACCCCTAGTTCTGGACACCCCCACCATTGGGAACATCCTTCCTACATCTACCCTGTCTAATCTGAATTCCAGTGAATATAATCATAACCAAATCAATCTCTCTTCGTATGTCAGTCCTGCCATCCCAGGAATCAGTCTGGTAAACCTTCGCCGCACTCCCGCCACTCAAACATCCTTCTTCAGATAAGGAAATCTAAACTGCACACAATATTCCACGTGTTGCCTCACCAAGGCCCTTTATAACTGCAGCAATACATCCCTGCTACTGGACTCAAATCCTCTCGCCAACATACCGGCTGTCTTCACCGCCTGCTGTACCTGCATGCTTACTTTCAGCGACTGGTATCCAAGGACTCCCAGGTTTCGTTGCTCATTCCCCTCTCCCAATCGATAGCCATTCAGATAATAACCTGCCTTCCTGTTTTTGCTACCAAAGTGGATAACCTCACATCTATCCACATTATACTGCATCTGCCCAATCACTCAATTTGTCCAAATCACTGAAGCATCTCTGCATCCCAGCTTTGTGTCCCCTGCAAATCGGAGATATTACATCTAGTTCCCAGTTTGGGCTTATACTTGCTGGAGTTTAGGAGTCATAGAAAGCCTACAGTGCAGAAAGAGGCCATTTGGCCCATCGAGTCTGCGCTGACCACAATCCCACCCAGGCCCTACCCCCATAGCCCCACACATTTACCCACTAACTCTCTAACCTACGCATCTCAAGACAATAAGGGGCAATTTTTAGCACGGCCAATCAACCGAACCCGCACATCTTTGGACTGTGGGAGGAAACCGGAGCACCCGGAGGAAACCCACGCAGACACGAGGAGAACGTGCAAACTCCACACAGACAGTGACCCAAGCCGGGAATCGAACCCAGGTCCCTGGAGCTGTGCAGCAGCAGTGCGAACCACTGTGCCACCGTGCCACCCCGGAGTGTGAGGGGGGATTTGATCGAGGTACATAAAATACTAAAAGGGATTGATAAAGTAAATGTAGACCAAATGTTTCCCCTTGTGGGGCAATCTAGAACAAGAGGTCACAGGTATAGCTTGAGAGATGGTGGATTTCAAACTGAGATGAGGAGGAACTACTTCTCGCAGAGGGTGGTGAGTTTGTGGAACTCGCTGCCCCATCGCGCGGTGGAGTCAGAATCATTAACTGGTTTCAAGAAGGAGTTAAGTATATTTTTGACTTTAAAAAACAGGTTAAAGGAATAAGGGGATATGGGGAACAGGTGGGGAGGTGGATTTGAGACCAGGGAGAGATCAGCCATGATTTGATTGAATGGCGGAGCAGGCTCAAAAGGCAGAATTGCCTATTTCTGCTCCTAATTCTTATGTTCCTATATTACCTCATCTAAATCATTAGTATATATTACAAATAGCTGGAGTCCTAGCACTCCCACTAGTCACTACCTGCCATTCGGAAAAGGACCCATTTATTTTTACTTTGTTTCCTGTCTGCCAACCAGATTCTGTCCATTTCAATAGTGTGGGTGGGATTGTTTGGCCTTGCTCATCCAGAAACTGTAAACTCTCGCCAGAGGTCAACGGACCTTCTCAATTGTCCGCCCCCCCCCCCCCCCCCCCCCCCCCCCCCCGCCCGCCCCCCCACCCGCTCCGATTCCCATGGTGGGCGGGTCAGTAAAATTCCAGCCACGATCCGTACCAATGAGTAGATCAGGTTTGACACATGCTCCTGCCTCACAACTGGGTTGGAGGCTTTGTATGTCATTGGATGCCAATTAGCATATCAAAAGCCAAGTCTGACTTGAAACAAGATGGTACTTGGGCCTCACACCTGAAGTCTGGAATGGAAACGGCAGCACCGCCAGGTTTAGCTGGGCAGCAGTCTGGGAGAACATGAGAATCAGCTCTGTCTGTTGGACGTTACTGATTGGCTGAATGATTATGTACACTAAATGGTGTGGTACGCGGCCTTAAAGATCAGGAAGCTTTGAGTTTTACTATTTTCCGTCCTAAATTAGCCAATATTGAGTGGCCTCAGGAGTCAGTGGCAATGGAAAATTGGCCTGGGTTCCCATTGGTGCAACACCCTATGCACTCGCCGAGGCATCTGGGAGAATGGGCCTCAGACTAAACATCTGGAAAACAAAGGTTCCCTACCAGCCCACCCCTGCCGCACAAAACTGTCCCCAACCACCAGGATCCACTGTGAGTCCCGGCACAATGTGAATCATTTCTCGTGTGGAAACTAAATTACAACAACTATGGCAGGCAACTCTGTCAGCAAGAATGGAAAAAGCTTACTATCAGACAAGGCCTCATTGAGGTCAGCACTTGTGTATTCAGGAAAGAGACTAATCTAACCTTGTGTCAGTTTCATAAACACTGCATTCCCGGCCTTGGCCACAGGATGAAACAAAGACAATTCACCATGACAAACACCAAAAAACAAGATATGGTGACATATTATGCTAATGAAAGTCAGTTTTCTATTGAATAAGGAAGGGCAGAAAGCTATGCTATGATTGGTGGACTATGTATGCAAATGAAGGATTAGAAAGTTGCTAGTTTCTCATTTGCTGTAATCAACTATGACTGATCGACAGAACACCGGGCAGTGCATTGCGCTGCATGTGTTCTTCTCATGCACGAGTAATAAAGCTTGCAAGTCTGAGTACTCTTAGTGCCTTGTGCTGTTTGTACCCAAGTCAATGACACTCACACCTCAAGAGTCTCCTCTCTGCGTAAGCAAAAATCAACTGTGAAATCCAGCATCGACCCTAATGCGCCAAGGCAGTCTTCTGGCACCTGAGGAACAGAGTGTTCAAAGGCCAAGACCTCAAATCCAGCACCAAACTCATGGTCTACAGAGCAGCTGTGGTCCCCATGCTCCTTATACTGGAACATGAACAATGTACAGCAAACACCTCAAATCCCGGGAGACGTATCACCAACATTGCCTTTGCAAAATCCTGCAAATCCATTGGCAGGATAGGCACACCAATGAGAGTGTCCTTTCCCAGGCCGATATCCCCAGTATTGAGGCACTGGTTACCCTCAACCAGCTGCCACATTGTCTGCATGTCCAACAGAAGACTCCCGAAACAAGTACTCTACTCCGAGCTCCGCAATGCCAAGCGATCACTAGGAGGGCAGAGAAAACATTATAAGGACACTCTGGAAGCCTCCCTGAATAAATGCAACATCCCCATCGACATGTGGGAATCACTGGCCTCAGAACACACAAACTGGAGAAGAAGCATCTGCCAAGGCGCCAAGCACCTTGAGTGTCACCGGGTAGAGCATGTTCATCCAGCAGAAAGTACCCTTCAGTAATAGGCAATGAAATGAAACAAAACTTACTCCAACAGATAAATCAAAGAAAAAGGTTTAATTACTCCAGCACTTGGGGCCTCACCCTGGGCCTTTCCAAATTCCCCACAGGTCCTTATTTATTCTGAGTCAGCTGGTCATCACATCATTTTGTCATTGGTTACATCGTTTACTAGGTCAGCTGACCCTTACATCTTATTACCATTGGTTACACTGCAACAGATGCAATGTTATGATTGGTTACACTCTAACAGAGCACACGGAAGCCAAAGATAAACAACAGAAAGCAAGCGCAGAATCCAGAGCGTCCACCCACCCACCCCATCGAACACCACCTGCCAAACCTGTGGCAGAGTCCGCGGCTCCAGGATTGGACTATTCAGCCACTGCAGAACCCACCTCCCTGGAGTGGAATAAAGTCATCCTCTACCCTGAGGGACTGCCAAAGGAGGAGAATCTGGCATACACTCCCCGCCTGTGGGTCTGGCAATTTGAAAACTCTCTTCCTTGCTTTCAAATCCCTCCGTGGCATCACCATTCCTTACTTCTGCGACTTTCCTCAGCCCTATGACCTTCTGAGATCTCTGCTCCTCTCCAATCTGGACCTAATCGTGCCTCCTCAATTTTTATCACTCCACCATTGGTGACCATTCATCTTTAGTCTGCACGTTCTCCCCATGTCTGCGTGGGTTTCCTCCGGGTGCTCCGGTTTCCTCCCACACTCCAAAGATGTGCGGGTTAGGTGGTTTGGCCATGGTAAATTTCCCCTTAGCGTCCCAAGCTGTGCAGGTTAGGTGGTTTGGCCATGGTAGTTGTGCAGGGCTGTGGGGATAGGGTAAGGGTGGAGGGCCTGGGTGGGATGCTGTTTCGGAGAGTTGGTGCAGACTCAATGGGCCGAATGGCCTCTTTCTGTACTGTATAGAGGCTATGGATTCTATGGTGACCTTGGTCCAAATCCCTGGAATTCACTCCTTAAACCTCTCCACCTCTCTCTCTTCCTTTAAGGTGATCCCAAAACTTACCTTTCAGGCCAATATTTTGGCTGCCTGCCCTAACTTTGAATGGACCTATCTCGCATTAATTTGATCTTTCTCTGCACCCTCGCTATGACTGTAACACTACATTCTGCACTCTCTCCTTTCCTTCTCTATGAATGGTATGCTTTGTCTGTATAGCGCGCAAGAAACAATACTTTTCACTGTATACTAATACATGTGACAATAATAAATCAAATCAAATATCTTCTGCAAAGACTTGCAAACTGGAGAGACCAAAATCAGATGTATGCTGCTATATCCTGAATAATAAAATTTGAGAGCAGATATCCACTCCATCTAACGAAGGAGCAGCGCTCCGTAAGCTAATGGCATTTGCTACCAAATGAACCTATTGGACTTTAACCTGGTGTTGTTAAAACTCTTACTGTAATAAAACCCCGACAGTGAATAAGGAGGCCATTCGGCCCATCAAAGCTGCATCGACCACAATCCCACCCAGGCCCTATTCCCATAACCCCAAGCATTTACCCTAGGTAGACCCCCTGACACGAAGGGGCAATTTAGCATGGCCAATGCACTTAACCCGCACATCTTTGGACTGTGGGAGGAAAGCAAGAGCACCCGGAGGAAACCCACACAGACACGGGGAGAACATGTAAACTCCGCACAGATAGTGGCTCCAAGCAGGAATCGAACCCGGGTCACTGGCGCTGTGAGGCAGCAGTGCTAACCAGCAGTGCTATACTCTTGGACTTGTATGAGAAGGCTTCTCACGCATTAGGCAGCTACTGTTACATCGCTGTGGAAGTTAGTGGCTAATTGCTGGATCTGTGTAAAGGTGTGAGGTTATTTAATCCTTTGTTTACAGGGATTCCACTTGGCAATGTTTAGTGAAGTTCAAATGAGGATTGTTCAGGTTGCAAGATCCCACCTTACAACAGAAGGAGGGGACTCCTGTTCTTTCTGTTCTCTGCTCCACTTTCTCTTGCCTGTTCACACATGATTCAAATTCAAATGTGGCAACAATCTGATTGCCAATCAGTGTTGTACCTAGCTTGGATAAGGTGGGCCTCCAGGCAAACACTCAGAAGGCGGTGGTATCAGTTGGTCATGGTGATCAATGGCAGGAATCAAACACTGAGGACCTGTATGCAGTGCTGAAAAAAGTTCAATGACCTCACACAACTGGTCAAAGTCAGAGAATGCATCTTTACGTGTGCTACCCTAACAACCGCGCCACTAGCCTCAGTCTCTGATTAATGCACCACACCCCCATCACTTACCCACCAACAATCTCTATCCATCAAGACTCTTACATCATTCATAATTGTAGCTCACCCTCACACACTCAGCACATCCCACAGCTTGTACTTCACTCTGACAGTCACATCACCCAAACTGATTGCTCCAATCACCGACACATAACCCTCTCTTGTAGAACAAGTTGGCGCAAAATCAGAGGCAGCAGGAGCCAACCGGCAGAAGGCAAGTGTGACGGTCTGCCTTCAGTCCCAAGGAGCTTTCATTGAAGTGGCCCTGACTCAGGCTGTGGCCAGTGATGGGGTGGAAACCATCCCAGGTGTGCTATGCTCATGCCTAATCCTTCTTCTAGCATCCCACCTCTCCCTCATCCTGAAATCTCTTCTGATTTACAAACTGCAGATGGTGTAAGCATGCCTGCCTTGCTTCCTTTGTTCTCAATACAACCTTAACCTTATATCTTTCTTCTTTTAGATTTCCAGGAACTGGCCAGGCTATGCAGAAAGCTGAGATAAGCACAGAATCATAGAACAGTTACAGCACCAACGTTTACAGATGCACCATAGAAAGCATTCTTTCTGGTTGTATCACAGCTCGGTATGGCTCCTGCTCTGCCCAAGACCGCAAGGAACTACAAAGGGTCGTGAATGTAGCCCAATCCATCACGTACCAATCGACTCAAGAACAGCTTCTTCCCGGCTCCCATCAGACCTTTGAATGGACCTACCTCATATTAAGCTGATCTTTCTCTACATCCTGGCTATGACTGTAACACTACATTCTACACTCTCTCCTTTCCTTCTGTACGGACGGTATGTTTTGTCTGTATAGTCTGCAAGAAACAATACTTTTCACTGTATCCCAATACATGTGACAATAATAAATCAAACCAAAGTCGAACAGAGGGAGGCCATTCAGCCCACTGCATCAGGGCTGACTCCTCTGCCTTTTCCCTGTAGCCCTGCACATTTTTCCTTTTCAGATATTGATCCAAATCCCTCCTGAATGCTGTGATGAAGTCTGCCTCCATTACGCTGTCAGGCAGTGCAGTGCAGGCCCTAACCACTCGCTGGGTAAAAAGGCTTTTCTCCAGGTCACCATTGCTTCTTTTACCAATTACCTTAAAGCTGTATCCTCTGAATCTCAATCCTTCCACCAACGGGAACAGTTTCTCCCGTATGTAATCTGTCCAGATCCCTCATGATTTTGAACGCCTCGATCAAATCTCCTCTCAACCTTCCCTTCTCCAAGAAGAACAGCCCAGGGGGTGGATAAGGAGCAGCTGTTCCCTTTAGTTGAAGGGTCAGTTATGAGGGGACACAAGTTGAGAGTGGGGGGTGGGAGGTTTAGGGGGGATTTGAGGAAAACCTTTTTTACCCAGAGGGTGGTGACGGTCTGGAATGCGCTGCCTGGGAGGGTGGTGGAGGCGGGATGCCCCACATCCTTTAAAAGTATCTGGATGAATCCTTGGCACATCATAACATTCAAGGCTATTGGCCAAGTGGTGGGAGATGGGATTAGGTGGGCGGGTCAGGGCCTTTCATGCGTCAGTGCAGACTCGATGGGCTGAAGGGCTTATTCTGCACTGTAGTATTCTGTGTTTCTGTGATTCTCCAATCTATCTCAGTCAGTAAAGTTCCTCTCCTTTGGAACCATTCTTGTGATTCTTTTCTGAATCCTCTTGAATATTTTCACATCCTTCCCTATGTCTTGTGCCCAGGATTGAATGTAATACTCCAAGTGAGGTGAACGAATGTTTCATACAAGTTTGACACAGTCCCCTTGCTTTTGTACTTTTTGCCCCTAACCCAATGTGCTTTCTGTGCTCTCAATCTGTCCTGTTGCCATCGATGATTTATGCGCATATACACCTAGGACCCTCTGCTCCTGCGCCCCCTTTAGAAATTGACTGTTTATTTTATATCCTCCCTCCATGTTCTTCCTGCCAAAATGAATCGCTCTACATTTCTCTTGTTGAATTTTATCTGCCAACCTGTCTGCGTCCATCTGAAGTTTTACACTATCCTCCTTCCTCATCATCCACAATGCTCCCAAGATATGTGTCACCTTAGGTTTGATTTGATTTGATTTATTATTGTCACATGTATTGGGATGCAGTGAAGAGTATTGTTTTTTGCGCACTATACAGACAAAGCATACTGTTCATAGAGTACATGGGGAGAAGGAAAGGAGATGTTGCAGGATATATTGTTACAGTCATAGCTAGGGTGTTGATAAAGGTCAACTTAATATAAGGTAGGTCCATTCGAAAGCGTGATGGCAGCAGGGAAGAAGCTGTTCTTGAGTTGGTTGGTATGTGATCTCAGAACTTTGTATCTTTTTCCCGGTGGAAGAGGGTGGAAGAGGGTGGAAGAGGGTACGGCTGGTATTTTACGACCTTGCCCAAGGCCAACAGAGAATTTGCGAGCCTCGACGGTGTCCCGGTAAAATTCTGACCTATGTCTGGGATGCGTCGAGTCCTTGATTACGCTGGCTGCTTTTCCGAGGCAGCGGGAAGTGTAGACAGAGTCAATGGATGGGAGGCTGGTTTGGACTGGGCTACATTCACAACGCTTTGTAGTTTCTTGCGGTCTTGGGTCAGAGCAGGAGCTATACCAAGCTGTGATACATCCGGAAAGGATGCTTCCTATGGTGCATCTGTAAAAGTTGCACCATTGAATTGTCTGGAATTCTTGAAATTGTGTTCTGTCCACAAAAATGATGAATATACATTGAAGAGAGCAATGACCCCTCAGGCACTCCACTACAGAACCTACTCCAGTTCAAAAAACAGCCGTCCATCACTACTCTCTGCTTCCTCTTACTCAGTCAATTCTGTATCAATGCTGCTGCTCTCCCTTTTATTCCATAACCTCTAACTTTGCTCACAAGTCTGTTTATCAAATGCCTTTTGCAGTCCGTGTAAATCACATCAACAGCATTACCCTCATCAACCCTCTCAGTGATCTCACCAAAAATCTCAAGCAAGTTATAGGTAAACACAATTAACAAATCCTTACTGGCTTTCTGTAATTGACACATTCGCCCAAGTGACTATGAATTTAGTTCTGAATTATCATTTCTAGAAGCTTCCCCGCCACCGAGATTGAACTGACTGGCCTGTAGTTGCTGGGTGAACTTTACACCCTTCTCAGAACATGGGTGTAGCATTGAAAATTCTCCTGTCCTCTGACAGCCCTGAACCAAAAGAGGATTGGAAAATTGATGCATCCTCTGCAATTTCCACCCTTGCTTCCCTCAGTATCTTTGGATGCGTCTCATCCGGTCCTGGTGTTGGGACTGACAGACTATTCTCCTTATCAAGTTTAAACCCATCATGTGTCTGAACCAGTTCCTCCGACATCGTGACCTGGGTAATATCTTCTTCCTTGGTAATGACAGATGCAAAGTATTCGTTTAATGGCCAGAACTTCCCTGAAACCGGAAAATCCTGCCCGAGGTCAACAGGCCTTTCCATGGTCCGCCCCTCACCCGCTCCGATTCCTGTGGCAGACGGAATGGGAAAATTCGCCCCTATATCTCAGCCGTGTCCTCTGCCATGATGCTTAAATTCCCTTTTTTGTCCCTAATCAATGGCATTCCTCCTTTTACCGCCTTTTTACTATTTATATGCCTATAGAAGACTTTTGGATTCCCTTTTGTCTTAGCTGCCAGAGTTACCTTATACAGTCTCTTTGCTTCTTTCATTTGGTTTTCCAATTCCCTTCTGAACCTTCGACATTGAAGCTGATCCTCAATTGTATTTTCCACTTGACATACTTCCTGATTCACCTTTCTCTCTCTCTCTCTCTCTCTCTCATCATTCAGGGAGATCTGTATTTATTTGCCCTGCATTTCCCTTTGTGGGAATATACCTTAACTCTACCCGAGCTATCTCATGTTTAAAGGCAGCCCTTTGTCCTGTTACGGTAACTTCCTCACCAGTATGAAGTCGAGCGTAGCTCACATCGGCATTGCTATAGTTCATCCCACACATCACTTTGGAACTCTCAGAGCAACCATAGCATGCTGGGATACTTCAAAGAATTATCCTTTCATCCCCCAAAAAGGTGTCCCAATTTTAGCACAGCTTATGCTGTATTCGGCCGATATAAATCATGAGTTAATCCTCAGCAGGACCGATGTCTCCAATTCTGGAAAGGGTGCAGAGGGAGGGAGGGAGGCAGGCAGGCAGGAAGGAAGAGTTGAGGAAGTGGGAAGGCTGCAGAATGACTTGGACAGGTTAGGAGAGCGGGCAAAGAAGTGGCAGATGGAATACAATGTGGGAAAGTGTGAGGCTACACACTTTGGTAGAAAGAATAGAGACATAGACTATTTTCTAAATGGGGAAAGGCTTCGGAAGTCTGAAGCACAAAGGGATTTGGGAGTTCTGTTTCAGGATTCTCTTAAGGTTAACATGCAGGTTCAGTCGGCAGTTAGGAAGGCAAATTCAATGTAAGCATTAATTTCTAGAGGGCTAGAATACACGAGTAGGGATGTACTGCTGAGGCTGTATAAGGCTCTGGTCAGACGCCAGTTGGAATATTGTGAGTAGTTTTGGGCCCCGTATCTAAGGAAGGATGTGCTGGCCTTGGAGGTGGTCCAGAGGAGGTTCACAAGTATGATGCCAGGAATGAAGGGTTTGTCATATGAGGAGCAGTTGAGGAGTCTGGGCCTAGATTCAATGGAGTTTAGAAGGATGAGGGGAGATCTTATTGAAACTTACAGAATATTGAGAGGCCTAGATGGAGTGGACATGGAGAGGATGTTTTCATTGGTGGGAGAGATTAGAACCGGAGGGCACAACCTCAGAGTGAAGGGACGCTCCTTTAAAACTGAGATAAGGAGGAATTTCTTCAGCCAGAGGGTGGTGAATCTGTGGAACTCATTGCCGCAGAAGGCTGTGGAGGCCAGGTCATTGAGTGTCTTTAAGACAGAGATAGATAGGTTCTTGATCAATAAGGGGATCAAGGGTTATGGGGAGAAGGCAAGAGAATGGGGATAAGAATCAGATCAGCCATGATTGAATGGCGAAGCAGATTCGATGGGCTGAATGGCCTAATTCAGCTCCCATATCTTATGGTCTTATGATCTTAAGGAAGGAAGGCAGAAAGGAAGGGAGGACGGGAGGGAGGGAAGGAGGGAGGGAAGGAGGAAGGGAGGAAGGAAGTGAGGGAGGGAGGGAGGGAGGGAGGGAGGGAGGGAGGGAGGGAGGGAGGGAGGGAGGGAGGGAGGGAGGGAGGGAGGGATGAAGGGAGAAAGAAAGGAAGGAAGGAAGGATGGAAGGTAGGGAGGATGGAAGGAAGGAAGGAAGGAAGGGGTGAGGGAGGGAGAGGGGAGGGAGGGAAGGAGGAAGGGAGGGAGGAAGATAGGAAGGAAGGAAGGATAAACGTGCATGCTGGTGGTGATAGAGCTGAGGGTGTGGGATTAATTACACTACCCTTTCAATGTGCTTACATAGGCACCTGGGGCCGAATGGCCTGCCTCCGTAATATATGGCTGTGCAATAATACTTTTACATATCCAGAACTCTTAATCTTCTGAGCGAAACTCTGGCGTGTGGAGCTCCGAGTGGCTACAGCGGGAGCATCATTTAACTTGTGCATGATTAACTGGTGTGGATTACCGCTGGGACGCAGCAGTGAGTGTGGAGTTGTTTTTGAGCACTCATGCATACTCTATAATCCCTGACCCTGGGAAACAGATCGTGAACAAAATGAGCAATTAACTAAACAAATGTACAGCACCAACCGTGGCCTGTAATGGGCTGCAAACACTGATAACATCAGCAGCATGGTGTCATGCTACCTGGCAAGGCCATGAGTGCTCAGTGTTTGATGTCACTCAGTTAAACCCTGCCACCCAGTGCTGATAGGGAAGTCACTGCCTTCGTGCCTACTCAACCCAGGAATGTTCACCTCGGCTTGGGGGAATGTAGAACTCTCACGTCCGATTCAGAAGGCTATTTGCTCCAATTCCCCCCTCTCCTTTAAAGAATTAAACCCATAATCAGTACTCCCGGGGAGTGCTGCACTGTTGGAGGTGCTGTCTTTTGGAAGAGGTATTAAACTGAGGTCCTGCCTACCCTCCAGCTCAAGATAAAAGATTCCACAGTCCAATTTCACAGTGCTGGCACGATGGCACAGTGGTTAGCACTGCTGCCTCACAGCGCCAGGGACCTGGGTTCGACTCCCGGCTTGGGTCACTGTCTGTGTGGAGTCTGCACATTCTCCCCATGTCTGCATGGGTTTCCTCCAGGTGCTCCGGTTTCCTCCCTGTAACACTACATTCTGCACTCTCTCATTTCTTTCTTGATGAACGGTATGCTTTGTCTGTATAGCGAGCAAAAAACAACACTTTTCATTGTATACTAATATATGTGACAATAATAAATCAAATCAAATCAAATCCCACAGTCAGAAAGACGTGTTGGTTAGGTGCATTGGCCATGCTAAATTCTCCCTCAGTGTAACCTGAACAGGCACCGGAGTGTGGCGACTGGGGGATTTTCACAATAACTCCATTGCAGTGTTAATGTAAGCCTATTTGTGACTCTAATAAATAAACTTAAACTTTTCACAGAATTGGTACAGCCCAGTGTGAGGCCATTTGGCCCATTGTCTCTGTGCTGGCCCTCCAAATGAGCAATTCACTTTGTGTCATTCTCCCACCTTCTCCTCATTGACCCGTATATTCTTCCCCTTCAGATAACAGTCTAATTCCCTTTCAAAGCTTCAGTTGAAACTGTCGTCACCACAATCTCAGTGAGAACCTCCCCAAATGTTAAACACTCACCGCGTGTAACATTCTTTCCTCATGTTGCTTTCATTTCTTTTGCCAATTACGTTAAATTGTGCCCCCTCGTCCTCGATCCTTTCACGACTCGGAACGTTTTCTACTCACGGAGAGGCACCTGATGGTTTGGAATGCCTCTATCAAATCTCCTCTCAGATTTCAAAGATCTCTATCCCTTTTTGCAGCTTCAGTAACACCGATTACCTTGTCATTATCCCGTTACCCTTTGTGGGAGCTTGCTCTGCAGAAACTACCTGCTGTGTCTCATAGAATCATAGAGTCTACAATGCAGAAGGAGGCCATTTGGCCCATCAAGCCTGCACCGACCACAATCCCACCCAGGTCCTGTCCTATCCCCGTAATCCCACATATTTACCCTCCCAATCCCTCTGACATTAAGGGGCAATTTAACACAGTCAATCAAACTGGCCCCACATATTTGGACTGTGGGAGGAAACCGGAGCACCCGGAGGAAACCCACGCAGACACGGGGAGAATGTGCAAACTCCACACAGACAGTGACCCGAGGCCGGAATTGCAACAGTGGCTCCACTTTAAAAGTGATCGCCTGGTAGTAAGAGCGTGAATATTGATGCAAAGAGAGACATGATGCCAAGGCTTCTCATCCTGCGCCCACAAGAATGCCTAATATCAAACCCTCACCGTAATTTATACCATAGGAGAGGAAGATGCTGATTGGTTGGCAGGTTGACTCTGATTGGCTGTGGCGTTGCCATGGAGAAAGCAATGGTGAACTATAGGCTCCCCAATCTCCTGGATATAAAAGGTCTCAGCACCATGACTCTTTTCAGCAACACTCCAAAAGTACTGGGCAACAAAGCACCTTGGCGACTTGCTGAGGCCGCAGTGAATGGCCAGACAGAAATACAAGATCTTTGATTTGATTTAATTTATTATTGTCACGTGTATTAGTATTCAGTGAAAAGTATTGTTTCTTGCGCGCTTTACAGACAAAGCATACCATTCATAGAGAAGGAATGGAGAGAGTGCAGAATGTAGTGTGACAGTCATAGCTAGGGTGTAAAGAATGCAATGTAGGTCCATTCAAAAGATGGCAGCAGGGAAGAAGCTGTTCTTGAGTCAGTTGTACATCACCTCAGTCTTTTGTATCATTTTCCTGATGGAAGAAAGTGGAGGAGAGTATCTCCAGATTGCATGGGGTCCTTAATTATGCCGGCTGCTTTTCCGAGGCAGCGGGAAGTGCAGACAGTTTTAATGGATGGGAGGCTGGTTTGCATAATGAACTGGGCGTCTCACACCTCTTTGTAGTTTCTTGCGGTCTCGGGCAGAGCAGGAGCCATACCAAGCTGTGATACATCTGGAAAGAATGCTTTCTATGGTGCATCTGTAAAAGTTGGTGAGAGTCGTAGCTGACATGTCAAATTCCTTAGTCTCCTGAGAAAGTAGAGACGTTGGTGGGGCTTTCCAAACTATAGTGTCGGCATGGGGGGACCAGGACAGGTTGTTGGTGATCTGTACACCTGAAAACCTGATGTTCTCGACCGTTTCTGCTTCGTCCCCATTGACAGAGTCATGTCCTCCATTACGCTTCCTGAAGTCAATGACTATCTCCTTTGTTTTGTTGCTTCCTTCTGAATCAGCTGAGTGCAATAAATTCTTCCTGCCCTATCAGTTTCCCAAGATGGCGTTGGAGCGAGGTGACTTCTTGCAAGCTGTGTCCAGCATACCTTCTAATTCTATCTTTTACTCTCGTTCTATGCTTCCAAAACTTCATTCTAACTCTTTTAAACTCTCTAACAATGTTTTAATTCAATTTCTAACAGATTTGGTGATCCTTCAGACCATTAAGTTGATCTTTCTCTGCACCCTAGCTATGACTGTAACACTACATTCTGCACTCTCTCCTTGCCTTCTCTATGAACGGTATGCATAGTGCGCAAGAAACAATACTTTTCACTGTATACTAATACATGTGACAAAAATAGATCAAAGATAATAATAATCAAAGTCCAAAGATGTGCGGGTTAGGTTGATTGGCCGTGCTAAAATTGCCCCTTAGTGTCCTGAGATGCGTAGGTTAGAGGGATTAGCGGGTAAAATATGTCGGGATATGGGGGTAGGTCCTGGGTGAGATTGTGGTCGGTGCAGACTCGATGGGCCGAATGGCCTCTTTCTGCACTGTAGGGTTTCAATGATTCTATGAAATCAAATCAGATCATAAGCTTGAAGCTGTTGCACATACGGGGTTAAAAAGAGTGAAACCTTTCAAAAGGCCTAAAAATGTGTTTATGTATATTCTATGTTAATCCAGCGAAGCAATGTGATTTATGTGAATGGAAGGCTTACCACTTCAGGTACCCAGCTATTGCAGAATCAGCACCAAGTGCTCCCAGATCACACATGACACAGATAGATGCACAGCAAAGCTAATGTATTCAACCATACACCACAGAAGAAGGCCTTTCAGTCCATTGTGCCGACTAAACCCAGGAATACTCACTATGGCTTGGGGGAAGTAGAACTCTCACATCTGAGTTCAAAGGCTATTTGCTTAAATTCCTCCCCCCGCCTCCTCTCCAAAGATTTAAGCGCACGATGAAGGCCGACTCCCCCAGTGGAGTGCTGAGGGAGTGCCGCACTGTTGAAGGTGCTGTGTCAACTCTACAAAAGAGCTATTCAGTTAGTTCCATCCCCTCTTCTCTTGCCCCACAGTCCTGCAATTCTTTTTCTTTATCTCTACCACTAGTCCATCGCCACCACCGGCAAGATCCCCTCCAAGCCACGCACCATCCTGACCAGAAACCATATCGCCGTTCCTTCACTGTCACTGGATCCAAATCCTGGAAGGCCCTACTTCCCAACAGCACTGTGAGTGTACCTACAGCATGTGGACTGCCCCATTTCAAGGGCAGTTAGTGATGAGCAACAAATGTTGGCCTTGCCAGCGAAGTTCACGTGCCATCATTGAATAAGAAAAGGGCCCTAAAGTGAGAGCCGCTTACTTTACTAATATGAGGATATTTTATAATTCCTGCTCACACCATCCTTCTACTGGCCTGAACAACATTGCTACGCAACCTTTTTCATAGAATCATAGAATATACAGTGCAGAAGGAGGCCATTTTGCCCATCGAGTCGGCACCGATCACAATCCCACCCAGGCCCTATCCCCATAATCCCACATATTTACCCTCCTAATCTCCCTGACGCTAAGGGGCAATTTAGCTTGGCCAATCAACCTAACCCGCACATCTTTGGACTGTGAGAGGAAACCGGAGCACCCGGAGGAAACCCACACAGACACGGGGAGAACGTGCAGACTCCGCACACACAGTGACCCAAGTCAGGAATCGAACCAGGTCCCTGCGCTGTGAGGCAGCAGTGCTAACCACTGTGCCACCGTGCCACCCCAAGCTTGACGGAAGCTGTGACATTTTACTGCACTTACAATTGATTGATTGAAGAATTAAATAATAAAAAGGTGCCATGGTCAGAGGGCAAATAAAAATACTGAATGAGGATAGCCTTGTGCTACAGTCCGCACTTAGTAGCAAATGGATTCAGACTGCCCAAGCTCACTGTAGCAAGTAACTTGAGGAAGCGTTCGTATCATCAGTGTAGACTGAATTAAATAAAGAAGTTGCACTTATGTAGCATTTCAGAATGGTTCATGGAACCTTCTAGCCAGTGAAGGACTTTTTCATAGAATCCTACAGTGCAGAAGGAGGCCATTCGGCCCATCAAGTCTGCAGTGACCACAATCCCACCCCGGTCCTATCCCCAATACATTTACCATAGCTAGTCCCCCTGACACTAGGGTCAATTTAACATGGCCAATCCATCTAACCCGCACACCTTTGGACTGCGGGAAGAAACTGGAGCACCCAGAGGAAACCCACACACACACACGGGGAGAACGTGCAAACTCCACAAGGCAGTGACCCAAGCCGGGAATCGATCCCGGGTCCCTGGCGCTGTGAGGCAGCAGTGCTAACCACTGTGCCACCGTGCCGGACTTTTGAAGTGTTGTTACATTTGTAATGTAGCGTAATGTGCCAATATGCACACAGCAAGCTCCCACCAATATCCATTTTTTAAAAAACACTTATTAAGGTGTCTTAGTGGTATTGAATCATAGAATAGAATCATAGAATCCCTACAGTGCAGAAGGAGGCCCATCGAGTTTGCACCAACCACAATCCCACCCAGGCCCTATCCCCGTAACCCCACATATTCACCCTGCTAATCTCCCTGACATCCCTCTAACACTGGCATGGCCAATGAACTTAACCCTCACGGTATTGGTTCAGGGATAAATGTTGGCCGGTAACCAGAAGCCTGGACTCACTCGGAATAGATTGTCCTGAAACCCGTGTTTCTTTCCTGTTCAGCAACTGGCTCCCCCCTGGCCCACAGTCTGGGGAGGTAACTGTCCTCAGCTATCAGCATGTGGGAGTGCCAGTGCCTGCAGACTGAATTAGAGAGCAAATGGTGAGGGGAGTAAGCGGGAGGCCTGCTGTGTCTAGATCATGCTTTGTTTCACCTCGCTGCACCAACCAGGGACATTGCATTTGGGAAGACTCCAAACCAAACACCATCATTCACGTTACCTTCACACGCTGCCTGTCAGAGGGCTGTGCACCTCGGAACCAGCCTCACAGGGAGGGAATTTTAGCATCGCACAGTGCGCGGATGTGGAAATGGGTGGTGGAAAAACACTGGATGTCGACCCCCAACACATCAATATCCACATTTAACTTGAGCAGGTCACCTTCTCCAGAGAGGCAGCTTGGTAGTTGCAGTCCTATGTCACTACACCGTCCAAAGGAATCATCTCACCCAACCTCTGCCATGTCCACTGACTGATGCAGCATGTGTGATGCAGGAGGAGAAAACATTTGAATTAGCAGCGGCTAGGTTGCAGCTTAGCATTAAGAAGGTGCTTATATTTCAGACACTGCTGGAATCCAGCCAATGTGACTGAGTGCTGTGTGACATGAGGGTCGCTGGTATTTACCCCACCCCGGAGGTGCCCATCTCTG
The DNA here is from genome assembly GCF_964213995.1 of Mustelus asterias. Classification (NCBI taxonomy): domain Eukaryota; kingdom Metazoa; phylum Chordata; class Chondrichthyes; order Carcharhiniformes; family Triakidae; genus Mustelus; species Mustelus asterias. Next base: position 16,773,930 of record NC_135818.1, read on the forward strand.
GTGGGCAGGATCACGGAAGTGGCACTGAGCTCCACTTCTTCATCCTCTACAGTGGGTGTCGTGGATGACTGCTCCATGTTCTCTCACTCTCTGTTGGTGTTTCACGTTGTCTTCTGCCACAGAGTAAAGAACCGACCTATGGGTGACTTAAATGGCATATTCTCCGGAGGACCCTGCAACAAATAGCTCTCTTCATGCTGCCTGGTTTCTGCAAAGCTCAAAAATGTGACATTCAGAATGCAACAACCAGAAATCCAGAACGTGGAACTGGAGTGTGACACCTGGGCTGGAATTTTACCATCTCGCCCGCCCTGGGATCAGAGCGTTCAAGGCTGGCAGAGCAGAATTCTCCGTCGGCCTTGGGTGGGATTTTATGAGCCTCGCCCGAGCAAGATCGTAAAATTCCGCCTTTGGAGTGTGACATCCGGGCTGGAATATTCTGGCCTTGCTGACTCCAAAACCCGAGGTCAACGGATCTTTCCATGGTCCGCCCCATCTCCCGCTCCGATTCCCATGGTGGGCGGGACGGTAAATTTTTCCCCCTGGAGTTTGACATCTGGACTGTGACATCAGGGCCGGGATTTTACCCGCTTGCCCCGCCCATCGACGGGAGGGGCAAGTCGGTAAAATGGCACGAAAGCTGAGGAATCAGGATCATGTTGGATTTTTCGGCTCTCGTGATTTTATGAGAGTCAGATTTCCGACGCCGTCAACCTCTCACTGGAAATGGGCGAGAGGCTGGTTAATTTATTTAAATTTATTTAAATACAGTTTTACATCTGCTTCGCGAGCCTGCCACTCAGTTGACTGGGCTTGCTTGCCTTTATGGCCTCACTGGGAAAGGTTTTCTCTGGAGAGGTAAATACCTGCTCCCCATGAATGGGGAACAGTCGTGTTGGCGTCGCCAGTGGAGCCGGAGGCCATTGAGGCTCCCCGAGTTGGGTGAAGGGCAAGGGGTGCCCCTTGGGCAATGCCAGCCTGACATCTTCGCACCTGGACAATGCCCAGCAGGGACTTTCGCACTGCCCACCGGGCAGTGCCTTAGGCAGTGCCTTTGTGGGGGCTGGGACATATGGGGATGGGGCCTATGGGGTGGGACCTGAGGGGCAGGACCTGAAGGGGGTGGCCCAATTGAGGGGGGGGGGGGGCACTGCACACTCTGCAGATGTGATCAGATCAGGGGAGGAGGCATGATTGGTCTGGGCAGTGGGGGGGGGGGGGGGGGCGGCGGCGTGGGATGTATTTCCATGTGCTGTGGGGCTCGCAATCGGCCGTGGGCCCCCACAATTGTGGGGGGGGGGGTGTTAATTCAGGCTGCCTGTAGCAGCAGGAGCCTGACAGCTCTCTCTCTCTCTGTCAGACCCCTGGTATTGGAATTACGCATGTGCAGCATCAGAGGTCTGCACATGTGCAGTAGCTCCCTCTGCAAGCTGGCTAGCGAATTAAACCCAGCCCACTGCCTGCAGTAGCTGGAAACAGTCTAGACCATTTCTTCGATGACTAAGTACGTAAGATCGGGCATGAAAACTCACCCTAAAACATGGATCAGGAACTCTCCCAATTTCCACGCCGGCTGGACATTTAGGGAGGAATTTTCCCGGCTCGTCCACCTGAGGTTCGTATGATCCTGTCCAAGGCCAATGGAGAATGTTGTTCTCCGAGCTGAGCCCACCTCCGGAATCAGGACAGGTGTGCCGGTAAATCTCCGGCCTTAGAATCATTCTTGTGAAATTCCACCCCAGGAGTGTGACATCTGGAGTGTGACATCTGGAGTGTGACATTCAGTTATTGCAGGTGGTTCATTTGACCGTGGGTCAAACTGGGCCCGATTGCCTTGTTTCCCATCAAAGAATCACTGGTTAGTGCCAGGGGTATTGTGGTGAATTCTGAGCTGCCCCATAGCCCTGGCTGAGGTGAACCAATTGAGGGCAGAAGGGAGATCAAAACACCAGCCCCACTGCAGTGAGGAATGAGAGGGGGTTTGGGCAAACATTTGGAAATGGCCAGAGTTTACAAAACATTGAGGGATGAACTTGAGGAATCACATTGAGTGATCAGGCCAGGGATTACAGAAATGAATCAGCTCTCCATGAGGCTAAGCCTGAAGGTCTGACTCACAACTCCAAGCCTTTAGCTTGTCCGCCCTTCTTCCAATAAGGCTGGCTAGTGAAAAATTAGCTCCTTGCCAGCGTTTAAGCGAAATCTTGTTTTGCTGCTTAGCCTCAGGGAGCCTTGGAGAAACACAATAGAAATGGTTGAGCCTTGGGTAAACAAATCTGCTAAAAAATTAATGTAGGAAACATGACCTTCTCTGAAAGAAAAGGTTGTTGCTTCTGTTTAATGTCAGCCCAGTCTAGTGAGTGTGTTGTGGGGGAGGGTGGTATGGATAGGGAGGGAAAATAGCCAAGATAACGTACATTGTGGTCGCAAGGCTGAGGTGATGGGCTTGTGGACTGGAGGTGAGCAGAGAGATTGTGGGGGCTTTGGGGAGGGGGGGGTGTGCAAGGCCTGTGTTGTCAGGGCCTATGGTTTTTCTGACTTCCATACAAGGCAAACGGCCAGTGCGAGCAGAGAAACCTGATGCTGACCATAAGAATGAAGGTGGGGGGGTGGGTTTGTTTTGCTGGTATTGAGAAGAGACTGCGAGTCAAGCCAGGCGGAGCCTCCTGTCACAGGATCTGACCATTGCACAATGCAGGCAATTAGCAGCTCAGGGACTGCTGCCTGGTCTCAGGGGAGGTGGGGGCGGCGGGGAGGGGAGGCGGGTGGTGAGGACTTGGTTCAACCTGAATGGACTCTGCAAGCTGATCCCTATGTTTGTGGCCCAGTCAGGCTGTCCATCACTCAATGTCAACCAGGCCATCATTGCAGCCTTGTTTACTGTCACCAGAAGACGGAATTCACCCCCCCCGCCACCCCCCCTCCTCACAAACACACACTCGCGTCACCCTCCTCACTCCCACCCCCACCCCATCCCTGTCTACCAACCCTCTAAGGTTCTGTTTATCAATGATGCAGAGATGATACCGGATACACCAACCTCACCCCCCTATTAGCAGGGACATTACTGCAGCATGTGTTTTATTTGCGTTCTTTCATATTGTCAAGCTCTACAAGGGAAAAAAAGGCCTGCTGAGTCTGTTGCCATGGAAACGGAAGATCAACGCGAGCAATTGACTTTCTAAAATCCATTTACTCTAGGCCACTGAGTGCAGTACCGAGGGAGTGCTGCACTGCCAGAAGTATCATCGCATTACTGTGCAGAAGAGCAGGAGAGTTCTCCCTGGCCATTCGGCCCATCGAGTCTGCACCGACGACAATCCCACCTAGGTCCTATGCCCCTAATTCCACATATTTACCCTGCTAATCCCCCTGATACTCAGGGGCAATGTGGCATGGCCAATCCACCTAACCCGCACATCTTTGGACTGTGGGAGGAAACCGGAGCGCCCGCAGGAAACCCACTCAGACACGGGGAGAACGTGCAGACTCCACACAGAGAGTCAATCAAGGCTGGAATCGAACCAGAGTCCCTGGCACTGTGAGGCAGCAGTGCCAACTACTGTGCCACCGTGCCGTGATATTTTGCAAATTCGTTCAGCAAGTTTAATCTGTGTTTCATGTCCGGGTACTCTGAACTCTGCTTACCCAGACCGACAACATACAAGGTCATCTGGGACTGGTTACATGAAGATGCCTATCAGATGGCCACCCTAATGACCATTCCTGCCCCTTACTCCACTGCAATTGTAAAATTCTCATCCAAGTTCACAAATTCCTCCATGGCCTCACCTTTCTCTATCTCCGTAATCTCCAGCCCTTACCCCCCCCCGACATCTTCCTGCTCCTCCAATTCTGGCCTCTTCTGCATCCCTGATTTTAATCCCTCCGCCATTGGTGGTCATCTCTTTAACTGCCGAGATCCTAAAGCCTGGAATTTCTTCCCTAAAATTCTCTGCCTCTCTCCGTCTCCCCCCCCCTCTCTCTCTTCCTTTAAGATGCTCCTTAATAATTACAGCCAGAATTTTCCGGCTGTTCATGCCGGCGGGATTCTTTGGTCCCGCTGTGAGGAACGGAGATTGGCTGAGTGCCAAATTCTCCGTCTTCACTTGCAGTGGAGGCGGGGCAAGAACGGCTCCTCTTTGACTTAAGCTTTTGGTCACCTACCTCAACTCTTGTCAGCTAACCTTCCTGTGAAACACCTTGGGATGTTTTACTTTGTTAAAAGGGTTATATAAATGTTATTTGTTGTTCTAGAATGATGTTCCTTGGGCCTCTCAATTGAACACATTCTCTGTAGTTACCCTCTATATTTCCCAGCACCCTAGGTATTTTGAGGATCTACAGGCATTTAGAGATGCAAGGACTGATTAGGGACAGTCAGCATGGCTTTGTGAGTGGAAAATCATGTCTCACAAATTTGACTGAGTTTTTTGAAGGGTTCAGAAGGTAGATGAAGGCAGTGCAGTTGATGTTATCTACATGGACTTTAGCAAGGCCTTTGACAAGGTGCTAGGTTGTTTGTTGCATAGGGTTAAATCTTACGGGATCCAGGGTGAGGTAGCTAAATGGATACAAAATTGGCTGAGAGGTGATCTTATAGAGGTCTATAAAATGATGAGGGGCATAGATCAGCTAGAAAGTCAATATCTTTTCCCAAAGGTAGGGGAGTCTAAAACTAAAGGGCATAAGTTTAAGGTGAGAGCGGAGAGATACAAAAGGATCCAGGGGGGCAATTTTTTCACACAGAGGGTGGTGAGTGTCTGGAACAAGCTGCCAGAGGTAGTAGTGGAGGCGGGTACAATTTTATCTTTTAAAAAGCATTTAGATACTTACATGGGTATGATGGGTATAGAGGGATATGGGCCAAATGCGGGAAATTGGGATTAGCTTAGGGCTTTAAAAAAAGGGCGGCATGGACAAGTTGGGCCGAAGGGCCTATTTCCATACTGTAAACCTCTATGACTCTATGACACCTCTGCTTTTGAGAAGAGTCCATTGTAACAGGCAATTGTTTATAAAATATATTCTTTCATCATAGAATCATAGAATCTCTACAGTGCAGAAGGAGGCCATTCAGCCCATCGAGTCTACACCGACCACAATCCCACCCAGCCTATTCCCGTTATCCCACATATTTACCCTGCTAATTCCCCTGACACTAAGGGTCAATTTAGCATGGCCAGTCAACCTAACTCACACATCTTTGGACTGTGGGAGAAAACCGGAGCACCCGGAGGAAACCCACGCAGACACAGGGAGAATGTGCAGACTCCACACAGACAGTGACCCGAGGCCGGAATTGAACCCGGGTCCCTGGTGCTGTGAGGCAGCAGTGCTAACCACTGTGCCACTCCCTTTCACGGGATGTGGGTGTTGCTGTCTAAACCAGCATTTATCGCCCATCCCTAGTTGCCCTTGAGAAAGTGGCTGTGAGCTGCCTTCTTGAACCGCTGCAGTCCATGTGCTGTAGGTTAACCCACAGTGCTTTTCAGGAGGGAGCTCAGGATTTCAGCCCAGCAACGGTGAAGGAATAGTGATCTATTTGCAAGTGGTGAGTGGCTTGGAGGGAAACTTGCAGATGGTGGTTGAAGACTGGCCTCTGTGATACTGCGGACATCTGGAGGAGGCTGAGATGGGTCACCCACTTGGCACTTCTGGCTGAAGATTGTTGTGAATGCTTCAGCCTTATCTCTGATGTGCTGGTCTCCTCCATCATTGAGGATGGGGATATTTGTGGAGCCTCCTTCTCCAGTGAGTTGTCTAATTATCCACCACCATTCACAACTGGATGTGGCAGTACTTGTTGTGCTAGCAACTTGAGAGAAACAGTGCCTAGATTTCCTGTCGACAAATACGGAACAGGATGTCCCGCCTCTAAGTGCTGCCAGCCAATCAGATGGATGACAGCCCATCACTCCCAGCAGCAGGAAGCGCTGCAGCAGCAGCCATTGAGCATGCCCAGAAAGTAGGTAAATGAGGTCAGGGATGGCCAGGGCAGCACTTGCCACCAAGGGGTCCTTCATGCCCCACAGGGTACCCAATCAGGAGGGTCCCCCCCCCCACCCCAAGCTGGCATGGAGGCTGCTGGGCTTTACTGGCAGCCTCCCCGGGTGAAGGTGCCCATCCACCACTGGTAAAATGTCACTGGTGGTGGGGCGTGGCCTTTCAGCGACCATTAGGCATAGTGATTGGCACTGCTGCCTCACAGTGCCAGCGGCCTGGGTTCAATTCCCAGCTTTTCATTGGAGCGCCAGAGGATGAGGGGACCTGATAGAGGTTTACAAGATTGTGACAAGTTTGGATAGAATGGATAGTCAAAGTCTTTTTCTCAGATTCAAAGGGTCAATTACTCGGGGGCGTAGCTTGAAAGGGGGAGGGGGAAAGTTTAAAAGAGATCTAAGGGGCAAGTTTTTCACACAAAGGGCGGTGAATGCCTGGAACGCGCTGCTGGAGGAGGTGGTGGAAGCAGATCCTATAACAACGGTTAAGAGGCATCTGGATAGATACATGAATAGGCAGGGAATAGAGGGATGTGGACCATGTAGAGGCAAGAAAATATTAGATTAGAGAGGCATTTGTGTCAGCACAGACTTGGTGGGCCGAAGGGCCTGTTCCTGTGCTGCACTGTTCTTTGATCTTTGTTCTTTTGCCTCAAGAGTCCTGAATAAGCGACTGGGGGAGGGAGGGAGAGAAAGTAGAAACTGGAGGAAGGGAAGAGAATCACAAATGGAAGAGTGGAGAGTTGACACTGACCTGTGATGAGCTTACTGTGTTCTTTTTTTAATGTGGAGATGCCGGCGTTGGACTGGGGTAAACACAGTAAGAAGTTTAACAACACCAGGTTAAAGTCCAACAGGTTTATTTGGTAGCAAAAGCCACACAAGCTTTCGAGGCTCTGAGCCCCTTCTTCAGGTGAGTGGGAATTCTGTTCACAAACAGAACTTATAAGACACAGACTCAATTTACATGAATAATGGTTGGAATGCGAATACTTACAACTAATCCAGTCTTTAAGAAACAAAACAATGGGAGTGGAGAGAGCATCAAGACAGGCTAAAAAGATGTGTATTGTCTCCAGACAAGACAGCCAGTGAAACTCTGCAGGTCCACGCAACTGTGGGAGTTACAAATAGTGTGACATAAATTCTGATTCTAGGATCGCATGATAAAGACTCAGGAGGAAAAAAGCAGAAATATTTATGTGAAATAGTGTGACATAAACCCAATATCCCGGTTGAGGCCGTCCTTGTGTGTGCGGAACCTGGCTATCAGTTTCTGCTCCGCGACTCTGCGCTGTCGTGTGTCGCGAAGGCCGCCTTGGAGAACGCTTACCCGAATATCAGAGGCCGAATGCCCGTGACCGCTCTCTCCACTCCCATTGTTTTGTTTCTTAAAGACTGGATTAGTTGTAAGTATTCGCATTCCAACCATTATTCATGTAAATTGAGTCTGTGTCTTATAAGTTCTGTTTGTGAACAGAATTCCCACTCACCTGAAGAAGGGGCTCAGAGCCTCGAAAGCTTGTGTGGCTTTTGCTACCAAATAAACCTGTTGGACTTTAACCTGGTGTTGTTAAACTTCTTACTATTCTTTTTTTAAAACAGGAGTCAAGGCAGCATTGGCACCTCTCCCTCAGGACTAAGCCTACCCTCTCTGATATTGGCTGTCAGCTGTGCCGTGTGGGAGTTAGTGAATTCAACGAGGTGTGGTTATCATTGTGTTTATTTTTGTTATGACTTATGCACATTGTAAAAGGTCATCAGATTGTACCGACATGTGAGTGAAACAGCCTTGCATTGATGTTTTTTTAAATCACTGGCATTTACTTGATGCTTTCAATCGGTATTTCAGAAACCTCAGAACGCAAGTTTTTATTTAAGTATCGTTGCTGTTTGTTGTTTGGCTTCCCGCACCTAATGGTGCGCAGGCAGACTTGCGGCTGTTTCCATAGCGAGGTTATTCCTGGAACAGGTCACTACGCTGCCACCAGGGGCCTATAGCTTGAGGGGCAGCAATCCACAGCGACGTGGCTGACCAGGAGTCTTTCCCACTCTTACCGTCGGCCACTGGCGTGTGTGGAAGGATTTGCAGATTGATGTTCCCCACTCCACGCCTGCCTTATTGAAGGCCAAGGCCCTCTCCCTCACCCTATCCCTGTAACCCCACATGTTTATCACGGTTAACTCATCAAACCAACACATCATTGTACACTAAGGGGCAATTTAGCATGGTCAATCCACCCAACCTGCACATCTTTGGAGTGTGGGAGGAAACCGCAACACCCGGAGGAAACCCACACAGACAGGGGGAGAATGTGCAAACCCCACACAGACAATAACCCAAGGCAGTCGGGTCCCTGGCGCTGTAAGGCAGTAGTGCTAACCACTGTGCCACCGTGCCACGTTAGGAGTACGCCTTCCTTGGCCATCAAGTCCTGGGGCAGGACTCAAACCCAAAGCTTCTGGCTCAGAGGCAGGGACATTACCCACTGTGCCACAAAACCCCCTTATTTAAACTTTACTTCAATATTTCTGTTCTTCAGTGCTCTTTGATTTATAGGGTATGTGTTCCAGCTCACTATGAAATAAAAAGTTGTGTTTTATTTAAAGTTTGGTAATATTGACGCAAATGGAGGAGGGCAGGAGTTTGATTGAGGGCTTGATCCTTTGATGAACAGAATGAACTAAAGGAATTTGACTCTGGTTTGAGAGTTAAGGGATGAAATAGGTATTTAAATTGGTACTTGTTTAGTTCCCCTGGGCTTCATTTAGTGACTGATGCCTGAAGGATCTCATTGCAATCTGTAATTACCCTCAGTTTCAAAGTTTACTGGATGAGTTAGCAGAGTGGAGTGACAGCTGAAATCCAGCTAACAATAAGCATGAGTTCAGAGGTTCACTTAAACCCCGCAGCAAAGTCTTTCATTGCTCATCTCTCACCCCATTCCCCTTCGAGCATCATCTCTCAACCCCCGCCTCTCTGTTCTTTGGTGTTCTCTTCCGAAACCATTCACTTTGACAACTCCATCTTTCAGCAACATCTTAAACATTTACCTCATCCTTTAGTCCCTTCCCAAATACCTTGCATCCTCTAGCACAGAGTTTTTAAAGCATGGCAGAAGCCACTTGTCCCATTGTGCCTGCGCTGCCTTATTGCTGTAATAATCTCAAAGCAATCCCACTGCTCTCCTCCTGTAGTTCCATAGAATCCCTACAGTGCAGAAGGAGGCCATCGAGTCTGCACTGACTCTCTGAAAGGGCATCTTAACCAGGCCCGTGCCAGCCCTCCCCCCTCCCCACTCCCCCACCCATCCTATCCCCGTAACCCATGCATTTACCATGGCTCATCCACCTAACCTACACTTCTTTGGACATTAAGGGAGAATTTAACATGGCCAATCCACCTAACCTGCACATCTTTGGACACTAAGGGACAACTTACCATGGCCAATTCATCTAACCTGTACATCTTTGGACACTAAGGGGCAACTCACCATGGCCAATCCACCTAACCTGCACATCTTTGGACACTAAGGGACAACTTACCATGGCCAATTCATCTAACCTGTACATCTTTGGACACTAAGGGGCAATTTACCATGGCCAATCCACCTAACCTACACATCTTTGGAGTGTGGGAGGAAACCAAAGCACCTGGAGGAAACCCACGCAGACACGGGGAGAACGTGCAGACTCCACACAGACAGTCACCTGAGGCTGGAATTGAACCCTGGTTTCTGGTACAATGAGGCAGCAGTGCTAACTTCCAAGAATGCATTCTTTGATATTAAAATATTTTCACTTGAAAGCACATTTTTCATTCACATAACGACCAAGGTTATAGCCACTTTAATTCTATACCCCACTTCCACTCTGAACTCAGTTCCTTGACTCTGACACAGTTCCAAAGAAACTCAAGAAACAGCACCTTTATTTTCACTTATTCCTTCATGGAATGCAGGCATCACTGGCAAAGGTGGCACTTGCCGCATAACCCTAATTGCCCTTGAACTGAGTGGCATGCTGGGCCATTGCAGAGGGCAGTTAAGGGTCAATCATATTGCTGTGGGTCTGGATTGCGAATTATGACATTCAGACCTTCCAAAAATAAATTTCTGAGTTAGTGCAATGTATCAACTTCTGATAATACCCGATCCTAATAGGCCTAGCAGACCAGGTAAGGCTGGCAGACTTCCTTCCCTAAAGGGCGTTCATGAACCAGATGGACTTTTACGACAATCGATAATAGTCTCATGGTCACCATTACTGAGACCAACTTTCAATTCCACATTTATTAAGTGGTGGGATTTTTTACCCACGACTGGGCCTCTGGATTGCCGGTCCAGTGATTCCCTTCATCTTTCTGTGAAGCACTTAATAGCATTTCAGCCTTTAACACGGAGTTTAACAACTTTAAGCCTTAGCCAATGCCACATTCTCAAATATTCTGAAAAGATGTGGGCAGCAGTGGTTAGCACTGCTGCCTCACTGTGCCAGGGACCCAGGTTCAATTCCGGCCTCGGGTCACTATCTGTGTGAAGTTTGTACGTTCTCCTCATGGGTTTCCTCCGGGTGCTCCGGTTTCCTCCTACAGTCCAAAGATGTGCAGGTTAGCTGGATTGGCCATGCTAAATTGCCCCTTAGTGCATGGGGATTTGCAGGGCAAAGGTGTGGGGTTATGGGGATAGGTTCTAGATGGGATTGTGGTCGGTACAGGCTCGATGGGCCGAATGGCCTCCTTCTGTACTATAAGGATTCTGTGATTTACATTTACTCTGAACCCATCATTTATTTCTTTACTTGTCCCATTATAACTTCCTTCTGTCCTGCATCACTGGTCCACCCGCCCCCCTGTTATTACAGACGTTTTGCTTTGTTCTTTCTATGTCCCCTTTTCCTTGACCCTGTACGTGTGTAAAGGTTGTTCATCTCTAACACCTTTATAGTCATGAGCCCCTTTAAGGGGCGAGTATTCGGAGGATCATGCATGGCCCAATGGGGCGGAATCACGCAAATCCCAGGACTTAACGCAAGCTTTTACCATCAGAATCGATTCGAGAGCTGAATGGAGAAGACACATGTTGAAGCACTCTGTACATAGTTTGAGTTAGTTAATAAATAGTTGTTGTTGTTAACTTGGTGGTCGCCAATCAATACAGTTACATTTAAGTTTATTTATTAGCGTCACAAGTAGGCTTACATTAACACTGCAATGAAGTTACTGTGAAAATCCCCCAGTCGCCACACTCCGGCGCCTGTTCGGGTAACACTGAGGTAGAATTTAGCACGGCCAATGCACCTAACCAGCACGTCTTTCGGACTGTGGGAGGAAACCGGAGCACCCGGAGGAAACCCACGCAGACACGGGGAGAACGTGCAAACTCCGCACAGACAGTGACCCAAGCTGGGAATCGAACCTGGGTCTCTGGCACTGTGAGGCGGCAGTGCTAACCACTGTGCCGACCTCTCGGTTCTGATGAAAGTTAATGGAGTTGAAACGTTTTGTTCTCCGCCGATGCTGTCTGACACGTTAAGTGTTTTCCAGCATTTTCAATTTTTATTTCACTATTACAATTGCCCAGCAGGAATTTTCCAGCCCCCACCACCCCCCAGGCCCTGTCCCCGCCTTCCCCTGCCACCCCTCCACCCCCGCCGTCCCCCCCTCCCTGTCCTCCCGTCCCTGCCCTCCCGTCATGGTTCCCCTGCAGTAGAGCTGGCAAGCCATTGAAATCTTCGCTCACATCAGCGGGTCTGGAAGATCCCACTGGCGTGAAGGGCTGGAAAATTCCAGTCTAAGTAATGTGTGTGGCTAACGTGTATAGATCTCTCAATGGGAAAGGGCACTATATATAAATGTAACTTGTTAATGCAGTGACTGCGGAGGAGGGTTTAATTTCACGCTTCTCTGATTTGGCAGCAGTTTATTTATATGCTAATTGCCAGACATCCATAATTATCTGCTGGGTAGCTGCACCTCACAGTTTGGTAATTGTCCAAAGAAACTTGTCAAGTTCCAAAGTTCAGTGTTTAGTTTGTGCTGAGTTAGCTTTTCTCAGGTCCTGCTTAACCTAAGGCTGCTACAGAACAGAACGTTCAAATAGAATTACACAATAAGGGTGGGATTCTCCCAAAAACAATTTGAAGTGTTGAATTCATGTAAAAACTGGAGTAAATCCCGCTGGGTTTTTTCAGCGGGATTTTCAAAATGAATCTCCCACACACTGTGCACTCGCAAGAATCTCGTGGAAAATCCAGGGGCAGAGCCTATTCCCGCTGGAGAGGCCGACAACACAGCGCTGTGAGGGTCCCTGCGCATGCGCCAATCTGGGGGGGGCGGTGGGAGGACACTAACAGACCCGGAGACTTCAGTCTGGGCCCGCCAGTGACATGGAAATTCGGCAGCCGGAGATGCATGGAGGCCGAGGCGCCCAGTGGGAAGCCCACGAAATGGCCTCTGCTTGAGTCTCCCAGCCCACTGTGTTACAAAAGCAGCAGGGAGAATCACCCCCTAATTATATAAGGGGACGCCTTGTGTATCTGCTCCACACAATGCTATATTCAAAGTACTTCTTCCAAACCTTTCAATATATCCTTTTATTCATTGCTTCCTCATTGGGGAGGCGATGGCCTAGTGGTATGATCACCTGACTATTAATACAGAAACTCAGCTAATGTTCTGGGGACCTGGATTCGAATCCCACCACAGCAGATGGTGGAATTTGAATTCAATAAAAAAAAAGTCTGGGTTAAAAGTCTACTGATGACCATGAAACCATTGTCGATTGTCGGAAAAACCCATCTGGTTCACTAATGTGCTTTCAGGAAGGAAGTCTGCCGTCCTTACCCGGTCTGGCCTACATGTGACTCCAGAGCCACAGCAATGTGGTTGATTCTCAACTGCTCTCCAAGGGCAACTAGGAATGGGCAATAAATGCTGTCTAGCTAATGACGCCCGCGTCCCACGTATGAATAAAAAAGTTCCTATCTCCTTAAATGCTTCTATGCTACTCATCTAAATCACTCCGTGTGTTAGTCAGTTTCCCAATCTCACTACTCCCCGGATAACAGTTTCCCCTTTTACTTATTGGATTTGTTAGTGCCTAAGGTGGCATGGCCACACATTGATTAGGACTGGTGCCTCAGCATGGGGGACTCGGGTTCGATTTTAACCTCGGGTGACTGTCTGTGTGGAGTTTGCACATTCTCCTCTCGTCTGCATGGTTTTCCTCCGGGTGCTCCAGTTTCCTCCCACAATCCAAAAGTATGCAGGTTTGGTGGATTAGCCTTGGTAAATGTGTGGGTTATAGGGACATGGTGAGGTGGTGGGCCTGGGTAAGATGCTCTTTCAGAAAGTCAGTGCAGACTTGATGGGCCAAATCACCTCCTTCTGCACTGTAGGGATTCTCATAGAATAGGATCAGAGAATCCCTACAGTGCATAAGGAGGCCATTCAGCCCATCATGTCTGCACCAACTCTCTGACAACTATTCCACCCAGGCCTTATCCCTGTAACCACATGTATTTACCCCATTAATCCCCCTAACCTATACAGCTTGGGGCATTAAGGGGCAATTTAGCATGGCCAATCAACCTAACTTACACATCTTGGGACACTAAGGGGCAATTTAGCAAGGCCTATCCACTTAACCTGCACATCTTTGGACTGTGGGAGGAAATCAGAGCACCCGGAGGAAGCCCACACAAACACGGGGAGAACACGCAAACTCCACACAGAGGTCGGAATTGAACCCGGGTCCCTGGTGCTGTGAGGTACCAATGTTAACCACTGTGGTTCGATGATTCTGTTTCATATTAATGACCTCTACTTTTGGATTCCCCTGAAAACCGAAGCACTTTCTGTGGCAAAGTTGTGAAGTGTCTCTTTAAGTCATCAGACTTGCCCTTTAACCTGTGCAACAGAAAGGAAACAGGGGGGTTAGCAGGGCAAATACGTGGGGTTATGGGATAGGGCATGGGTGGGATTGTTGTTGGTGCAGGCTGAATGGGCCAAATGGCCTCCTTCTGCACTGTAGGGATTCTATGATGCTATGATTTTATGAATGAACGTCATGATGTGGAGATGCCGGCGTTGGACTGGGGTGAACACAGTAAGAGTTTTAACAACACCAGGTTAAAGTCCAATAGGTTTATTTGGTAGCAAATACCATTAGCTTTCGGAGCGCTGTTCCTTCGTCAGATGGAGTGGAACTCATCTGAGAAGGAGTAGCGCTCCAAAAGCTAATGGTATTTGCTACCAAATATATCTGTTGGACTTTAACCTGGTGTTGTTAAAACTCTTACTTTATGAATGAAAACAGTGTATAGACCACTGATACGCTGGTCTATCAGTGTAGTGAATTATAACTCTCAGACTTCCAAAAATAAATTTGTGAACTAGTCCAATGCATGAAGTTAGCCCCCAATGTATCAACTCCTGAGAAACAAATACCTGATCCTAAAGTTCCACAAACCACATTCCAGTTACACCCAGTATTTCCAATCCAGGAATAACATTTAAATCCAAAACTTTGATTTTAGCATGAAAGTGTTCCTTTGTTATCAGATTTCCAGTATTCAGTGTAGCTCATTGAAATATAATACCCTTTGTCAAGTAGTGGGTGAATTTATTAGGATGTGGCTACACAAGGATGTTTGAAACTTGGCTCGAACAGAGCCACAGACTCATTGGAGTTGACTTCAATGGAAATACAAATGAGGCAGGATGTCAAATTAAATACTGACTCATCATCACCCCATATCACACCATTGTGCAGAGTAAAGATCCAAGCTATAGATGACACATGCACTCAGGACACAAAACCTAGATATGCAGAACACACGACACACTAATGCAGAACAACATGAAGAAATTAATTTTTTAACATGGTGGCCCATTTCTGCCTCACAGTACCAGGGACCCGGGTTCAATTCCGGCCTCGGGTGACTGTCTGTGTGGACATGATGTGGAGATGCTGGCGTTGGACTGAGGTAGGAACAGTAAGAAGTCTCACAACGCCAGGTTAAAGTCCCAACAGGTTTATTTGGAATCACAAGCTTTCGGAGCACTGCCCCTTCATCACCTGATGAAGGAGCAGCGCTCTGAAAGCTCGTGATTCCAAATAGACCTGTTGGGACTTTAACCTGGCGTCGTGAGACTTGTTACTGTGTCTGTGTGGGGTTTGCACATTCTCCCCGTGTTTGTGTGGGTTTCCTCTGGGTGCTCCGGTTCCCTCCCACACTCCAAAGATGTGCAGGTTAAGTTCATTGGCCATGCTAAATTGTCCCTTAATAACAGGGGGATTGGCAGGGAAAATACGTGGGGTTATGGGATAGGGCATGGGTGGGATTGTTGTTGGTGCAGGCTCAATGGGCCAAATGGCTTCCTTCTGCACTGTAGGGATTCTATGATGCTATGAATGAAAACAAGTAGAGGCTCAGCCCTAGAATTTACAATGTAAGCATTTGAGGGAGCAATGGTCTTTCATCTATCCTTACAAGCAAAGAGTTATTTGCCAATACATCAACAACCAGTTTGAAATGAAGGCCCTTCATTTATATAGCGCATTTCATGAACTCCGAACATTCAAGGCCAATGAAGTAATTTTGAAATATAGGCACTTTTGCAATACAGGGAATGCAGCAGCCAATTTGTGAACAGCAAGCTCCCATGAAACCACAATGCAGCAATGGCCAGATTACCTGCTTTTGTGATATTGATTGAGGCATGAAAATTGGTCAGGATACTGAGGATAATTCCATCGCTCTTCTTCTGCCAGGGGACCTTTACATCCAACTGAAAGAGCAGACTTCGTGTAACTTCTCACCTAAGAACTGGCACCTCTGACAGTGCAGCACTCCCTCAGCATTTCCTTGGAATGCCAGCCTTGTTTTTTGAGTACTGGAGGAGGATTTGAATCCCCGGTGCTCTGATGCTACCAGGCATGATTCATTGGGTAAAGCACATGTCACCCTAAAGTGCAAATGTTGTTATTACCATGAGAAATGAAAGGAAAGCAGGCATATTTGCAACAAAGCTCTTTTCTCCTCAATCAACTTAAAGAGCCTGGGGTTGTGGTGCCTGCATACTATTGTAATGTAAAGGAGCTTGGCAGAGCAATGGTTAATGTGAGACAGAGGAATAGGATAGTCCATGGTATGATGCATAGAGTCACATGGTAATAGGCCCTGAGAGAACAGTCTAGAGAGAACCCTCTGGAAGCAGCCAGCCTGCACGGTATCAATGCCATTCAAGACTGCAACCTGGGATCTATAACTAGTTAAAGGCTAACAATAAATGGTTTGTCTTTAAACATACAAGCCTCAAGCTTCGAATCAGCAAGACAGAGACGCAGCAGTGAGACACCTGGCTGCTGAGTTTGAGTTCCACAGCCCTCAAATATGCACAATTAGTTCATAATGTCTGCTTGAAAATGTGTACTCTGTATACCTGCATTTTAAACATTCCAGCATTGAACACCAAAACCAGTTTTAAAGGGACCACGCACTGTTTTGTTTCCCCTCTCGCAGTTTTTATAATTCTTCTACATCGTTACAGGCTCAACTTCACAACACAAGTCAGGAATTAGTATCGTCCTGAACAAGACATTGAAGTTGTAAGCCGTCACTTCTCAGGAGCCACTTTCTCAGTTGAGGG
This sequence comes from Mustelus asterias, assembly GCF_964213995.1. NCBI lineage: Eukaryota > Metazoa > Chordata > Chondrichthyes > Carcharhiniformes > Triakidae > Mustelus > Mustelus asterias. The sequence goes on from NC_135818.1 coordinate 16,790,586, forward strand.
AACACTTTGTAAAGTGTGCTTCTTCACTGCTGACTTCACCTAATTCTCTCTTCCCCTTTTTGTTCATCTCAACCCAGATATAGGGCTGCAAACCGCTCTTGCTGATGTTATCTGTTGAGCACTTAACACACGCTTAGCAAATTCCATCCTCTGCTATTTTAATGGAGCGTTTGTTGATTTATTTTTTATAGGGCAGTGACAACTCTGTCAACATTGTGGAGTGAAGGACGGGTTGACAGGAATTCACGCAATAATGTCACTTACTGTCATTTCTGTCTCACCTGCGGCAGCATACGCCTGGAAACATCTTTATAAACTGAAAATGGGTGTGAAAACCCTTTATTCCTGAGACATCTGCAGCTGCTGATTTGTTATTTTATACCTTCGAGTCTCAATGGAAAAATAATCAACCATCTGGTCTAGAAGGAACTTGCTGAGCAGATTTTACCAGCTTACCCTCCCCGCGCACCCCCCCCCCCCCCCCCCCTACCCACGACAGGGTTTAATGGCGGGCGGGCGGGCTGGGAGGACAGTGCAGTGGGAGTTGAAGAATCAGTTTCCCACCTGCACAAGATGACGGTGAGAATTGGCGGAATTAAGAATCTACTGATGATCATGGAACCCCATCAGTGGATTCTTAATTCCAGATTTTTTTTTATTGAATTCAAATTTCACCATCTGCCGTGGCGGGATTCGAACCCGGGTCCCCAGAACTGAGTTTCTGGATTAGCTGAGTTTCTGGATTAATAGTCTAGCGATAGTTTGGGCGGCACGGTGGCACAGTGGTTAGCACTGCTGCCTCACAGCGCCAGGGACCCGGGTTCAATTCCAGCCTCGGGTCCCTGTCTGTGTGGAGTTTGCACATTCTCCCCGTGTCTGCTTAGGTTTCCTCCGGGTGCTCCGGTTTCCTCCCACAGTCCAAAGATGTGCGGGTTAGGTGCATTGGCCATGCTAAATTAACCCTAGTGTCAGGGGGATTAGCAGGGTAAATATGTGGGGTTGCGGGAATAAGACCTGGGTGGGATTGTGGTCGGTGCAGATTCGATGGGCCAAGTGGCCTCCTTCTGCACTGTAGGGATTGTATGATTCTATGGGAGTCAATCACGTTGCTGTGGCTCTGGAGTCACATGTAGGTCAGACCGGGTAAGGACGGCAGATTTCCTTCCCTAAAGGACATTAATGAAGCAGATGAATTTTCCAATAATTGACAAAGGTTTCATGGTCATCAGTAAATTCTTAATTCCAGATTTTTAAAAATTGAATTCAAATTCCACCATCTGCCATGGCGGGATTCGAACCCAGGACCCCAGAACATTAGCTGAGTTTATGGATTAATAGTCCAGCGATAATACCACTCGGCCATGTCCTTTAATGCAACCTTGGGTGTAGGCCGAGGGTCAGGATGAGCATGTTGATGCCAATAGAGGGAGGAGTGTGGGTGATCCGCATTAACTGCTGACAGGTTTCAGGAAGGGTAAAGTTAAGTGGGGGACATATTGTCACATCTCTCCCAGCTCTCAAAGTCATTCCCTTTCATCTCAGGGGATGTCCAACCACTCGCAGTGAGAACAAGTCCAGCATTTACACTTGAACACTCTGGCCTCATGAATCACCAGGCCATGATATCTGCATCGATTCACGATGCCCTGTGAATGAACTTGGTCAGAGAACTGAGAGTCCACCGAGGAACAAGAGCAATACGAGAGAAGGCTTGATGCTTTTGCTGCCATCTAATGATGCAAACACTGCCGCGGCTGGGATGAGGACATGGCCAGGAATCTCCTCCTCCAGCACACGTCTTGTCTCTGCCACGGCAACTGAGGAGATGCAAATGCCACTGGACTATCAGTACTGACGCGCTGTCCTCACTCACTGGTATTACTTGTGGAAGAAAGGTTAGAAACACTTACATCACACACTGCCAATGAGATGTTCACCAGAAAGTGAGCCTGGGCCTAATCTAGAGTTGTGCCCCACCGGGGGTGTGTCTCTCTGCGCTGGCGGAGGGTGTGGGTGAGAGCTGTGACGGTTATTCCTGAGCTTCCTCTTAGGCGGGTCTGGGGGTTCACACTGCTGCTCCCTTATGTACCTCGATCTCCTGGTGCCCAGTAATTCGAGAATAGAGTTTCAGTTGCTGGGCACGAGCTATGTAGGACTGCGTGTGACTCACCGTGATTGTCAGCACTTGAAGCAGTGATGGAACTGTGATACGTACTAAGTTGCAGGGAGATGGCTGATCTCTCCTTCCCCACAGGAGCAATCCCTGTCCTCCCCAGCAAGCTCGGCCTCAACCTCCTCAAACTCAATGAGGACAATGATGTTGGCCGTCCTGACCCTGTTCTGTGACCTTTCCCATTTGCTGTGTGCCAAAAAAGGCATGTGATTGGAGGCGTTGGAGCATAGGTTGGGTAAGATGTCCCCTGTGTGTGGTGAGTCCTCTCCAGAAGGGCCGGAGGGTGGTTAGGTTGATTAGCCGTGCTAAATTAATCTTTAGTGTCAGGGGGATTGGCGGGGTAAATACATGGGGTTATGGGGATAGGTGGGATTGTTGTTGGTGCAGGCTCGAAGGGCCAAATGGCCTCCTTCTGCACTGTAGGGATTCTTTGATTCTGTGAGCAACATGACAGATGGGATGATGCTGACATAAGTCTCTGTCAGAGAATGAGTATGTCCCCCGCTAATGGATGTGTGAGAGCCCTGAAGAGAATAGCTGTTTGAGTCTATGAAGTGGAGATGCCAGCGTTGGACTGTGGTAAACACAGTAAGAGTTTTAACAACACCAGGTTAAAGTCCAACAGGTTTATTTGGTAGCAAATGCCATTAGCTTTCGGTAAGGAGCAGCGCTCCGAAAGCTAATGGCATTTGCTACCAAATAAACCTGTTGGACTTTAACCTGGTGTTGTTAAAACTCTTACTGAGTCTATGAAGCCATAATAAGAGTTTGATATTGGAGGGAGCTGATGGATGACTTACCCTGGTGGAGGGGAGGAGATAATTCATCCTCATTCTGCACTGGATGGGATTTGGGTGCAATTGCCAGCCGTGCTGATCTCCTAAATGATGTCCTCCCAGCTGGACACTGGGGGGTACTTCCTCAGCGTACAAGCCATGCCTGTGCACCTGCACCCCTCTGATCAGGCCTCAAAGCCTGGTGGGCGAAGCAGGGCACTGCCAAGTCCTTCTGGCTGCCAGGCATCTGTGATGGTCTCCTGGCGACAGGTAGGCTGGAGAGAATCAGATGTGTGCGTCGGACTGGCGTTTGAATATGACACCCGGAATCTTTGAACCTGCCAGCTGATGGCTTGACGCCGTCGTATTGTCACTGGACAAGTAATCCAGAGACCTGGGGCAAGATCTGGAGACCCGGGTTCAAATCCCACCATGGCAGATGGTGAAATTTAAATCCAATAAATAACCTGGAATTAAAGTCTAATGATGATCATGAAACCATTGTCGAAAAAAAACCCATCTGGTTCACTAATATCCTTTCGGGAAGGAAATCTGCCGTCCTTACCCAGTTTGGCCTACGTGTGACTCCAGAGCCATAACAATGTGGTTGATTCTTAACTGCCCTCTGCAATGGCCTAGCCAAGGTCAACTAAGGATGGACAATAAATGCTGACCAGCCAGCGACGTCTCATGAATGAATAAAAAATATCAAGTGGACCTGCTTTGCCCTGGATTGTGTCAAGCTTCCTGAGTATCATTTGGAGCTGCACTTGTCCGGGCAAATGAAGAGTATTCCTCAATTGTTCACCCAGAAGGTAGAAATCATAGAAATCATAGAAACCCTACAATGCAGAAGGAGGCCATTCGGCCCATCGAGTCTGCACCGACCACAATCCCACCCAGGCCCTACGCCCATATCCCTACATATTTACCCGCTAATCCCTCTAACCTACACATCTCAGGACACTAAGGGGCAATTTTAGCATGGCCAATCAACCTAACCCGCACATCTTTGGACTGTGGGAGGAAACCGGAGCACCCGGAGGAAACCCACGCAGACACGAGGAGAATGTGCAAACTCCACACAGACAGTGACCCAAGCCGGGAATCGAACCCAGGTCCCTGGAGCTGTGAAGCAGCAGTGCTAACCACTGTGCTACCGTGCCGCCCAGGTGTTAAACAAAAGTTCCTGGAGAAAGGGATTTCAGACTGGGAGAGCCCCAGATACGAAGAGTGTTGCAAAAACCTCAATTAAACTGTCACAATTTCTAAGGATAAATTTCTGATCCTTTGGGGGTTAATCTTGGTCGCTGCACTTCCCAGATCCTGTGAGGAGGCTTCTATTCCCATGGGCATGTGAATCCCGCCTTCGGCCTCCCGGGCCCCGGAGTTGTGTTTACACAGCTGAAATGTTGTTCAGTCAGCTGGCTGTCAAATGGTCTATTGTTTCCCAGTGTTGGAGCTGGAATTGAAGTGCGATTGGCCACGATTCAGTGTAATTCTATCAGTCACATTGCTCCACACTGTCAGATTTCAGGCCTCACAGCTGAGAGCAGATTGATTTGTTCATCTGTTATTCCAAACAACCAGTGCGACCGCAGTGTTAGAGGTTCCTGTCCACCCTATTAGTTTACTATGTAAATCTGGCGAATGTAAAACAGGTCAAGGAATAGAGCGGGTGGTGATGGATTGGTGAGGGTGGGAGGGAGGGTGGGGTGGGGGGGGGGGACCAAGAGTGGCAGAGGTGGGGCGCACACATTCAGTAACTCCATAAAAACCTAGAGGGCTCAAATTAACTACATTGCCTTGCCAACTAATTCTCAGCAGTTGTTATTACTAATGTTCCTTCTAAACTCCCATCTGTCTGCTTAGCAGCAGCCGTGGAGAGTCGTTAACCCAGTCCCGTGATCACGCTGCGGGGGCAACTTTCCACTTACGAGACTAGCTGCGCCGGCCATTCCGGTGGCCCTCTTCCTGCTGGCCGGAATGGCGGAAACTTGCACTTGGAAGCTCGATAATTATGCAACAGGTGAGTGTGGGGCCGAATCATCGGGTTGGCAGGTTGGGAGCTTTTTACATTTTATTTTACTCATTCTTGGGATGTGGGCATCGCTGGGTCAGCATTCATTACCCGTCCCTAACTGCCCTCCATTTCAGAAGGCATTTGAGAGTCAATCTCTCCACCACTGATGAACAGTGACAGCAGTGTGTACCATCTACAAGACGCACAGCAGCAACTCGCCAAGGCTCCCTTGACAGCACCTTCCAAACCCATGACTCTACCACCTAGAAGGACAAGAGCAGCAGATGCGTGGGACGCCACCACCTGCAAGTCCCCCTCCAAGCCACACGACATCCTGACTTGGAAATATATCGGCTGTTCCTTCACTGTCACTGAATCAAGATCCTGGAGCTCTCTTGCTAACAGCACTGTGGGTGTTCTACACTACGTGTACTGCTGTAGTGGTTCAAGAAGGCGGCTCACCACCACCATCTCAGGGGCAATTTGGAATGGGCAATAAATGTTGGCTTAACCAGGGATGGCCACTTCCTATGAATGAAAATAAATGGTGGCTGTGCATTCAGCTGCCTAGGCCAGAATTATTCATAGAATCCCTACAGTGCAATCGGCACCAATCCCACCCAGGCCCTATACCTGTATCCCCACATATTTACCCTGATAATCCCCTGACACTAAGGGTCAATTTAGCATGGACAATCCGCCTAACCTGCACATCTTTGGAGTATGGGAGGAAACCGGAGCACCCGGAGGAAACCCACGCAGACACGGGGCGAACATGCGGACTCCACACAGTCACCCGAGGCCAGAATTGAACCCGGGACCCTGGCGCTGTGAAGCAGCAGTGCTAACCACTGTGCCACCGTACCGCCCATTTATGTTTCCCACTGGCAGGTTTTAGGCATGGGGGAGGGGGGTTGGGGGATGGAGGCGGGGGTGAAATTGGAGGTACGGAATTCTCTCCAGGTTCTACCCACCCCAACTACACAGCGATTTTACGCTGGACTGGGCCACACCTCAGACAGGAAGCCCACCCTTGCCCCAGTTGTGGCCTATTAGTGACTAATTCTAGTCCACTTAAGAGCTGCTTCCTGCCCAGCCTCACTTTTTAGGCTGGCGGGAGGATTGAATCTCTGGGGGGTAGCCCAAAAAAGAGCAGAGTTCATCTCAGGCAGGAAGGGAGTGGGGTGTGGGGGTGGCAGAGGAGAGGTGTACGTCCATCTGATGCCCCTTCTGAAGTCAGGTACCCCTACCCTTAAAGTCCGATGGCCTCCGACCCTCCCTCCTCCTTCCCCAGCCTCTCCCCCGAGACTCCAAAGACCCACTTCACAGCCCCCAAGCCTTCCCTTCCCTCCCCACCCTGAGACCTTCTGAACTTCCCTGAGCCTCCAGTGCCCAAACCTCAGCTCCAACATCCTCCTGCATTTCTCCTTCTGTCCACAGCGGCGCTGTCGCTCCAGGGATTGGAGAGCTGTCGGCCAATCAGGTTGGATGGCAGCACTCTAAGGCGGGGCTTCCTCTTGTGTAAGGGGCAGAGGTCCCGCCGGCAGCCAATTAACATTCGTTCGAGCATGAAATAGTTGTGGGTTCTTTCTTCCCACCATCAGGAGGGAACACAACCCCGCCGGTGTTTCAGGTAGTGGGAAGCAAGGCCCCACCATTCCTAAGATTCAGGTCTATGGTCTGGAATGTCCTCCCTGTCTCTGTCTCCATCTTGCTTTCCTCTTTTAAGGCATTCCAAGTCAACTACATTCTTCACCAAGTGTTTGGTCATCTATCTTTGTCTGTGTGGAGTTTGCACGTTCTCCCCGTGTCTGTGTGGGTTTCCTTCGGGTGCTCCGGTTTCCTCCCACAGTCTGAAAGATGTGCTGGTTTGGTGCATTGACTCGAACAGGCGCTGGCGTGCGGCGACTAGGGGAATTTCTCAGTAACTTCATTGCAGTGTTAATGTAAGCTTACTTGTGACACTAATAAATAAACTTTTTTCTTTTATATCTCCCTGTGGCTTGGTGTCACATTTTATAAATAATTGCCAGGATTTTCCAACCCCATCATGGCAATTTCCCTCTGACGGGAGAATTGCACTGAATTCCGCTGACTTTCGGCAGGACTGGATGACCCCAGTAGTGGGCGGGGCTGGAAAATCCCACCCAGTGTCTCTTTGAAGTGCCTTGGGGTTATTACAACAGAATCATAGGATCCCTACAATGCAGAAGGAGGCCATTCAGCCCATCGAGTCTGCACCGACAACAATCCCACATCGGCCCTATCCCCGTAACCCCACATATTTACCCCACTAATCCTCCTATCCTACGCATCCCAGGACACTAAGGGGCAACTTAGCATGGCCAATGCACCTAATCCGTAGATAAAGGTGGTAGATAAATTGAAATGGGTTGTGGTGGAGTATAATGAAAAGCTAAGGAGTGGCCCTTCTAGATTGGGAAGTGAAGTGTCTGGAATCCATGTAAATGGAGCTTTCTTCTCACTCTGAATCGTCACGAGTCAACATTTTGTCTATGTGAACCGATACAGGGTGCATCAGGCAGCATCAGAGTGGTGCCAGTCACATTCTCCTGTGTACTGAGCTACCCCTGAGAGGAGTGGCCAGGGAGTCCGGTCACATCAGTTGATAGGTGACACCTCAGCAAGTGATAAGGCCGGGTGGTGAAGTATGTGCAGCGCGCAATGCTTCCTTGCAGCATTGAATAGCACGGAGGGAACTTCTGAGAGATGGCTTAAGTTTTAGGAAATTTGCAGGGCTCCAGGGAATAGGGAGGAGGGCAGAACAAGGTGAGTTGCTTTTGCAGAGTTCCAGCACAGATGTGATGGGCTGAATGGCATCCTTTTGTGCTGTGACCATCCTACAATCCTGTGAATCCACGGTAACATCCCAGGATGTTTGTAAAGATGCTCATTCACCAGTTTAGGGAAAATACAACTTGCTTATTTGGCTACTTATCCAACTTGGCAGACCGATTAACTGTTAACTTATTAATCACCATAAATGCAGATGGTCTTGTCAGATTTCAATACAGGAACTATCAGTGCTGCCCATTCCAAGAACTGAACTGGCTAGATACTGCCCAGTTCTTCCAATTGCATTAATTCAGCATCTACTTTCTCTCATAAAGCATATGGTTATGGTCTCGCCCTATAGAATTAAAGGGTCACCTCTGGATCCACATAGATCTTCCATCTTAAGAGGCTTCCCATTTACCCAGAGCATTAGAGTAATAGGGGCTATCGTGCCCGCTTTTATATTAAACAGAGAGTGAATATTGAAACCGTTGGTGCTAGACTCTTCCACATTGTGTACTGTGACACATTATTTAATCGGCTACTCAGTAGACCTGTCTTGGCTCTGCCTTGGCCATCTTAAGTGGCCTCTTTTAGGACAAACAAATACTCAGCCTCCCTACACATACAGGATTCAGGAGAGTGGTTTCCTCCACATCAGTAACATTCCACTTCGAACTCTGCTGATTGATTCATTCTTCTAAATCTTCCTGCCTTATTTGTGGCTGAACTCATTTCCCACCTCATGGCTATTTCTTCGGTTTTAGGTATCATTGCTGACTGCAGGTTGCCTTCCTCACTAGTGAACACTGCCATTTTCCACACTCCGTAACTCTTGTGCACCTTTTTAAGTGCTTTCCATTGCCTGCACTACCTCCATTACTTGTTTAAAATTTAAATAGACTTCTGCAAATAATCTCCATTGAATTGCCTCATTATTCACCAGGCTGACTAATCTGTTCCGTATCATATCATTCAAGGTGGCTCCAAAATCTGAATACGCCTCTGATCAGTTATAATTTAGTGATATAAATTGCATTTGTTTTACCTGGGGCACTCCCCTTTGAATTAAACTTGAATCTCTGGAGTATGATTGATAGCTTAGGCTAGAAATCTGACTTTATCAATTCCACAAACTCACTGAATGATTTGAAGATGGGTGCAAGTGTGGATCAGATGATGGGTCCAAAGAGGGAAATCTTGGGAAGTACTCTCTTCTTTTCTCAACTTCAATGTAAACTGGATACTCACCGTCTGAGGAATGTTTTTTTTTAATCCTTGTCGCCAAATGTAAGATGCCCCTCATTATTTTATAGACCTCTATAAGATCACCCCTAAGTTTCCTACACTCCAGAGAAAAGAGTCTAGTCTGTCCTGCTGAATAATTCCAGCATTTTCTGTTTTTATTTCAGGCAGAACAACCGTTATTATCAGCTGCACTATGTATCAGTTCACCTTTTCCAATTCTGATTCTCTTCCTGCACCTAGTGATGCACAAAGGCAGACATTCATCTATTTTCATAGCTAGTAATTCCTGTTACAAGTCGCTAGTCTGTCGCTGGGGGCTTATAGCTTGAGGGGCAGCACTGCACATCAAGCGTGGCTGACTAGGAGTCTCTCCCGCTTTTACCGCCAGCCATTGGCATGTTTAGAAGGATTTACAAGTTGACACTCAACCTGTTTGATGCGTTATGAACGTATCTTCCTTAACCATCAAGTCCTGGGGTGGGACTTGAACCAGGAACTTCTGGTGCCACAATACCTCAATTCACCCATAACACCAGTTCAGTAAAGGGCATAAAATCATAGAATCTCTACAATGCAGAAGGAGACCATTCAGCCTATCGTGCCTGCGCTGACAACAATCCCAACCAGGCCCTATTCCCCGTAACCCCACATATTTACTCTGCTAATCCTCTGACACTAAGGTTCATTTAGCATGGTCAATCCGCCTAACCCGCACATCTCCGGACTGTGGGAGGAAACCGGAGCACCCGGAGGAAACCCACGCAGACCCGGGAGAACGTGCAAACTCCACGCAGACAGTGACCCGAGGCCGGAATTGAACCTGGGACCCTGGCGCTGCGAGGCAGCAGTGCTAACCACTTGCCATTGTGCCGGCCACATTTCAATCATCATTCAGCAGTCCTCATTGTGTAGCTTTCCTGAAGGAAGCATTGGAACAAGCATCGTTCTGGTTGGAAGTGAGCCAGATAGAAACTAGAAGGTCTGAGATTGAATTCCCAATACGTGTTTGAGATAACAGATCTCAGATAGGATGGAATGAAGGTTGGTTCAGCCTCCTGGAACAGGGAATAAACATTAACTAAAGGAGTCTCTCTCATTATTGTCTTCCACTGAGGCCTGATCAAACGTATCTGAATGTCAGCTGTGGACAGGATCAAACCCAATGTGTGAACTACGCGCTCATTTCCAGGTTTAGGTAAGAAGAACTTGAACCATCATGTTTTTAAATTTAGTTATTAGTCACAAGTAGGCTTACATGCAATGAAGTTACTGTGAAAATCCCCTCGTCGCTACACTCCGGCGCCTGTTCGGGTACACTGAGGGAGAATTTAGCATGGCCAATGCACCCAACCAGCACGTCTTTCAGACTGTGGGAGGAAACCAGAGCACCCAGAGGAAACCCACGCAGACACAGGGAGAACATGCAGACTCCATACAGACAGTCTCCCAAGCCGGGAATCGAACCCGGGTCCCTGGCGCTCTGAGACAGCAGTGCTAAAGATTAGGCGGGAGGTCAGGTGTTTCTCATGTGTCAGCGCAGACTTGATGGACCAAATGGCCTCTTCTGCATTGGATGATTCTACGATTCTACGACAGTGACCCAAGCCAGGATTTGAACCAGGGACCCTGGTGCTGAGAAGCAGCAATGCTAACCACTGGGCCGCCATATTGCTATGATCCCTGTTGGAAAGTGGATGATTGGTAAAGGAGGCCGGACGAACCCTACTTTGATTTCCCAGCACCCAGTTGGCCATTTGGATGACGCACTGAAGAGCAATGGGCAGCAGGGAACCATATTCCAGTCAGGGCCACTGAACGGCCTTCAACAAAAAACAAAAACAATATGCATTCATATAGTGCCTTTAATGTGATAAAATGAACCAAAGTTCTTCACATGAGTGTTATTAAACAAAGTCCAATATTGAGCCTCGTAGGAAATAAAACATTTAAATGGGTGATCAAAAGTTTGATGACAGGTCTGTCTTTAAGTAGGAGAACACAGTAAGAAGAGCATCTCCACTTCATGACTGCCATTTAAGTAGGAGAGACAGAGAGAGGTGGGGGGGGGGGGGATTTCCAAAACGTAGGCCTAGACAAATGAAGACTCACCTGTCAATGTTTGAACGGTTAAAATTCATAGAATCATCATAGAAACCCGACAGTGCAGAAGGAGGCCATTCGGCCCATCGAGTCTGCACCGACCACAATCCCACCCAGGCCCTATCCCCATATCCACCCGCTAACCTACACATCTCAGGACTCTAAGGGGCAATTTTAGCATGGCCAATCAACCTAACCCGCACATCTTTGGACTGTGGGAGGAAACCGGAGCACCCGGAGGAAACCCACGCAGACACGGGGAGAATGTGCAAACTCCACACAGACAGTGACCCGAGCCGGGAATCGAACCCAGGTCCCTGGAGCTGTGAAGCAGCAGTGCTAACCACTGTGCTACCGTGCTGTCCTAAATTGGGGATAGAATTGGAAGCACACAGGTTTCTCAGGGGGGTTATGGTGCTCGATGAGGTTACAAAGACAGGGAAGGTGGGCGAGGCATTATACAGACTTAAAAACAAGGACGACAATTTTAAAATCGAGGCTCTAACATAGAATCTTAGAATCCCTACAGTGCAGAAGGAGGCCATTCGGCCCCTCGAACCTGCACCTACAGCAATCTCACCCAGGCCCTATCCCCGTAACCCCACACATTTACCCTGCTAATCCCCCTGACACTAAGGGCCAATTGATCACGGCCAAGCAACCTAACCCGCGCATCTTTGGAGTGTGAGGGGAATCTGGAGCACCCGGAGGAAACCCCCGCAGACACGGGGAGAATGTGCAAACTCCACACAGATAGTGACCCGAGCTGGGAATTGAACTCGGGTCCCTGGCAGCTGTGCTGACCACTGTGCTACCATACTGCCCCAACCAATCATAAGCCAATGCAGATCAGCGGGCAGAGGGTTGAGAAGGGAGCAGGTCTTGGGGACAAGGGCAGTGGAGTTTCAGATGACCACAAGTTCGTTGAGTCAGCAAAATGGGAGCGCCTGCAGGAAGGAGCTGGGGGAAAAGCGAGCGCCATGTTAAAACTGTGCTGGAGTGGAAGGGCTTTGAGAAAGCCGACAGGGTTAACTGCGCCTGTCAGATAAACAGAAAATTCTGCTGGTGTTATTTTTAGCGATAGAGGGTCCCTAATGATTAATGAAGGAATGAAGTACAAGGCCGGCATTGTTTTCTCTGTCTGTCTACACGTGTCCTGCCCCTGGGCCTGTAACCTAATCCCCAGCTGCAGCGTGACCTTAGTATGAGCTCAGGGCAGCAGAATAGGGAGATATGCCCAGATTCACCAACCTCACTTTAACCCTTCAGATACTCAGCTCCCCCACTGGAACTCGGAAGAGCAGCAGTTCGTAGAATCCTGGAATCCCTACAGTGCAGAAGGAGGCCATTTGGCCCATCAAGCCTGCATCCACAACAATCAGCCATGATCAAATGGCACGGCAGACTCGATGGGCCGAATGGCCTAATCCTGCTCCTATATCTTATGAACTTATTCCCTATTCCCGTAACCCCATGTATTTACCCCGCTAATCCACCTAACCTGCACATCTTTGGACACTAAGGGACAATTTAGCACGGCCAATCCATCTAACCCGCACATCTTTGGACTGTGGGAGGAAACCGGAGCACCCGAAGGAAACCCACGCAGACACGGGGAGAATGTGCAAACTCCGCACAGACAGTTACCCAAGGCCGGAATTGAACCCTGGTTCCTGGCGCTGTGAGGCAGCAGTGCCAACCACTGTGCCGCCGTGCCACCCTAACAATATTTATTCACTGCCGCGTTTTTTAAAAAGTTATTTGTTTTCACTCGTATCAGGGGGATTAGCAACGTAAATATGTGGGGTTACAGAAATAGGGCCGGGGTGGGGTTGTGGTCGATGGGTCGAATGGCCTCCTTCTGCACTGTAGGGATTCTATGAATCTGTGCACATTTTATGTCCACTGTCAGTTGCCATGAGGGAATCGCATGAACTACTTCCGTGTGTGAGAAACGCTGGATCCTTCGCTCCAGCGTGATCTTCAGGTGTTTCCAAATGTGAGCCCCCCTTCCCCCCAACCCCACCCAACTCCAAACCGCCCCCCCCCCGCCCCCCCCCCATAAAGACTAAACACTGCGGATGCTGGAATCTGAAACAAAAACAGAAAATGCTGGAAAATCTCAGCAGGTCTGACAGCGTCTGTGGAGAGAGAATAGAGCCAATGTTTCGAGTCTGGATGACTGGAGGAACGGGCAAATCTTGCAAAATGCTGTAAATGTCAGCGGGACTGGAAGATCCCGCCAGCGGCCAATGGCAAGTCATGCCTGTCGTCAGTAAAAAAGGCCACGGGAGGCAGGGGCCAGTAAATCCCACCCAAAGACTTGCACCCCCATTTCCTTCCCCCTCCCATTGAGTCCTAAACTCTGAAATTCCCTCCCAACCCCGCTGCCTTCTCCCCTTCAAAGACACTCCCTCTTACCTTTTGTTTTTGGAGCAGCCTTCCATGGTGTCAGGGCATCCCAGGTTACTTCTGAAAGCAATGACGTATTCATGGAAGTGCAGTCGCTGCCGAAAGTAGGAAATGTGAGCACAGCAAGATCCCATAAAGCCCTTAAAGGAGGAGGTGCAGCGGGTGGCATCCCCGTTTCCGAGCCAGAAGATCTGGGTTCGAAGTCCCACTCCAGGACTTGGCGGTCCAGAAGGTTTGCTCCTAAAGTGGCCAAACAGGTTGATTATCTACTGGTGGCGGGTGGTAAAGGTGGGAGAAAGGGACACCGCCTGGGTTGGCCATTTTTGATGCAGAGTGGCGTCCCTCAAGCTCATCCAGGAGAAACAAGGCATGGGAACAGATTTGAATGCGTTCTTCATCTGCCCCGTGGGTCTCCAAATGCAAAGGGGCGACATGGTGGCACAGTTCCAGGGACCAGGGTTCGATTCCGGCCTTGGGTCACTATCTGTGCGGCGTCTTCACATTCTCCCCGTGTCTGTGTGGGTCTCCTCCGGGTGCTCTGGTTTCCTCCAACAGTCCAAAAGGCATGCTGGTTAGGGTGAATTGCCCATGCTAAATTCTCCCTCAGTGTTACCCGAACAGGCGCTGGAGTGAGGCGACTAGGGGATTTTCACATTAACTTCATTGCAGTGTTAATATAAACCTAATTGTGACACTAATAAATAAACCTTAAACTTAAGATGGTCGCACAATCGAGAATGTGACAATGGTCAGGTAATTAATGAGCAGGATTGCCAGGAGACTGTGGAGAACTCCCCTGATCTTTGTGTTAATGTTCAGGTGGATAAAACATAATTTGCGGTCACTTGAGAGGGTCCGTGGGATGCTCATTTTAACATCTCGCCCAAAGCACAGCACCTTGGACAGTGCAGCACTCCGTCAGTGCAGTGGGAATGTTATCCCAGATTGTGCACTCAACCCTCTGGAGTGGGATTGAAATCTTCCACACAAGAGCCAGAAGTGGCTGACAGAGTGAGACCTTGGAGGTTAAACCTTGTGGAGGGGGTCGGATTCTTTCTTTGCTTTTTTCTGTTAACGAAATTTGATAACTATTACATCGGAACCCGGACATACCGGGCGGGATTTTATGGCCTCGCTCGTCCCGAAACCGTAAAATCCCACCTGAGGTCAACGGACCTTCCCATTGTCCGCCCCTCGCCCACTCCGATATCCATGACGGGTGGAACGGTAAAATTCCAGCCACTCTCTTCCGCTTTCTTCCGTCGGGAAAAAGATACAGAAGTCTGAAGTCACGTACCAACCGACTCAAGGACAGCTTCTTCCCTGCTGCTGTCAGACTTTTGAATGGTTCTATCGTATGTTAAGTTGATCTTTCTCTCCACCGTAGCTATGACTGTAACATTCTGCACCCTCTCCTTTCCTTCTCCCCATGTACTCTATGAACAGTATGCTTTGGGCAGGACTTTACGGCCTCGCTGGAGCGAGACTGGAAATTCCCACAAGGTCAACGGACGTTTCCGTTGTCAGCCCCTCCCCCCCCCCCAACCCCCCCCCCCCCACCCCCCCCCCCCCCCCCCCCCCAACCGATTCCGTGGCGGACGAGACAGTAGAATTCCAACGTTTGTCTGCATAGCGAACAAGAAATGATACTTTTCAATGTATCCCAATTCATGTAACAATAATAAATCAAATCAAAGTCTTTGCTTCCTCCTCCTCCTCCTCTGTGGACTTTACCGTCACGCAATATGGCCGTTCAGTCATCAGTGCCTCAGCTAAGGAGTCGAGCAAGGATCAGGTGAGGGGATGAGTGGGTTTACGAGTTATGCCCTCCCTCCATGGTTGAATCGACTGCCCCCACTTGTTGTCTCTTTGATCTGATTTGATTTGCTTTGATTTGATTTATTATTGTCACATGTATTGGGATACAGTGAAAAGTATTGTTTCTCGCGTGCTATACTGACAAAGCATACCGTTCATAGAGAAGGCAAGGAGAGGGTGCAGAATGTAGTGTTACAGTCATAGCTAGGGTGTAGAGAAAGATCAACTTAATGCGAGGTAGGTCCATTCAAAAGTCTGACGGCAGCAGGGAAGAAGCTGTTCTTGAGTCGGTTGGTACGTGACCTCAGACTTTTTGTATCTTTTTCCCGTTGGAAGAAGGTGGAAGAGAGAATGTCCGGGGTGCGTGGGGTCCTTAATTATGCTGGCTGCTTTGCCGAGGCAGCGGGAAGTGTAGACAGTGTCAACAGAGGGTTATGTGCCTGTGGTGAGGGGAAAACCAGCAGAGCCATAATTCCAGGGACAGTCTGTCCCTCCAGGAGAGAAAGAGTTAAAAAAAACTTTGGGGCAAGACAATAGCAACTAGTCCCATAAACGAGCAGGCATTAACAGGGCACGTATCTCTAACAGCAGCTGTGTACTGGGTCTGTGAGAGAGAGCAGATTTGGCCTGTCAAGCTCCTTGAGGTCTAAGCTTCTAAGGTCTAAGCACGGCAGTAACTCAAACGGTGCTATCAGGTTGCACAAATTCTCTGACCAGACACAGAAGTCATTTTCCACCAGCTTCCTTTCTGCTTTGGAGGAATTACAGGTGGCAGACACACACTGTGAATCCTCACACTGGTCAACACTGCCCCCTATTGGGTTCTGCTACCCACAACCAGTCAGAATGTACATAAAGAAATAGGAGCAATCGGCTCGAGCAATCATTAGCCATCGGTGCAATTCCACCCCTCGAGCCTGCATCGCCATTCAATAATCACGGTGGCACAGTGGTTAGCACTGCTGCCTCACAGCAAGAAGTCTCACAACACCAGGTTAAAGTCCAACAGGTTTATTTGGTAGCAAATACCATAAGCTTTCGGAGCGCTGCCCCTTCGTCAGATGGAGTGGAAATCTGTTCTCCAACAGGGCACAGAGACACAGAAATCAAGTTACAGAATACTAATTAGAATGCAAATCTCTACAGCCAGCCAGGACTTAAAGGTACAGATAATGTGGGTGGAGGGAACATTAAACACAGGTTAAAGGGATGTGTATTGTCTCCAGACAGAACAGCTAGTAAGATTAAACGATGGGACGGCCGGGTGTGTTGCCTTGTGTATCTTCGGGAGGCAGTAGAGATCTCCAACGCGTGGAGTACGTGGGATGAGAGCACGGAGGGTGCTCTGAATGTCCGGATCAAAGGTTTTGACCTGAGTGGGTTCGTGATCCGTAGTCCTTTCGGTATCTAGTCTGCTTTCAATCTTACTAGCTGTTCTGTCTGGAGACAATACACATCTCTTTAACCTGTGTTTAATGTTCCCTCCACCCACATTATCTGTACCTTTAAGACCTGGCTGGCTGTAGAGATTTGCATTCTAATTAGTATTCTGTAACTTGATTTCTGTGTCTCTGTGCACTGTTGGAGAACAGATTTCCACTCCATCTGACGAAGGGGCAGCACTCCGAAAGCTTATGGTATTTGCTACCAAATAAACCTGTTGGACTTTAACCTGGTGTTGTGAGACTTCTTACTGTGCTTACCCCAGTCCAACGCCGGCATCTCCACATCATGACTACCATCGGCCTCACAGCGCCAGGGACCCAAGTTCGAATCCCGGCTTGGCTCACTGTGTGGAATTTGCACGTTCTCCCCGTGTCTGCATGGGTTTCATCCGGGTGCTCCGGTTTCCTCCCACAGTCCAAAAGACGTGCTGGTTAAGTGCATTGGCCGTGTTAAATTCTCCCTCAGTGTACCCGGACAGGTGCTGGAGTGTGGCGACAAGGGGATTTTCACAGTAACTTCATTGCAGTGTTAATATAAGCCTACTTGCGACACTAATGAATAAACTTTACAAAGCTCATAAGTGAACAAGACTGGGGTTTCATGGTCATCATTATTGTTATTTATTGAATTCAGATTTCACCATCAGCCATGGCAGGATTCGATGCACCGAACCAGCACGTCTTTCAGAATGTGGGGGGAAACCGGAGCACCCGGAGGAAACCCACGCAGACACGGGGAGAACGTGCAAACTCCACACAGACAGTGATCTTTATGCTGCGTCTCTGGGTTACTAGTTCGGGGAGGCGATGGCCAAGTGGTATTATCACTAGACTATTAATCCAGAAATTCAGCTAAGGGGCAGCACGGTGGCACAATGGTTAACACTGCTGCCTCACAGCGCCAGGGTCCCAGGTTCGATTCCCGGCTTAGGCCACTGTCTGTGTGGAGTTTGCGCATTCTCCCCGTGTCTGCGTGGGTTTCCTCCGGGTGCTCCGGTTTCCCCCCACATTCTGAAAGACGTGCTGGTTAGGTGCATTGACCCAAACAGCCGCCGCACTGTGGCGATTAGGGGAATTTCACAGTAACTTCATTGCAGTGTTAATGTAAGCCTTATTTGTGACTAATAAATAAAACTTTAAATTGTTCTGGGGTCCTGGGTTCGAATCCTGCCGTGGCAGGTAGTGGAATTTAAATTCAATTTTAAAAATCTGGAATTAAGAATCTACTGATGACCATGAAACCATTGTCGATTGTCGGAAAAACCCATCTGGTTCACGCATGTCCTTTAGGGAAGGAAATCTGCCGTCCTTACCCGGTCTGGTCTACATGTGACTCCAGAGCCACAGCAATGTGGTTGACTCTCAAATGCCCTCCAAGGGTAACTAGGGATGGGCAATAAATGCTGGCCCAGCCAGCGATGCCCATGTCCCATGACTGAAAAAAATGAACAACACTGCCTCCCCCTCCGCTCGATCTTTCCTCATCATCTTCACATCCACTTCATTCCAAGAATGAGGAGCTCCTCGGAACTGCTTTCAATGCAAGTACATCCTTCCCTAAATAAAGAGGCCAAAACTTCCAAATGGCTCTGGCTTCAATGGTTTGAAATTCCACTGCTGCACACTGGTGTGGGCACCAGAGGGGAGGAAAATCATAGAATACATAGAATCCGACAGTGCAGAAGGAGGCCATTCAGCCCATCGAGTCTGCACTGACAACAATCTCACCCAGGCCCTATCCCTGTAACCCCAAGTATTTTGCCCACTAATCCCCTTGACACTAAGGGGCAATTTAGCATGGCCAATCCACCGAACCCACAAGTCCTTGCACCTGATTCAGCACTCGACTTGTGTCAGCCACTGCTTTCCCAAACCTACTCTGAGCCCTTTCGATGGACTCTGCTCTCAGCTCCTTCACAACGCGAACCTTATTGCAGCATTTGTTTGGGGGCATGTTGTTCCTGTCCATAGGAATTCCAGTATGTTTTGCAGCGTGTCTTTAAAATTCAAGGCATGTGCCCACCATCCACCTGACAATGGCTTTAAAACTATCCTGTTTGACCTACCACTGAGTATAATCCCCATTTTATTGGTTCAAAATTCTCTTTTCTGTCCAAGTCCTGCAGCTTATCCACCCCTCCTATCCTTGTAACTGTGGTATGAGGGTCTGGCACGTAAAGAGTTAATGTGGGACTGCATATAGTACCGCCCACACAGTGATGTAAGAAGGGGTCTCTGTGGTTTTAAACATGGAGCTATGCTCATAGAACCATAGAATCCCTACCATGCAGAAGCAGGCCATTTGGCCCATCATGCACTGAATCTCCGATAGAGTATCTTACCCAAACACTATGCACGGAACCCAATGTATTTATCCCACTAAACCCCCGAGCCTACACATCGTGGAACACTAATAGGGCAATTTAGCATGGCCAATCCCCCCACCTGCACACCTTTGGAGTGTGGGGGGAAACCGGAGCACCCGGAGGAAACCCACGCAGACACGGGAAGAATGTGCAAACTCCACACAGACAGTCACCCAAGCCATGAATTGAACCAGGGTCCCTGGCGCGGTGAGGCAGCCGTGCTAACCACTGTGCCATCATGTACATGTGTAAATAGTTCTACTTGTTCATAAAGGCTTACAGTTAACCTACTGGAAACTATGAAGACTTTTGAAGAGATACTCTTCTGTAAACACACCCTTCCTCCAGCCCAACCATCTTCCAGGATCTCTGCATTCCTCCAATTCTGACCTCTTATGTACCTTGATGTCAATAGTGGTATATCTTCAGCTATCTGGACCCTAAGCCCTGGAATTCCCTCATCAAACCTCTCCGTTTCTTTCTCCTCTTTATGACATTCCTGCCCCTGAAAACAAAGAGCAAACAATTAGAACAAAGAACAGTACAACACAGGAACAGGCCCTTCGGCCCTCCAAGCCTGTGCCGCAAATGATGCCCTAATTAAACTAAAAAAAACCTTCAGTCCTTATTCGGTCCGTATCTCTCTATTCCCTCCCTATTCATGTACCTATCCAGATGCCTCTTAAATATTGCTAATGTGCCTGCTTCCACTACCTCCTCCGGCAGAGTATTCCAGGCACCCACCACTCTCTGCGTGAAAAACCTCCCTCGCACATCTCCCTTAAACTTTCCCTCTCTCACATTGAACATGTAATTGATACTTCCACCCTGGGAAAAAGCCTCTGACTATCCATCCTGTCTAGGCCTTTCATAATTTCACATGGCCTCTTTCCTACGTGAGGACCCAACTACAGAACAGGCTACTTTGGATCCGGTATTATGTAATGAGAAAGGTTGATCAATGATCCCACTGTAAAGGAGACTTTAGGGAAGCGTGACCATAATATGATAGAATTTTACATTAAGTTTGAAAGTGATGTGGTTCAATCCAAAACTAGGATCTTCAATGGAAATAAAGGAAGCTACGAAGGTGCGGGGAGCAAGTTCTCGGTGGTAGATTGGGAAATTACATTCAATGGTATAACAGTAGATAGGCAATGGCTAGAAATTAAATAATTAATATACGGTTTACCACATATTTACATTAAGGAACAAAACACAACAGAGCAAGTGATACAACCACGACTAACAAGAGAAGTTAAAGGAAGAGGTTGATGAAGTGTCCAAAAATGTAGTAAACCTGAGCATTAGAAGAATTTTGGAATTCAATGAAGGAAGACCAGGAAACTGATAATGAAAGAGTGAACAGAATGAGAGGAAATTGGTGAGAAACATAAAAATTGACTGTAAAAATAGCTGTGTAAAAAGAAAAAGATTAGCAAAGATTAATGTGGGCCCATTACAGGCAGAGACAGGGGGATTTGTAATGGGGAATGAGGAAGTGGCAGAGAAAATAAACAAATATTTTGGCCGGAATCTTACCATGGATTTTCCCATCCTGCCGCAGTGAACGAAGATTTAACTAGCCACCAAATTCTCCAACTTCACTGCAGGAAGAGCATGGCATGGACGGCAGGTAAGATCTCTGTGTCTGTCTTCATGGAGGAAGATACAGAAATTTTCCCCAAAAATGTAAGAAGAGAAGAAAGGGGCGAGTGAGAAGGAGGGACTGAAAGAGATTAGTATCAGTTAAAAAGAAGTAGCACTGGTGACATTAAAGGGATTGAGAGTTGATAAGTTTCAGGAGTCGATGATCTACATTCTGGAGTGTTGAAAGAGGTGTCTGTAGAGATAGTGGATGGACACCTTCTGTATTAGGCGGCGGCGGAGGGGGGGGGGGGGTGGTGGCGGGGGGGGGGGGGGGGGGGTGGGGTTGGTGCGGGAGGCAATGGCCTAGTGATATTATTGCTAGATTATTAATCCAGAAACTCAACTAATGTTCTGGGACCCGAGTTCGAATCTCGCCACAGCAAATGGTGTAATTTGAATTCAACAAAACAAATCTGGAATTAAGAATCTACTGATGACCATGAAACCATTCTCGATTGTTGGAAAAACCCATCTGGTTCACTAATGCCCTTTAGGGAAGGAAATCTGCCGTCCTTACCCGGTCTGGCCTACATGTGACTCCAGAGCCACAGCAATGTGGTTGACTCTGAACTGCCCTCCAAGGGCAACTAGGGATGGGCAATAAATGCTGACCAACCAGCGACGCCCATGTCCCACGGATGAATATTAAAAAACTCAGGAAGCCAACTGGAAAGGAATAATGTTTATTTCAAATCATAAAGTTAAACCTGTGGTGTACATACTAATTCCCAATGGGTTCTGCAGACCATTGCTGGAGTCTGCCTTATAAAGGGCTCAAGTGATGAGTTCCTCTTGGGTAGGCATTTGCCTGTTACCAAGGGAACTGGTATTCAACGAGCCCGCACAGGGAGATCGATTGAGGATTCTTCATGGAACTCATGGGGGTTATCACACCTTCCAAAACTGTACAGAATCTGGAAATGATTCCTGCAACTTGGAATGTAGCCCCGCTGGTTAAGAAAAGAGGGAGAGAGAAAACTGGGGCCAAAATTTTATGCCACCTCCCCCCCCACCACCACCACCTGGTGGGAGGGGTATTACAGTACTGCTGAAGTAAACAGGAATTTAATTGATACGTTGCACCCACTGTTGGGAGACACACCGAGGTGAAGCCATAAAGTCCTACGCAGGAAATTACAGACCTTAAATCCTGAAATCAGTCAGAGGGAAAATGGTGAGATGTATTATAACTGAAACCATGGAAAATAATTACTGGATTGGGCAGAGCCAGCACGGGTTTATGAAAGGGGAATCCGTTTGACAAACCCTGTCGGAGAGTTTTTTCGAGGAAGTTGCCAGCAGAATAGAGAAGGGAAAAAACAGTGACTCTTTTGTACTTACATTTTCAGAAGGCTTTTGATAAGGTTCCTGTGATGAGACTGTGCCTTTAAGAAATGTGTGAGGGTCATGTTTCTTGTGCAGGACCTGTTTTAACAGTTTGTTTCATTATTGGTGCCGTTTTGTCTGCATCTGGCAGCCCACTTGTTACAGCAGCTGCATAATTGGCCTGAATTACTGGAATGTTTGTTTGAATCTGGCCTAATGCTGTTCTGTTATTTTAGTGTTTTCCCTGGGATTTTGCAGAGTGGGGCTTGATTAGGTTGATTGACAAGTAAGGTCATGTGACTGAGTGGAGCTAGGCTTACACAGAAAAATCAAGTCAGTTACAGAGTTGGCAGCTACAGAGAGAAATAGCCCTTTCTCTCTCTGATATCTAGAGACCTCATCTGCCAGAGACTCGGTTTGTTTCTCTGAGGATCTGCTGTTTGAGGAAATATCCTTCTCTGGAAATTGGTATATGGGAGTCAGAAGACAAGTGTCTCTCTCTGTATTTGTCCAGAGGGGTTAAAAGGCTGGAAACATAGCACCCATGTGAGCATATCTGTTTTGTGCTGATTCTGAAGAGGGATATATGTCTATGAGGATACTGCTTACATTGGACCTTTAGAGATATATATCTGTTAAGAATTATACTTTGTCCTCTTTAAGTATTTTAATTGGTAAAAGTTAGACTAATTCTTTTTGTTGTATGATAACTGTGATCTTAAATAAAGTTTATTTTGATAAAAGCTTCCTAGTGGGTCAACTAAACCAAATCTGGAGCAAAACACTTTATGCTCACCCTAATGCCAAAATAAAAAAGCAAGAGTCTGGGCTGACTTCATAATGTACCTTGGAGTTTCTCACCTGGTCCCTAACAGTCTCACACAAGAGGTCATTCAGGAAAATTAGAGCACATGGTACCTGGGATAGAGAGTAATATACAGGCATGTGTTGAGGATTGGGTAACAGAGATTTGATTTGATTTATTATTGTCACATGTATTAACACACAGTGAAAAGTATTGTTTTTTGCGCTCTGTACAGACAAAGCATACCGTTCATAGAGAAGAGAAGTAAAAGGTGCAGAATGTAGTGTTACAGTCATAGCTAGAGTGTAGAGAAAGATCAACTTAATGTGAAGTAGGCCCATTCAAACGTCTGACGGCAGCAGGGAGGAAGCTGTTCTTGAGCCAGTTGGTACGCGACCTCAGACTTTTGTATCTTTTTCCCGATGGAAGAAGGTGGAAGAGAGAATGTCCGGGGTGCGTGGGGTCCTTAATTATGCTGGCTGCTTTTCAAAGACAGTGGGAAGGGTAGACAGAGTCAATGGATGGGAGGATGGTTTGCGTGATGGACTGGGCTTCGTTCACGGCCCTTTGTAGTTTCTTGCAGTCTTGAACAGAGCAGGAGCCATACCAAGCGGTGATACAGTCAAAAAGGATGCTTTCTATGGTGCATCTGTAAAAGTTGGTGAAAGTCACAGTGGACATGCCAAATTTCCTTAACACCCAAAGAAAGTAGAGGCATTGGTGGGCTTTCTTAACAATAGCGTCAGCATGGAGGGACCAGGACAGGTTGTTGGTGATTTGGACACCTAGAAACCTGAAGCTCTCGACCAGTTCCACTTCATCCCCACTGATGTAAATAGGGGCGTGTCCTCCACTTCGCTTCCTGAAGTTAATGATTGTCTCCTTCGTTTTACTAACATTGAGGGAGAGATTATTATCATCGCACCAGATTCTCTATCTCATTCCTGTACTCCATCTCATAATTGTTTGAGATCTGACCCACTACAGAGGTGTCATCAGCAAACTTGAAAATCAGGTTGGAGGGGAATTTGGCCACACAGTCATAAGAATATAAGGAGTATAGTAGGGTGCTGAAGACACAGCCTTGTGGGGCACCGGTGTTGAGGATGATCGTGGAGAAGGTGTTGTTGCCTATCCTTACTGATTGCGGTCAATGGGTTAGGAAGTCCAGGATCCAGTCACAGAGGGAGGAGCCAAGCCCTAGGCCACGGAATTTGGAGATGAGTTTTGTAGGAATATTGGTGTTGAAAGCTGAGCTGTAGTCAATAAATAGGAGTCTGGCATCAGTGTCATTGTTATCCAGGTATTCCAGGGTTGAGTGTAGGACCAGGGCGATGGCGGCACAGTGTACAGTGGTTAGCACTGCTGCCTCACAGCCCCAGGGATCTGCGTTCGATTCTGGCCTCGGGTCACTGTCTGTGTGGAGTCTGCATGTTCTCCCCTTGTCTGCATGGGTTTCCTCCGGGTGCTCCGGTTTCCTCCCACAGTCCAAAGATGTGCAGGTTAGGTGCATTGGCCATGCTAAATTGCCCCTTAGTGTCCTGGGATGTGTAGGTTAGAGGGAATAGTGGGGTAAATATATGGGAATACGGAGATAGGGCCTGGGTGGGATTGTGTCGGTGCAGACTCGATGGGCCAAATGGCCTCCTTCTGCACTGAAGGGATTCTATGATTTGTTGTAGACCTGTTGCAGAAATAGGCGAACTGTAGTGGATCCAGGGAATCTGGGAGACCGGAATTGATCCTTGTCATGACTAACCTTTCGGAGATGGAATATAATGCGGAAAAATGGCCTTGTCCGTGAGTGATTGAAAGCTAACATGCAGGTGAAGCAAGCAATTAGGAGCGCAAATGGCAGATTGGCATTTATTGCACGGGGACTGGAGTACAGGAGTAAAGAGGTCTTGCTGCAATTGTTGAATCTTGGCCTGGACGTTCTGTTCCTGATTGTGTCAGGCAGGTTCAATGACGAGAGTTTAAAATATCGCGAGAACAGCCAAATAACATTTTATGTCAACGTAAACTCATGAAGCAGTTGTCCCCTTCCCCATTGGGTGATGGGGTGTGTTTCCCAACATCCGACATCAGGAACATCATTTCCATTTGTTAACACATCGTTATCAGGTCAGCCTAATGGCAGGGCAGTGTGAAACCCAACGGGTCTCCCAAGGCATGCACCTGGGAAGCAGAGCTCGCAGGGGAGCTCAGGTGAGTGCAGTGCTCAAGGGGAGAGGGACATGTCTGGGCACCGCCCCCAGGCACCGTCCAGGGTGGCGCCGGGGGTCAGTGCCCAGGTAGTGCCAAGGGGCAGTGCTAAGGGGCAGCACCAAGGGGTCAGTGTCCAGGGACTGGCATGGGGCAGTGCCATGGTAATGCCTGCATAGTGCCAGGGAACAGTGATAGGGGTTAGTTCCGGAGGACAGTGCCAGGATGCGGGTTGGGGGTGGGGATGATGGGGGGGGGGGGGGGGGGGGGGGGGGGGAGGCGCGGTGGTGGGGGGGGGGGGGGCGCGGTGGTGGGGGGGTCTAAGGTGAACCTTTAAAAACGGTGATCCAATCCTCGAGGGACTCAGTTTCTAGCAGGGTGGGAAAATCAGAGGCCACGCCACCAGCAATATGTCATGGGACCCATCCATCCCTTGATGGCTTTTTTTGTAAATGGTATACGGTGAAGGAATCGTAGAATCCCTACAGTGCAGAAGGAGGTCATTCAGCCCATCGAATCTGCACCAACCCAATCCCACCTAGGCCCTATCTCCATAACCCCACTTATTTACCCTACCAGTCCCCTTGACACTAAGGGGCAATTTGCCATGGGCAATCAACCTAACCCACACATCTTTGGAGTGTGGGAGAAAACCGGAGCACCCGGAGGAAACCCACGCGGACACGGGGAGAATGTGCAAACTCCGCACAGAGAGTGACCCAAGCCAGGAATCGAACCCGGGTCCTTAGCGCTGTGAGGCAGCAGTGCTAACTCACTTTGCCACCATGCCATCCCAATCTCCCATTGCGGTTGGCAACTTCAGCCTCGCTTTTCCCGCCCTATCAGCCTTTGCTGATTTCCGGGAAAACCTCGCCCTGAGTCTCCATGCATGCAGATGTCATCACTGATATCCTCCCACGGAATCTCAGTGAGAAGTTACTCCAAGTTTAGCCATCTTTAATTATTCCAATCCTATTTTAAGTAGAGAATAGAGACTTAATTAGGCATTAGAGAAACCAAAATTACTGGAAACACTCAGCAGGTCCGGCGGCACCTGTAGGGAGTGAAACAATTAGCAGAGTGACACAGTGATTAGCACTGCTATCTCCCGCTTGGGTCACTGACTGTGTGGAGTTTGCATGTTCTCCCCGTGTCTGCGTGGGTTTCCTCCGGGTGCTCCGGTTTCCTCCCACAGTCTGAAAGACGTGCGAGTTAGGTGCGTTGGCCATGCTAAAATTCCCCTTAGTGTCAGGGGGATTAGCAGGGTAAATATGGGGATAGGGCCTGGGTGGGATTGTTGTCGGTACAGACTCGATGGGCTGAATGGCCTCCTTCTGCAGTGTGGGGGATTCTACGATCACCAGCCGAATAATTCCAGCGTTTTCTGTTAATATTTCAGAATTCCTTCTCGATCAGCACTTTGCTTTTGTTTTAGAGTTCTCCCAGTGTTCCTGCCACTCCCCCACTCAGGAATAAAAAATAAATGATATGCTGAGCCCATGGCCGTTTGCAGGACAGAGAATGGTGAATGCACTTGCCAACGCAACAAGTCACATCACTAACAATACAATGAGAGTTAAGGGCTTTGAGAGATGTTAATGTGATGAGGCCCAGTGTAAACTCAAGTACCCACATTCTAAATTCCAGACAATACTGCCCCCTGCTGTATTACTGAGAAAGCTTCTGCTAAAGTAAAGCTGAGTGATCTGCTGGAGGAAGGGAGCAGAGCTTGGGGGGGGGTGGTCACAGTTATATGGATCCCGATTGATTATCAATGTTGTGAAACCCTTGTAAACTGTAAGAAAACAAAATGTCTCGTAGAGTCCAAAAGGAAATCACACCAGAATGTAAGGTCACAGCGAAGATTGAAAAGGTCACAGAGGTAGACAAATGTTGGGTGGCACAGTGGTTAGCACTGCAGCCTCACAGCACCAGGGACCCGGGTTCGATTCCGGCCTCGGGTCACTGTCTGTGCAGGATTTGCACATTCTCCCCGTGTCTGCGTGGGTTTCCTCCGGGTGCTCCAGTTCCCCCCCAAAGATGTGCGGGTTAGCTGCACTGGCCGTGGCAAATTGACCCTGCGGATTAGCAGGGTAAATATGTGTGGGGTTACGGGAATAGGGCCTGGGTGGGATTGTGGTTGGTGCAGACTCGATGGGCCGAATGGCCTCTTTCTGCACTGTAAGGATTCTATAATTCTATGAAATGTTGTTACCTAAGAAGTGGGTTAACATTGGAAGGAAAGTACGACCAACACATGAGACAAAGGACTGGAATGGCCAGCGACGCATTTCATAAAATGAAGAAAGTAACATTGGAGGGACACGGAGAGTCTGGGGGCTTTTGGAGGGAGGGGGGAAAGGTGGGCACTGCTGGAAGGGCCTGGGGGATTGGGGATTGGAGTGGCAGGGGAGAGTTTGGGGGGATTTGGAGGGATTGGGTAAGGTAAGGGCTGTTGGAGGGCTGGGGAGAGGTTGGTGTTGGAGGGGTAGGGGGAGTCCAGGTTTAGAAGGATGGGGAAGGGTTAAGTGGGGTTGTTGGAAGGCTGGGTGGAGCTCACGGTGTTGGAGGGGTGACAGGTGGTTGAGGGGGTTATGGAGGTACGATGGTGGGACATGTTAATGAGGGCAGCATCGTCACTGAAACCAGTGTTATTGTCTATACAATGTTAGAAATAACCAATGGGGTATTTTCCTGATAATTTAACAATGTTGCATAATGCTAATAAAGTAAAATTTGTATTCTCTGGTTTGTTTATCACAGTGGGATCACCTATAGGACGCACACGAACTAACACTGCACTCTATCATTACTGCTCATAATATTAATATAATAAGTCTTCGGAGGCCAAAGTCCCTTCACCAAAATCCCTTTACTTACAATTCCAACAGCAGCACACAGAGTGCTATCAGTCAGCATGCTACCTTCAGGAGTGCCAGAGGAACTGACACTTCCGGTTAAATACAAGGAAAAGATTTCCTGACTGGCCCATCAATTGACTCCGTAATCAGGGACTTCATATTCCAATAGTCCAACCTCAATGGCCTGATTGAAGTCATTACAATTAATGACCCATGCTGCATATATATTGGACAATATTTGTAAACCAGATGCCAACAATGGACGTTTCCTGTGATTGGTGAATTATGAAATGGGCAAAGGTTTCATGCATGATTGAGGGGGAGGGTTAAGTGGAAGAATGTGCTTGGGAATAAGTGGCCTGAAAGAGGAGATATACCAGGGCCCGTGATTTCTTTCACTGGTCCTGCCTCATAGGACATGGCACATGAAGAGAGGGGAGAGAAAACCTATATAAAATCAGCAAATGTGTCGTGGCTGTTTTGAAACTTTGCAGAAAGCAATGGGAGCCCCAAATCAAAAGCTTTGTCATCAGAATCCCGTCCAATACTGAATGCCACTCACCTAACACCGCTGTCCTAATCAACCACCCAGATCTCCCACCACTTCATATAGATATCAGTATACACTCTTGTTTACAAATTCCTCCATGTTGATGCGGCAGTGGGGATACTCCAGTAGCAAGCGATAAACGAACTAACTTCACAAAGTAAAGGTTTGTTATAAAGGGGAGGCTGATCTCCCTCTCTGAGAGCTAACATATGATCACTCAAAGAGGGTACCTCACTTCATAATCTGTGAAAGTGTGTGAGAAATAGTACGATCTGCTCTTCAATCACTTTTAGTTGTTAAATCAAAATAACTCCCTGACACTCTGTAAAATCAACAAGTGACACTTTATTTCTCTAACAGTGAACAGGTTAACTGAACTATTAACAAACCGAATAAAACACAATTCTAATGGAATGCTGTTCCAACAAACACAATTCCCACTCATTAATAAAAAAATAGAATTTTTTAGTCATTCTCAAAATATAACCAGGTTTGTCTTCTGGAATAGAACAAAGAACTCAAGAACAAATAAAATACAGGCCCTTCGGCCCTCCAAGCCTGCACCGATCAAGCTGCCCGACTGAACTAAAACCCCCTACCCTTCCAGGGACCATATCCCTCCATTCCCATCCTATTCATGTACTTGTCAAGACGCCCCTTTAAAGTCACTATCGTATCCGCTTCCACTCCCTCCCCCGGCAGCGAGTTCCAGGCACCCATTACTCTCTGTGTAAAAATTCTGCCTCGTACATCTGCTTGAAACCTTGCCCCTCACACCTGAAACCTATGCCCCCTGGTACTTGACTCTTCCACCCTGGGAAAAAGCTTCTGACTATCCATTCTGTCCATGCCTCTCATAAGCTTCTATCAGGTCGCCCATCAACCTCCCTCGTTCCAGTGAGAACAAACCAAGTTTCCCCAACCTCTCCTCATAGCTGATGCCCTCCATACCAGGCAACATCCTGGTAAATCTTTTCTGTACCCTCTCCAAAGCCCCCACACCCTTCTGGTAGTGTGGCGACCAGAATTGAACACTATATTCCAAGTGCGGCCTAACTAAGGTTCTATAAAGCTGCAACATGACTTGCCAATTTTTAAACTCAATGCCCTGACCGATGAAAGCAAGCACGCCGTATGCCTTCTTGACTACCTTCTCCACCTGCATTGCCACTTTCAGCGACCTGTGTACCTGTTCACCCAGATCCCTTTGCCTATCAATACTTTTAAGGGTTCTGCCATTTACTGTATATTTCCTATCTGTATTAGACCTTCCAAAATGCATTACCCCACATTTGTCTGGATTAAACTCCATCTGCCATCTCTCCGCCCATGTCTCCAACCGATCTATATCCTGCTGTATCCTCTGATGGTCCTCATCGCTATCCGCAAATCCGCCAACCTTTGTGTCGTCCACAAACTTACTGATCAAACCAGTTACATTTTCCTCCAAATCATTTATATTTATTACAAACAGCAAAGATCCCAGCACCGATCCCTGAGGAATGCCACTTGTCACAGCCCTCCATTCAGAAATGCACCCTTCCACTGCTACCCTCTGTCTTCTTTGACCGAGCCAGTTTTGTATCCACCTTGCCAGCTCACCTCTGATCCCATGCGACTTCACCTTCTGCACCAGTCTGCCATGAGGGACCTTGTCAAAGGCCTTACTGAAGTCCATGTCGACAACATCCACTGCCCTACCCTCATCAATCATCTTCGTCACTTCCTCGAAAAACTCGATCAAGTTCGTGAGAGTTCAAGTTCAAGAATCTTCTGTCCTTTTTCTACTGTCTAGAATCTCTGTCTTCTTTTGGTACCTTTACAATTCAGATGAGGCTTTGAGCTAAAAGCTATTAGCTGTGGCAGAGACTGTTGCTGTGGCAGAGAGCAGTTGCTGTGTCTCTCTGGAGCTGAGATCTGTCTCTTATACCCGTGATGACATACCAACACCCCCACAATAGGATTGGTTTTCTGGTTACCAAAGCATCAAATTTAAATCTAATAGTCTGCTGTTATCCAAGTGCCTAATTTAAATTGATGAGGCAAAATTCAAAAACAGCCTGTTGTCTTGGCAACACTACTGTTCGGTCTTTGATATAATGTTTCAGTCTGGGCTCTCTGTGTACTTGCATCATTTTTAAACTACAGAATAAAAACACCACCTTTTTAACAGACAATTTTACAAACACCAACTTCGCAACAGGTTTAATAAAGAAACTTTATTACACCACCACATGTGCCACACCCTAGGCCAGAAATGCTCCCCACAATCCCCTTCTGCTTTCTATCTATGCCTGGTCAGCTGACCCTCACAGCACATTACCATTGGTTCCATTATATCACTCCATACCTCATACTGTCGATGTGGCTGAAACACCAATGGCAGGAAGATAAAGAAGGAATCAGGTTTATATTGCACCTTCCTTGAGCTCAATGTCCCAATGGACTTTATGGCCAATTAAGACTTTTAACTTGTAGCCACTGTTGTCACATAGGTGTCAGGTGCACTAAAGTGTCCAAGATGGGCAGGAGGAAGGAAGAAAGGGCTCTAGTATGTCCCCCCGATGTCAACGGGCATTTCCGTTGTCCGCCCCTCGCCCGCTCTGACTCTGTTTAGGGCGGGGCAGTAGAATTCCTGCGTTCGTGTCTGAGAATCCTCCAATGCTTCATACAGTGGGAGGAGGGGCAGAGTTTCTTCAATTCCCACCTCTTGGTGTCATTTCTCCATCATTAGTGGGATTGTGGGTCAGTGCAGACTCGATGGGCTGAATGGCCTCCTTCTGCACTGTAGGGATTCTATGAGATCCTATGGTGACTTCACCTTCAGCGATCTCAGCCTTAAGCTCTGAGGGCACAGGCACCAATGGTTGATTGATTAAAATAGGATATAATAGAATTCCTACAGTGCAGAAGGAGGCCATTTGGCCCATCGCGCCTGCACCAACAACAGTCCCACCCACG
Organism: Mustelus asterias; assembly: GCF_964213995.1. Classification (NCBI taxonomy): domain Eukaryota; kingdom Metazoa; phylum Chordata; class Chondrichthyes; order Carcharhiniformes; family Triakidae; genus Mustelus; species Mustelus asterias. The sequence continues at coordinate 16,822,101 of NC_135818.1, forward strand.
CCCTATCCCCGTAACCCCACCTATTTACCCTGCTAATGATATTGCTAATGATAATATCCTGCTAATGATACGAAGGTGCAATTTAGCATGGCCAATCAACCTAACCGCACACCTTTGGACTGTGGGAGGGAACTGGAGCACCCGGAGGAAACCCACGCAGACACGGGGAGAATGTGTAAACTCCACACAGACAGTGACCCGAGGCCAGAATCGAACCCGGGTCCCTGGCATTGTGAGTGTTAACCACCGTGTCGTCCCAGAATATGCTCAAGAGAGCACAATTTGATAAAAGCAGATATCGCAGAGGGTTGGTGGAGCTGGACGAAGTTGCAGCAATAAGGAGGGCCAAGGCTAAGAGTGGGTATTTGAAAACAAGGGTGAGAATTTTCTAATCAAAGTGTTGCTGAGCTGGGAGTCAGTGCGGGTCAGTGAACAAAGGGGTGAAAGAGTCTTTGTGCAAGTTGGGACATGAGGAGCAGCGTCATGAATTTTTAATTTGATTTATTATTGTCACATGTATTAGTATACAGTGAAAAGTATTGTTTCCTGTGCACTATACAGACAAAGCACACCGTTCATAGAGAATGAAAAGAGAGGGTGCAGAATGTAGTGTTACAGTCATAGCTAGGGTCTAGAGAAAGATCAAAAGTAAAGTTAATTTATTAGTCACCAGTGGGCTTACATTAACACTGCAATGAAGTAATTGTGAAAATCTCCTTGTCGTCACACTCTAGCGCCTGTTTGGGTACACTGAGGAAGAATTTAGCATGGTCAGTGCACCTATCCAGCATGTCATTGGACTATGGGAGGAAACCGGAGCACCTGGAGGAAACCCATGCAGACACGGGACTTCCCTGCAGTGGTGCTGTGAGACAGCAGTGCTAACCACTGTGCCACCGTGCCAACCCCAACTTAATATAAGGTAGGTCCATTCAAAATGTTTGTGGAGATGAGGTTAAAGTCCAACAGGTTTATTTGGCAGCACAAGCTTTCGGAGATCTGCTCCTTCATCAGGTGAGTGAGGGCCTGTGTTCACAAACAGGGCATATACAGACACAAACTCAATTTACAAGATAATGGTTGGAATGCGAGTCTTTACAGGTAATCAAGTCTTAAAGGTACAGACAATGTGAGTGGAGAGAGGGCCAAGCACAAGTTAAAGAGGGGGGGCGGGCAGGAGTGCATTCGAATGATTAAGTCTAGAGGTTACTCGACTGCTTGGTTATGTTCTGGCATGCTTCAGGTATGGGGTTGCAGTCAGCTGCAGTGATAGGAAGCTTTGGAAGCAGGTGGCAGTGTGACTTAGTAATGGGAGGCGCCCTGGCTCTGATACTGTTGGTTGAACTGTTCCATCGCTCCATGTTTTCTGTTGCAACCAATGAAAAGAAAGACAACTCAGATATATCGCACCGTTGGCACAGTGGTTAGCACTACTACATCACAGCGCCAGGAACCCAGGTTCAATTCCCGGCTTGGGTCACTGTCTGTGCAGAGTTTGCACGTTCTCCCCGTGTCTGCATGGGTTTCCTCCGAGTGCTCCGGTTTTCTCCCACAGTCTGAAAGACGTGCTGGTTAGGTGCATTGGCCGTGCTAAGTTCTCCCTCAGTGTACCCGAGCATGTGCCAGAGTGTGGCAACTAGGGGATTTTCACAGTAACTGCATTGCAGTGTTAATGTAAGCCTACTTGTGACACTAATAAATAAACTTAAAACCTTTCATGATTTTAGAATGTCCCAAAGCACTTTAGAGCCAATTAAATACTTTTGAATTGCCGTGAAGTTGGAAACAGAGAACTCTATTTGTGCCCAGCTAGCTTCCACTATCAGCAATGAGATCGACCTTCAGTTATAGCACACATGGAGCAGTTGAACCAGGAGCACATTTCATCACAATGGATGTCTCAGCACTCCACACCAGCATCCCCCACAACGATGGCATTGCTGCAACTGCCTCAGTACTCAACACCGACAACTGCCAGTCTCCAGATGCAATTTTACAACTCATCCGCTTCATCCTGGACCACAATGTCTTCACCTTCAACAACCAGTTCTTCATCCAGACACACGGAACAGCCATGGGGACCAAATGCGCACCTCAATTTGCCAACATCTTCATGCACAGGTTTGAACAAGACCTCTTCACTGCACAGGACCTTTAACCGATGCTACATACTAGATACATCGATGACATTTTCTTCCTTTGGACTCATGGTGAACAATCACTGAAACAACTATATGATGACATCAACAAGTTCCATCCCACCATCAGACTCACCATGGACTACTCTCCGGAATCAGTTGCATTCTTGGACACATGCATCTCCATCAAGGACGGTCAGCTCAGCACCTCACTGTACTGCAAGCCCACGGATAACCTCACGATGCTCCACTTCTCCAGCTTCCATCCTAAACACGTTAAAAAAGCCATCCCCTACGGACAAGCCCTCCGTATACACAGGATCTGCTCAGATTAGGAGGATTGCAACAGACACCTGCAGATGCTGAAAGATGCCCTCATAAGAACAGGATATGGGGCTCGACTCATCGATCGACAGTTCCGACGCGCCACAGCGAAAATCCGCACCGACCTCCTCAGAAGACAAACACAGGACACGGCGGACAGACTACCCTTCGTCGTCCAGTACTTCCCCGGAGCGGAGAAGCTACGACACCTTCTCCGGAGCCTTCAACATGTCATTGATGAAGACGAACATCTCGCCAAGGCCATCCCCATACCCCCACTTCTTGCCTTCAAACAACCGCACAACCTCAAACAGACCATTGTCCGCAGCAAACTACCCAGCCTTCAGGAGAATAGTGACCACGACACCACACAACCCTGCCACAGCAACCTCTGCAAGACGTGCCAGATCATCGACACGGATACCATCATCTCACGTGAGAACACCATCTACCAGGTACACGGTACATACTCTTGCAACTCAGCCAACATTGTCTACCTGATACGCTGCAGGAAAGGATGTCCCGAGGCATGGTACACTGGGGAGACCATGCAGACACTATGACAACGGATGGATGAACACCGCTCGACAATCACCAAGCAAGAGTGTTCTCTTCCTGTTGGGGAACACTTCAGCGGTCACGGGCATTCAGTCTCTGATCTTCGGGTAAGCGTTCTTCAAGGCGGCCTTCACGACACACGACAGCGCAGAATCGCCGAGCAGAGACTGATAGCCAAGTTCCGCACACATGAGGATGGCCTCAACCGGGATCTTGGGTTCATGTCACACTATCTGTAACCCCCATGACTTGCCTGGGTTTGCAAAATCTCACTAACTGTCCCGGCTGGAGACAATACACATCTCTTATAACCTGTGCTTAACCCTCTCTCCACTCACATTGTCTGTACCTTTAAGACTTGATTATCTGTAAAGGCTCGCATTCCAACCATTATTTTGTTAATTGAGTTTGTGTCTTTATATGCCCTGTTTGTGATCCCACTTACCTGACGAAGGAGCAGTGCTCCGAAAGCTAGTGGATTTTGTTACCAAATAAACCTGTTGGACTTTAACCTGGTGTTGTGAGACTTCTTACTGCGTTTACCCCAGTCCAACGCCGGCATCTCCACATCCCAATACATGTGACAATAATAAATGAAAAGATTTGGCACTGATGGGGGTGTGGCAGGACTTTGACACAGCGCATGAACCCAAAGCCTTTCGGAGATTGGGTGGGGTGGGGGGATGGTAAGAAGGTTAGGGATTGTGATTTATTATTGTCATGTGTATTGGGATACAGTGGAAAGTATTGTATATTGCGCACTGTACAGAGAAAGCATACCGTCCATAGAGTACACGGGGAGAATGAAAGGAGAGGGTGATTTTGATTTGATTTATTATTGTCATATTTTGATTTGATTTATTATTGTTACATTTTAATTTGATTTATTATTGTCACATATATGGGATACAGTGGAAAGTATTGTTTCTCGCTATACAGACAGAAACATATCAGAGAGCCAGAGCAGAGAGAGCATTGAGAGAGTGGAGCTTTGAGAGAGGGACTGGCTGCAGTGACACCAGAGCAGCAGCAGGGGCTGTCAGGAGCCCTGCCGGAAGCTGAGGCAGGGAACTACAACTCCCAGCATGCTACGCGGCGGCGGGCCCGCCTCCTGCCATCCGATTGGTTGGGCGTTCTCAGGTGCTTTGTTGTGATTGGTGAAGCGGGCCGGAGGAGGGCGAGCCAATGAGGGGAGAGGATAGTGGAGGGTGCGGAATGACGGTTACGATTTGAATCGGCGGCGCGAGAGAGAGAGGCATATACACAGAGAGAGGGTGAGTGTTAACGGATTGGGGGGGAGGGGGGGTGAATGTTAACGGATTGGGGGGGAGGGGGTGAATGTTAACGGATTGGGGGGAGGGGGGGTGAATGTTAACGGATTGGGGGGGAGGGGGGTGAATGTTAACGGATTGGGGGGGAGGGGGGTGAATGTTAACGGATTGGGGGGGAGGGGGGGTGAATGTTAACGGATTGGGGGGGAGGGGGGTGAATGTTAACGGATTGGGGGGAGGGGGGGTGAATGTTAACGGATTGGGGGGAGGGGGGGTGAATGTTAACGGATTGGGGGGAGGGGGGGTGAATGTTAACGGATTGGGGGGGAGGGGGTGAATGTTAACGGATTGGGGGGAGGGGGGGTGAATGTTAACGGATTGGGGGGGAGGGGGGTGAATGTTAACGGATTGGGGGGGAGGGGGGTGAATGTTAACGGATTGGGGGGAGGGGGGGTGAATGTTAACGGATTGGGGGGAGGGGGGGTGAATGTTAACGGATTGGGGGGAGGGGGGGTGAATGTTAACGGATTGGGGGGGAGGGGGTGAATGTTAACGGATTGGGGGGAGGGGGGGTGAATGTTAACGGATTGGGGGGGAGGGGGGTGAATGTTAACGGATTGGGGGGGAGGGGGGTGAATGTTAACGGATTGGGGGGGAGGGGGGGTGAATGTTAACGGATTGGGGGGGAGAGGGGGTGAATGTTAACGGATTGGGGGAGAGGGGTCAGTGTTAACGGATTGGAGGGGGGTAAGTGTTAACGGATTGGGGGGGTGAATGTTAACGGATTGGGGGGAGGGGGGTGAATGTTAACGAATTGGGGGGAGGGGGGTAAGTGTTAACGGATTGGAGGGGGGTAAGTGTTAACGGATTGGAGGGGGGTAAGTGTTAACGGATTGGGGGGGTAAGTGTTAACGGATTGGGGGGGTAAGTGTTAACGGATTGGGGGGGTGAATGTTAACGGATTGGGGGGAGGGGGGTGAATGTTAACGGATTGGGGGGAGGGGGGTGAATGTTAACGAATTGGGGGGAGGGGGGGTGAATGTTAACGGATTGGGGGGAGGGGGTAAGTGTTAACGGATTGGAGGGGGGTAAGTGTTAACGGATTGGGGGCGGTGAATGTTAACGGATTGGGGGGAGGGGGGTGAATGTTAACGAATTGGGGGGAGGGGGTGAATGTTAACGGATTTGGGGGAGGGGGTGAATGTTAACGGATTGGGGGGGGAGGGGGGTGAATGTTAATGGATTGGGGGGGGAGGGGGGTGAATGTTAACGGATTGGGGGGGGAGGGGGGTGAATGTTAACGGATTGGGGGGGTGAATGTTAACGGATTGGGGGGGAGGGGGGTGAGTGTTAACGGATTGGGGGGGAGGGGGGTGAATGTTAACGGATTGGGGGGGAGGGGGGTGAATGTTAACGGATTGGGGGGGAGGGGGGTGAATGTTAACGGATTAGGGGGGAGGGGGGTGAATGTTAACGGATTGGGGGGGAGGGGGGTGAATGTTAACGGATTGGGGGGGAGGGGGGTGAATGTTAACGGATTGGGGGGGAGGGGGGTGAATGTTAACGGATTGGGGGGGAGGGGGGTGAATGTTAACGGATTGGGGGGGAGGGGGGTGAATGTTAACGGATTGGGGGGAGAGGGGTCAGTGTTAACGGATTGGAGGGGGGGTAAGTGTTAACGGATTGGGGGGGGTGAATGTTAACGGATTGGGGGGAGGGGTGAATGTTAACGAATTGGGGGGAGGGGGGGTGAATGTTAACGGATTGGGGGGAGGGGGGTAAGTGTTAACGGATTGGAGGGGGGTAAGTGTTAACGGATTGGGGGGGTAAGTGTTAACGGATTGGGGGCTAAGTGTTAACGGATTGGGGGGGTGAATGTTAACGGATTGGAGGCGGTGAATGTTAACGGATTGGGGGAGGGGGGTGAATGTTAACGAATTGGGGGGAGGGGGGTGAATGTTAACGGATTGGGGGGAGGGGGTGAATGTTAACGGATTGGGGGGAGGGGGGTGAATGTTAACGGATTGGGGGCGGAGGGGGGTGAATGTTAACGGATTGGGGGGGGAGGGGGGTGAATGTTAACGGATTGGGGGGGAGGGGGGTGAATGTTAACGGATTGGGGGGGAGGGGGGGTGAATGTTAACGGATTGGGGGGGAGGGGGGGTGAATGTTAACGGATTGGGGGGGAGGGGGGGTGAATGTTAACGGATTGGGGGGGAGGGGGGGTGAATGTTAACGGATTGGGGGGGAGGGGGTGAATGTTAACGGATTGGGGGGGAGGGGGGGTGAATGTTAACGGATTGGGGGGAGGGGGGGTGAATGTTAACGGATTGGGGGGGAGGGGGTGAATGTTAACGGATTGGGGGGAGGGGGGGTGAATGTTAACGGATTGGGGGGGAGGGGGGTGAATGTTAACGGATTGGGGGGGAGGGGGGTGAATGTTAACGGATTGGGGGGGAGGGGGGGTGAATGTTAACGGATTGGGGGGGAGAGGGGGTGAATGTTAACGGATTGGGGGGAGAGGGGTCAGTGTTAACGGATTGGAGGGGGGTAAGTGTTAACGGATTGGGGGGGTGAATGTTAACGGATTGGGGGGAGGGGGGTGAATGTTAACGAATTGGGGGGAGGGGGGTAAGTGTTAACGGATTGGAGGGGGGTAAGTGTTAACGGATTGGAGGGGGGTAAGTGTTAACGGATTGGGGGGGTAAGTGTTAACGGATTGGGGGGGTAAGTGTTAACGGATTGGGGGGGTGAATGTTAACGGATTGGGGGGAGGGGGGTGAATGTTAACGGATTGGGGGGAGGGGGGTGAATGTTAACGAATTGGGGGGAGGGGGGGTGAATGTTAACGGATTGGGGGGAGGGGGTAAGTGTTAACGGATTGGAGGGGGGTAAGTGTTAACGGATTGGGGGCGGTGAATGTTAACGGATTGGGGGGAGGGGGGTGAATGTTAACGAATTGGGGGGAGGGGGTGAATGTTAACGGATTTGGGGGAGGGGGTGAATGTTAACGGATTGGGGGGGGAGGGGGGTGAATGTTAATGGATTGGGGGGGGAGGGGGGTGAATGTTAACGGATTGGGGGGGGAGGGGGGTGAATGTTAACGGATTGGGGGGGTGAATGTTAACGGATTGGGGGGGAGGGGGGTGAGTGTTAACGGATTGGGGGGGAGGGGGGTGAATGTTAACGGATTGGGGGGGAGGGGGGTGAATGTTAACGGATTGGGGGGGAGGGGGGTGAATGTTAACGGATTAGGGGGGAGGGGGGTGAATGTTAACGGATTGGGGGGGAGGGGGGTGAATGTTAACGGATTGGGGGGGAGGGGGGTGAATGTTAACGGATTGGGGGGGAGGGGGGTGAATGTTAACGGATTGGGGGGGAGGGGGGTGAATGTTAACGGATTGGGGGGAGAGGGGTCAGTGTTAACGGATTGGAGGGGGGGTAAGTGTTAACGGATTGGGGGGGGTGAATGTTAACGGATTGGGGGGAGGGGTGAATGTTAACGAATTGGGGGGAGGGGGGGTGAATGTTAACGGATTGGGGGGAGGGGGGTAAGTGTTAACGGATTGGAGGGGGGTAAGTGTTAACGGATTGGGGGGGTAAGTGTTAACGGATTGGGGGCTAAGTGTTAACGGATTGGGGGGGTGAATGTTAACGGATTGGAGGCGGTGAATGTTAACGGATTGGGGGAGGGGGGTGAATGTTAACGAATTGGGGGGAGGGGGGTGAATGTTAACGGATTGGGGGGAGGGGGTGAATGTTAACGGATTGGGGGGAGGGGGGTGAATGTTAACGGATTGGGGGCGGAGGGGGGTGAATGTTAACGGATTGGGGGGGGGAGGGGGGTGAATGTTAACGGATTGGGGGGGAGGGGGGTGAATGTTAACGGATTGGGGGGGAGGGGGGTGAATGTTAACGGATTGGGGGGAGGGGGGTGAATGTTAACGGATTGGGGGGAGGGGGGTGAATGTTAACGGATTGGGGGGAGGGGGGTGAATGTTAACGGATTGGGGGGAGGGGGGTGAATGTTAACGGATTGGGGGGAGGGGGGTGAATGTTAACGGATTGGGGGGAGGGGGGTGAATGTTAACGGATTGGGGGGAGGGGGGTGAATGTTAACGAATTGGGGGGGTGAATGTTAACGAATTGGGGGGGGTGAATGTTAACGAATTGGGGGGGGTGAATGTTAACGAATTGGGGGGGTGAATGTTAACGAATTGGGGGGGGTGAATGTTAACGAATTGGGGGGAGGGGGGGTGAATGTTAACGGATTGGGGGTGGTGAATGTTAACGGATTGGGGGGGTGAATGTTAACGGATTGGGGGGGTGAATGTTAACGGATTGGGGGGGAGGGGGTGAATGTTAACGAATTGGGGGAGGAGGGGGGTGAATGTTAACGAATTGGGGGAGGAGGGGGGTGAATGTTAACGGATTGGGGGGAGGGGGGTGAATGTTAACGGATTGGGGGGGAGGGGGGTGAATGTTAATGGATTGGGGGTGGGGGTAAATTTTAGTGCATCGAGGAAGTTATAACGCAGATACCTTCTCCCTGAATATTACTGGCATTTTCAGCATCCCCAACTCCCGTGTCTGCTTCCCTCACCACCATAAATAAATGAGTGTTCCCGTCCCCCATAAAGAACAGTACAGCACAGGAAACAGGCCCTTCGGCCCTCCAAGCCTGTGCCGCTCATTGGTCCAACTAGACCATTCGTTTGTATCCCTCCATTCCCAGACTGCTCATGTGACTATCCAGGTAATTCTTAAATGATGCCAGCGTGTCTGCCTCCACCACCCTACTTGGCAGCGCATTCCAGGCCCCCACCACTCTCTGTGTAAAATACGTCCTTCTGATATCTGAGTTATACCTCGCCCCTCTCACCTTGAGCCCGTGACCCCTCGTGATTGTCACCTCCGACCTGGGAAAAAGCTTCCCACTGTTCACCCTACCTATACCCTTCATAATTTTGTACACCTCTATTAGGTCTCCCCTCATTCTCCGTCTTTCCAGGGAGAACAAGCCCAGTTTACCCAATCTCTCCTCATAGCTAAGACCCTCCATACCAGGCAACATCCTGGTAAACCTTCTCTGCACTCTCTCTAACGCCTCTACGTCCTACTGGTAGTGCGGTGACCAGAACTGGACGCAGTATTCCAAATGTGGCCTAACCAGTGTTCTATACAGCTGCAACATCAGACTCCAGCTTTTATACTCCATGCCCCGTCCTATAAAGGCAAGCATACCATATGCCTTCTTCACAACCTTCTCCACCTGTGCTGCCACCTTCAAGGATTTGTGGACTTGCACACCTAGGTCCCTCTGTGTTTCTATACTCTTGATGGCTCTGCCATTTATTGTATAACTCCCCCTTACATTAGTTCTTCCAAAATGCATCACTTCGCATTTATCTGGATTAAATTCCATCTGCCATTTCTCCGCCCAATTTTCCAGCGTATCTATATCCTGCTGTATTGTCCGACAATGTTCATCGTTATCCACAAGTCCAGCCATCTTTGTGTCATCTGCAAACTTGCTGATAACACCAGTTACACCTTCTTCCAAATCATTTATATATATATATCACAAATAGCACAGGTCCTAGTAGAGAGCCCTGCGGAACACCACTGGTCACAGACCTCCAGCCCTTCGACTGCTACCCTCTGTCTCCTGTGGCCAAGCCAGTTCTCTACCCATTAGCCACCTCTCCTTGTATCCCATGAGCCTTAACCTTCTTAACCAACCTGCCATGAGGGATTTTGTCAAATGCCTTACTGAAATCCATACAGATGACATCCACGGCCCTTCCTTCGTCAACCGTTTTTGTCATTTCCTCAAACAACTCCATCAAATTTGTAAGGCACGACCTCCCTCTTACAAAACGATGCTGTCTGTCACTAATGAGATTGTTCCGTTCTAAATGCGCATACATCCTGTCTCTAAGAATCCTCTCCAACAACTTCCTTACCACGGACGTCAAGCTCACTGGCATATAATTACCCGGGTTATCCCTGCTACCCTTCTTAAATAACGGTACCACATTTGCTATCCTCCAATCCTCAGGGACCTCACCTGTGTCCAATGAAGAGACAAAGATTTCCGTCAGAGTCCCAGCAATTACATCTCTTGTCTCCCTGAGCAGTCTAGGATAGATGCCATCAGGCCCTGGGGATTTGTCAGTTTTAATGTTACCTAAAAAACCTAACACTTCCTCCCTTGTAATGGAGATTCTCTCTAACGGGTCAACATCTCCCTTTGAGACACTCCCAGTCAACAAGTCCCTCTCCTTTGTGAATACCAATGCAAAGTATTCATTTAGGATCTCCCCCATTCCCTTGGGTTCTAAGCATAATTCCCCTCCTTTGTCCCTGAGAGGTCCGACTTTTTCCCTGACAACTCTTTTGTTCCTAACATATGAATAAAATGCCTTAGGATTCTCCTTAATCCTGTCTGCCAAGAACATTTTGTGACCCCTTTTTGCCCTTCTAACTCCCCGTTTGAGTTCTTTCCTACTCTCTCTGTATTCCTCCAGAGCTGCATCTGTTTTCAGTTGCCTGGACCTAACATACGCCACTTTTCTTTTTGATCAGATCCTCAATTTCCCTGGTTATCCACGGCTCTCGAATCCTACCTTTCCTATCCTTCCTTTTTACAGGCACATGCCTGTCCTGCAGCCTTATTAACTGTTCCCTAAAAGACCCCCACATGCCAGACGTGGACTTACCCCCGAACAGCCTCTCCCAATCAACGGCCACCAATTCCTGCCTAATCCGGCTATAGTTAGCCTTCCCCCAATTTAGCACCCTACCCTTAGGACAACACTCGTCCTTGTCCATTACTATCCTAAAGTTAACAGAGTTGTGGTCACTATTTGCCACATGTTTCCCTACCGAAACTTTGACGACCTGGCCGGGCTCATTTCCCAGAACTAGATCCAGTATAGCCCCCTCTCTAGTTGGGCTATCTACATACTGTTCCAAAGAACCTTCCAATACGCCTTTTACAAATTCTTCCCCATCCAGACACCCAGCCCGAAGCACTTTCCAGGGAAATTGAAGTCTCCCACTACAACAACCCTATTTTTTCTGCACATATCCAGAATCTCCTGACATATCTGTTCCTCCACTTCCCGTGGGCTGTTGGGTGGCCTGTAGTATACCCACATGAGGCTCTCACTGGGGTCTGCCACAGGCACTACCCCCTTGGCACAACTTGGCATAGTGCCAGCCTGGTAGTACCAGGACATGGCCAGGGACTGCCTGGCCATGTCCCTCTCCTCCGGAGGCTATACTCACCTTTAAGCCCCAAGGAATCCCCATGACAGCTTTGCATCTAGGTGAACTGTTGTAAACCATCACACTGACAAGATTTGAAAATACACCTGGAGGGAATTTACGGTTTGGGGGGGGGGTCTATAAAGATATTAAAATCTTTTAAAATCAGGTTCATGCCTGTAAGGGGCAACGAAAATCAGAGCTCGCAATCTCTCTGGCAAGATTCATGATTTCTAGGTTTCACTGGATCCTGAGGTCCCGCTGCCATTCCTGTGCACACACAACGTGGATTCAAAATTGTCCCCTTGGACTCTGGGGATTAGCACCCATGTTAGGGGATTCTTGGCTAAAGTTGGAGTGTGAAATGTTGATTACAGGCAACGACACAGTACTGGGAGACGGTCGCTGATGGCTGTGCCTTCTGGGGGTTGACAGTTGGAGGGTTTATGGCCGTAAAAAGAGCATAGGGTAAATTGAGGCCAGAGTGGGCCCTTAAGCAACAACAGGCAATATTTAACACAGTTAATCACCAAGGTGCAAACCATCGTCTCATGAGATAGAAGCTGTCTGGACTATTGAGGTTTAAGGTTCTTGCTGGTTAGAGTTTAACTTGCATTTATTGTGGGTTGATTTGAATTGATGCTTTGACATTTCCTCAGGCTATGAAAGCTTTAAAGCAAGTTATTTATTTTCTCTATTTTCATATTTTAAAATACTGATCCAGTTTTCAAAGCATCCCAAGCTCTATGTAAAGAAATTCCTCCCAACCTTCTCAGTTGGCAACATTTGTAAATTTGTAAGCCCTTGTTGCTGACTCCCCAACAAGAGAAAGTGATCTTTTTCTACGTGTTCTATTTCTTGTTTTGCATTAGGTTTCCTTTAAGACTCCATGAAGCCTGTCTCTAACTAAACCTTTGGTTGTATATCTAATATCTCTTTGTATGGCATAACAAAATTTTTTTATGGTGTCTTGGGAATTTTATTATGTTAAATGTGTTGTATAGATAAAAGCTGCTATTTTATTCTGTTAAAGACTGCATATTTTTAAAAACCTATAGGATCCCAGTATCACCTCATTACCAATACTTTCTAATTTCTGGCGTCCTCTGCTTAGTCCTGCTTTTTAAAAAACTCATCCACGGTAGGTGGGCATCGCTGTCCAGGCCAGCATTTATTGCCCATCTCTATTTGCCCTTGTGAAGGTGGTGAGCCGCCTCCTTGAACCACTGCAGTCCATGTGGTGTGAGTAAGTCGACAGTGTGGTTAGGAAGGGACTTCCAGGATTTTGATCCAGTAGCAGTGCAGGAGCAGCAATATATTTTCAAATCAGTGTGGTGTGGGGCTTGGGTGGGAAATTCAAGGGGTGGTGTTTCCATGCATCTGTTGCCTTGTCCTTCTTGATGGTGGCAGTCTTGGGTTTGGAAGATGCTGTCATGGGAGCCTTTGTGAATTGCTACAGTACATCTTATAAAAGGTACACACTGCTGCTATTGTGTGTCAGTGGTGGTGGGGGGGGGGGGGGGGGGGGGGGTGGGCGCTTGTGGATGTGTTGCCAGTCAAGCGGACTGCTTTGTCCTGGATGATGTTGAGCTTCTTGAATGTTGTTGGAGCTGCACTCACCCAGGGAAATGAAGAGTATTCCATCACACTCCTGACTTGTCGATTGTGAACAAGCTTTGGAGAGTCAGGAGGTGAGTTACTTGCTGCAGGATGTCTAGCCTCTGACCTGCTCTTGTAGCCCCAGTATTTATATTGTTGGTTCAGTTTCTGGTCCCAGGGTGTTGATGGTGATGTATCTGCTATTTATTTCCATTTTCTTACACTCTATATTACCTGATTATTGTCCATTTGTCAGATCTGTAATATTAGTTTGCCCTATACTTAGAGATGCTACCTGACCTGAGTAATATCAACACTTGCTGTTTTTATTTTGGATTTTCCAGCTGGTGTAGCTTTTACTGTGTTTGTGCATTTTTCAGTCATTGTTTCCTCCAGCTCATATATGTATTTAATTATTGATTTCTCAATCAGTTCCCTGACACTTCAGTACCACATTCTAGCATTTTTGGTCAGACTAATATTTGTTGACATCCCTACTTGTCCTTGGAAGTACTAATGAGCCGCCGCCTTGAAATGCTTCAGTCCATGTGGTGTAGGTACCTCGCACACCAGTACTGAGAATTTTGCCCCACTGTTAGTGAGGAAACGGCTATACGGTTCCAAGTCAGGATAATGTGTGGCTTGGAGGGGAACTTGTAGGTATTGTTATTCTCATGGGTCAGCTGCGCTTGTCCTTCTTGGTGGCAGAGGCTGTGGGTTTGGAAGGTGCTGTGCAAGTTGGCTGGAGCTTGATTGTGACAATCGTTTCATTGCCTGGCGAGGCTGACATTAAATAAAATCCTCTTGGGTGAGTTATCTGGGCATATTTGTTTTGTTTCTAGCATGAGGTTTGTGAAACCAATTATAGTACCTCATGCACATTTTGTTCCACTTCCTAATTTGGCATGCAGCTGGGACTCAGTGCCACCTTGTTTGTATGGTGAAGCACTTGTTTACTCATCAAGTTGTTAGTGATTATATTGTGCCACTTCTGAACTTATTGCATCCTCCGCAATACCTGTGACATTGTTAAACAGAATTCTGATTTGTTCTTAAGTAGGCCAAATGATCAAAGTATGGAACAGTTATATGCTTCTGAGCTTTGTAAATCACTTGGGTAGGCAGACAGATGTCGGAATTTTTCCAGCCCGCCCACAACGGGAATTGGACGTGGGCAAGGGGCAGACAATGGGAAGGTCCGTTGACCTCGGGCGGGATTTTACGGTTTCGGGACGAGTGAGGCTATGAAATCCCTCCCAGAGTCTCCAGTTTCTTCACAGCTAGATGTCCTTAGCAACAGAATGGATGGCCTGATGCATCATCAATTACGAGGACTCCAGCGAGTGAGTGAAAATAACAGGCTTTTAATCGCAAAGAACTGGAACACACCCTCATAGCTAACCTGGCCCAGACTGAGGTAGGGAGGAGGAACCGTCACCTTTATACCTCGTTCAAGTGGAAAGGGAGGAGTCTCGGGTGGAAAGGGAGGAGTCTCAGGCCAGGTGCAGCAGGGGAGTGTCCAGGCATACAACATGTAATTACAGTGGGTCACCACATGGCCATTTAAACTATTGGTTAGTTAAATTTTGCGTATTCTATTTTTTCTTGGATGGTACCATGACCTTTTAATCTGTACTTTAACAGGCAGTTGGGATTCCAGGTTTATGATCTTATCCAAAGCACTGCAATCTACAAAACAGTATCTTGGAAGTAAGGATTCTACAACTTAATCCAGCTGAAGCCTCAGGTTTAGAAAGCATGATAAAGTTTCAATCTGGGATCTGCATCACAGTTAACATGCAAGAACAGCAAGCAATTAGCAAATAAAAACAAAATGGTGGAAATGTTTAGCTTGTCTGGCAGTATGTGGAGGGGGAAACAAAGTTAAGGTTTCACGTCCATATGACTCTCTTCAAAACAATTAGCAAAACCTTTATTAAGAAGAGATTTGAGGTCAGCATTGATTGCCCAATGTAGCTTTTTCAGTTGGTACCTCACTTTTGGGTATGTTTGATGTTGCTCCTGGCCAGCTTTCCTGCATTCCTCATTGAACGAGGACAGTCTAATATAACTAAGTGGCTTGCTGGACCATTAGTTGCTGTGGGGCTGAGTGACATGCAGGCTAGATTAGGTCAAGCACTGCAGACTTCCCTCCTTGAAGGACAAACCAGATGGGTGTATATGGCAGTTCTGTAGCTTAAATGTTAGTGATTAGCTTTTTAAATTCCAGATTTAATTAAATTTAAAATTCTCGCAGCTGCCATGAAATGATTTTAACTTGTGTTCCAGAGCATTGATCCAGTAACTGCAAATTTAGCTGTTGCATTTCATTACAACAGTGACTAGACTTCAAAAATACTCATTGGTTGTAAAGCACTCCTTGTGATGTCAAGAAATAGCTGAAGGCATTGGATACTGCAAAAGCTATGGGCCCTGACAACATTCTGGCAATTGTACTGAAGACTTGCGGGACGATTCTCCCATCCCTCTGCGCTAATGTTTTAGTGCAGTGGGCCGGAAGATGCCAGCTGCGGCTGATACGTGGAATCCACACTGGGCGTCCCGGCCCACTAGCGTCTCCCAGAGCTGGAGTTCATTACCATATATTTTGAATGTGATTAGCACCTCTTCCCACCCCCACCCCCCAACCAGAGTCATTCACTCCAGTGGGGATTACTAAAGCTCCCCACTTTTGGGGAGCAAGCCCCCAACCCATCTGGAGTGAAGGGGGACAATCAGGGCCCCCAGACGATTGAGCGTGGGGAGGGTGGTGGCATTGCCAGCCTGTGCCCTGGCAATGCCCAAGGGGCAAAGTGCCAATGCCCAGGGGCACCTGGGCACTGCCCATTGAGCAACATAGGGATTGGTGGGGGAGGGAGGGACTACAGGGGGAGGGGGAGAAGGCTGGGCATGGTCGGGAGGCCATGTAAATACTGTGTCTATAAGAGCTGGTCAGGGGCTAGAAATCCTGTGGCCAGTAACTCAACTCCTGACTGTCTACGTATACAAGGCACAAGTCGGGAGTGTGATGGCATACTGTCCCCTTGCCTCAATGAGTGCAGCTCCAACAAGCTCAACGTTCTCCAGGACAAAGCAGCCCACTTGATTGGCACCCCATCCACAAACACCTGCTCCCTCCACCACTGTCACACAATGGCAGAAGTATATACCATCTACAAGATGCACTGCAGGAGCTCACCAAGTCTCCCGAAATAGCACTTTTCAAACCACGACCACATGGTGACACTACCACATGAAAGTTCCCCTCCAAGCCACTCGCCATCTTGAGTTGGAACTATATCTTTGTTCCTTCACTGCTGCTGGGTCAAAATTCTGGAACCCCCTCTCTAAAAGCACTATGGGGTGTACCTACACTACATGAACTGCAGCAGTTCAAGAAGGCAGCTCACCATCACCTTCTCGAGGGCAATTAGGGGTGGGCAATAAATGCTGGCTGAGACAGTGACACTAACATCCCGTGAATGAATAAAACAGCGTTGCCAGATTTTGCTACATCCAAAACTGAACATAGACATGTTTTGGGTTAATGGAGGATGAAATAAAGTGGTTTTGGGGAATATAATTCTTGCCTACAGTGTATTGCTAGATGACTTATTCTGCATTATAATACTACTTTAATTGAAATTTAATACTACAATTGCAAAAATGAAATCCTGGTGGAATAGCAATAGACCTATTTGTGTGCACTGACGCTTTGGCAGATATGTTAAACCATTTTATAAATGTTAGAGCTCAGTGGAATACTACATTTAATTCTGAACATGATACCAGATTGTAGAGGATGCAAAAAAGGTTTACTGTAATGATACCAGGGATAAGGGATTTCATTATGTTGACAAGCTGGTGAAGCAGGGATTATTCACCTGGACCAGAGACATTTAAAGGGGACATGTTTACAATTGGGGCATTTTGATTTGAATAATTCAATTAACATATTTATAGATAAATCACACGATTATGCTTTGAAGGGTCTACATCTGATGCATCAACTTGTCTATCCTCTGTGTCTGTTTCTAGCAGATACAATTTTTTTTCTACTTTGATGCGCGTCAATAAGCACATGGAACCAAGGCTTCGGTATTGAAGGCTTTAATAAAGTAACAATGGAACTACTAACACGAATACACCAGTTCAGACTGAAGGGGTCCTGCCGGAGCAGGGGGTCTTATACCTCGTCACCGGAGGCGGGACCCCACTGGAATGTGCCATGATAACTCTTATAACAGGTAAACACCCTAACCCAACAACATAGTACAACCCCCACAGTAACAACACCCTAGCCCAACAGTAACATAGTAACAAACCCCAGTGGTGAACCAACGATGGTTCACCACATTCACCCCTCCTTTAAGAACAAAAGGTGGCGGGGTGGACGAAAAACAGGTCATATAAACAGACAATAACAGAAAAATCACAGGATTCACAAGTCCAGACGGTCTGGAGGACTGCACCGACGCTGCGATCTCCTCAACACCGGTTGTGAAACCGGAGCAGGTGCCGATCTCCTCAACACCGGTTGCGAAACCGGAGCAGGTGCTTGTGGTGGCGCTCTTTCCAAAGCAACGTCTGGCTGTCCCCTCAAGGACTCCCGGGCCGGCCGGCCCTGGTGAGGCGATGGTGCAGGGGATCCTGGAACGTTATGTGGTAGTGGTGGTGGTGATGATGATGGTGGCGCCGATCTCCGAGTCTCAGGCAAGCTGTACATGGGAGTAAAAGTGTTATGCACTGGTCCCGGTGCTGACCGCGCCACGTCTGGGGAAGTAATGAGGAGTAGTGGATTCGTGACTGGGGGAATAGGAGCGACAGGAGTTGCTACGTCCCCTGCGGGCGCCAGGTCTCTAATGGAGACAGTGTCCTCTCGCCCGTCAGGATATGCCACATAGGCATACTGAGGGTTGGCGTGGAGGAGTTGGACCGGTTCGACCAAGGGGTCGGACTTGTGAGCCCTCACATGGCGCCGCAGAAGGACGGGTCCTGGGTACGTCAACCAGGCTGGCAATGAGGTCCCTGAGGACGACTTCCGAGGGAATGAGAACATCCTCTCGTGGGGAGTAGCATTGGTTGCCGTACACAGGAGGGAGCGGATAGAATGGAGCGCATTTGGAAGGACCTCCTGCCAACGGGAGACTGGAAGGCCCCTGGATTTCAGTGCCAGTAGGACAGCCTTCCAGACTGTAGCATTCTCCCTTTCCACCTGTCCGTTACCCCTAGGGTTGTAGCTCGTGGTTCTACTAGAGGCAATCCCGAATGAGAGCAGGAATTGCCTCAAGTCGTTGCTCATGAACGACGAGCCCCTGTCGCTATGAATGTAGCAGAGGTACCCGAACAGGGTAAAAAGTTCACTGAAAACCTTAATGACGGTGGCAGTTGACGTGTCCGCACAGGGGAAAACAAACGGAAACCGGGAATACTCGTCTATTATGTTGAGAAAATAGACATTCCGGTCCGTTGAGGGAAGGGGGCCCTTAAAATCCACACTCAGCCTCTCAAAAGGGCGAGTGGCCTTGACCAATTGTGCCCGGTCTGGTCGATAAAAGTGTGGTTTGCATTCTGCGCAAATCCGACAGCTTCTAGTCACTGACCTGACATCCTCCACCGAGTAAGGCAGGTTGCGGGCTTTGATGAAGTGGTAGAGTCTGGTGACTCCAGGATGAGACAGATCATTGTGGAGAGCCTTCAAGCGGTCCTCCTGCATGATGGCGCATGTTCCGCGCGAGAGGGCATCCGAGGGCTCATTGAGCTTCCCTGGACGATACATAATATCGTAATTATAGGTGGAGAGCTCAATTCTCCACCGCAAGATCTTATCGTTCTTGATCTTGCCCCTCTGCGTGTTACTGAACATAAACGCCACGGATCGTTGATCCGTGATCAGGGTGAACCGCTTACCTGCCAGGTAATGGCGCCAGTGTCTGACTGCCTCCACAATGGCCTGAGCCTCCTTTTCCACCGCTGAGTGCCGAATTTCTGGGCCTTGAAGGGTGCGGGAAAAAAACGCGACGGGCCTGCCTGGTTTAGTGTGGCGGCTAGGGCGAAGTCAGATGCATCACTCTCCACCTGGAAAGGGATGGATTCATCCACCGCGTGCATCGTGGCTTTCGAGATGTCGCTCTTCAAAACCTTGAAGGCCAATTGGGCCTCCGGCGTAAGTGGAAAGGTCGTGGACTTAATGAGCGGACGAGCTTTGTCCGCGTAGTTGGGGACCCACTGTGCATAATATGAAAAAAACCCGAGGCATCTCCTCAGTGCTTTCGTGCTAGCGGGCAAGGGAAGTTCAGTGAGTGGGCGCATACGGTCTGGATCAGGGCCAATGACCCCGTTTTCCACCACGTATCCGAGGATGGCTAACCTACGCGTATGGAATACGCACTTCTCCCTGTTATAGGTCAGATTCAGGCGAGATGCAGTGCGCAGAAAGTGTTGGAGATTCGTGTCGTGGTCCTGCTGGTCATGGCCGCAGATGGTGACGTTATCCAGATACGGGAAGGTAGCCCGCAACCCGTTCTGGTCCACCATTCGGTCCATAGCACGCTGGAAGACCGAGACCCCATTGGTGACACCAAATGGAACCCTGAGGAATTGGTATAGACGACCATCCGCCTCAAAAGCCGTATATTGTCGGTCCTCTGGGCGGATGGGGAGTTGATGGTAGGCGGACTTAAGGTCTATGGTAGAAAACACTCGGTACTGCGCAATCTGATTGACCATATCAGAAATGCGCGGGAGAGGATACGCATCCAGCTGCGTGTATCTATTAATGGTCTGACTATAGTCGATGACCATCCGAGGTTTGTTCCCGCTTTTGACTACCACGACCTGCGCTCTCCACGGACTAGCACTGGCCTGTATGATCCCTTCCTTGAGGAGCCGCTGAACCTCAGATCTAATAAAGATCCGGTCCTCAGCGCTGTAACGCCTACTTTTAGTAGCGATGGGCTTGCAGCCAGGTACCAGATTTTTAAAAAGGGATGGTGTCGTGATCTTCAGGGTGGATAAATTGCACGCGGGGCGCTTTGGGCAATTTGGAGGCTGCGGCTGATTCCCTACTGCCAGTGAAGGGAGTGGCCCACCGTACTGTAGGATCACACTCTTCATGTGGACCATAAAGTTTAGTCCGAGGAGAATTGGCGCGCAAAGGTGAGGTAGCACAAAGAGCCTGTATTGCTCGTAAATTGTGCCCTGTACCTCAAGAGTTACCATACATTGTCCTTGGATCGGTACAGACCGGGACCGTGATGCCATGGAAATTGTCTGTTTGGCAGGGAGAATCCGGAGTCCACACCTTTTAGCAGTTTCAGGGTGTATGAAACTTTCGGTGCTTCCACTGTCAAACAGACAATTCACAGTTCTGCCACTAACCTTTACCTCCATCATAGAATGTTCCAGTCTGTAATGCCTGGTCTGATCCAGGGAGATCGACGCCACCGTTGGCCCCTGGGCGTCACTGCATGCTGCCGATGTGGATGCTGAGGACCCCTGCTGGTCGCTCCTAGTCATCGTGGACCATGATGGCCGCCCCCATGAATCGCACGTGGGCGAGGGCGCCAAGCGCAGCGACTCCTGGTGGTCTTCCTCCTCCTCTGTCTGCCACGATGGCGCCGTCCTGAGATCGCACGTGGTCGGACCTCGTGGGTACTGCGACGCCGAAAGAGATGGTCTCCGTTCTGGAGGGTTACAAGCTGCACTGCCGTTTTTAGGTTTGGACCTGCAGACTTTGCCGTAGTGGCCTTTTTTACCGCACTGGCTGCAGATTGCCGTTCTTGCCGGACACTGTTGCCGTGGATGCTTGGCCCCTCCACAAAAATAGCATCGCTGGCCACCTGGAGCTGCCGCCGTCGTCGAATCGATCTGGGAGCGCGGGTTCGCGGGGCGAGGAGGGAGCTGAGCTTGCTCCAACCACGTTGACTGCACGTGGTCCTCGGGGTACAGCGCCAAGCTCTTCGACGCCGCCTCCAACCTCACGGCCATCTCCCTTGCCTGGGTCAAGTTGAGTTTCCCCTTTTCTAGCAATTTAAGCCTGATGTACGAGGACCCTACCCCTGCTACGAACGCGTCTCGGGCGAGGTCGTACATATACTGTTCGGCGGAGACGTCCTTACAGTCGCAACCCCTGGCAAGCTGCAGGAGCTCATTGGCATAATCCTCCATGGTTTCGCCCGACTGCCGACGTCGTGTAGCAAGGAGGTAACGAGCATGTATCTCGTTGGGTGGCATAGTGTATCTTTTCTTTAGGAGCTCGACGGCACCCTGGTAAGTGGGAGCTGCACGAATGGCTAGGTAAATCGTGTCGCTTACCCTTGCGTGGAGGACCTGGAGTCTATCACTGTCCGTAGTGATAGCTACCGAGGCTGCCAGGTAGTCCTCAAAGCACTTCCACCAATGGTCGAATGTGTTAGCTGCACCGACCGCACGTGGGTCCAGTGTCAGACGATCCGGTTTTAGAATCTGTTCCATACTCTCTGTTTTTTCTTCTTGTTGCACAGTTGTGAGTTTTCTGTTTACTTTATTAAATTGATGCGCGTCAATAAGCACATGGAACCAAGGCTTCGGTATTGAAGGCTTTAATAAAGTAACAATGGAACTACTAACACGAATACACCAGTTCAGACTGAAGGGGTCCTGCCGGAGCAGGGGGTCTTATACCTCGTCACCGGAGGCGGGACCCCACTGGAATGTGCCATGATAACTCTTATAACAGGTAAACACCCTAACCCAACAACATAGTACAACCCCCACAGTAACAACACCCTAGCCCAACAGTAACATAGTAACAAACCCCAGTGGTGAACCAACGATGGTTCACCACACTGTAATGATACCAGGGATAAGGGATTTCATTATGTTGACAAGCTGGTGAAGCAGGGATTATTCACCTGGACCAGAGACATTTAAAGGGGACATGTTTACAATTGGGGCATTTTGATTTGAATAATTTAATTAACATATTTATAGATAAATCACACGATTATGCTTTGAAGGGTCTACATCTGATGCATCAACTTGTCTATCCTCTGTGTCTGTTTCTAGCAGATACAATTTTTTTTCTACTAAGCTATATTTCAAATTGGAAGAAACATTCGGCGTAGTATCCACTTGTGGTCTTTGTCACTTTGTACTATGCTACGTTTTGTAGCCAGTGGCTTCACTGGAATATGCATGCAGAAGGCAGCAAACCTTTGGTGATCACTGGGGAGGCTAAGCATTCTTGTGTGCCTAAATAGGTTATGCATTATTATTTAAATGGTTTGATTACCAATCAAGTGGATGGATGCTGTAGTATAACCAGAGCCTCTCTGCCAACTTCATTCTGTGTACGGCCGTTTGAAAAAGGGAAATAAATTGCATTCTCGTGCTTTTTGTGACCCCAGGCTGCCTCAACAACTCTTTATGGCCACTACTTTCAGAGAGCGGTCACATGTAGGAAGCACAGCAGCCAATTTGTTCCCACAAACAGGAATGTGATAACCAGATCATCACTCTGTCCAAAAGTGAATTCCTTTGTTTACCAGTTGGGTTTTATTCACACTCTAGCTTTGAATTGTTTAAACATTTTAAAGGTTTGTTTATTAGTATCACAAGTCAGGCTTACATTAACACTACAGTTCAGTTATTGTGAAAATCCTGTAGTTGCCACACTCTGACGCCTGTTCGGGTACATTGAACCCAGGTCCCTTATGCTGTGATGCAGCAGTGCTAACCACCATGCCGCCATTGGTGCTCTTGAATAAAGCTTTCTTCATGGCTATGACACATGTATAAAGTATCTGTTGATCATGCTTTAATTTCCTGAAATTTAAGGATAAGAGTGAAATTATTATTCCAGTAGTGCTACAATTAATTGTAACTCCCTGCTGTTACTTATTATACTTTGATCCTTCCTGAGATAACCGATTTAAAACTGAAACCCTTGGTTTGAAAAACATTGTCTTTGCCTTTTGGGCCATTAGAGGATTTTGTGCTGAATAGGTTGAACCAACCGCAATCTTTCTTTGTGCTTGTAACACAGCACACATTCTAGGTCTTTCAGCTATCATTTTCCCAGTAGGTTCATAGTGAAGTTGTTCTTGGAATTGTGCATCACAAAATTGAGGCTATTTTGCTTATGGTGCCTGTGCCAGCTCTTTAAAAGCTGTATCCAATGGTCCAATTCCCTGCTCTTGTCTCAAGGCTATACAATGTTTTGCTTGAAAGTATATAGTCACTTCCTTTTTGTTTTGAGTTGCTACTGAAAAGAATTGCTTCTACAATCCTTTCAAATGGTGCTTTCCAGATTATAACAACTTGCTTTGTCAAAACACTTCACATCTGTAAGTGAAAAGTTCTGGTCTTAAATATGGTCTCTCCCAGTGATGCTGTAACTATAATCAGAAGATGAGTTTTGTAACTGGATATATCTTTGGCAGTGATTAAAATGAAGTTTAATACTTCAATGTCCAAAACTAAGTAGGCGTGGAATTGCATTAAATCTCTGCCTCCCAGGTTGTTGGCGTGTCTTGATGCTCTCTCAAACTTCTGTTTTATTTTCCCCACTATCTCAGGTTGGTAAATACATATATAACCTAATCTCCCATGATAGTTAGAATAAACTGCATTTTTATGTTTGCAGGGTTCTGCTTGTGAAGGCTGCCTAACTGGTAAAATGGCAGAGGCAGACTGGGAGCTGAGTAAAGAGAATGTGCAACCTTTGAAACAAGGCCGGGATGTGAGTACACTTCGGGATGTACTTGCACAGCATGAAGGCCCAAGTCAGATCAGCATCCAAGAGCAGAAACTGTAAGTAATACTGTTTGACTTTTTTGTGGGTGGATTGAGAGGTGAAAACCACTGCATTGTTTGGATTTTAGTATGATTGTGATTATAAGAAGAGGGGAGTAATCTATGAGTATTTGTGGCACATGGTCTTAACCAGTAAAGAGAACAGAGTGCATACTCCCGCCATGCTGTTAACTTAGTTATTATAATAACAGAACTCTTCCTTGAAGCATTCCCCAGCATGGTTAATGCTCTCTAACTGCAGTGCTGGAAAAATAACACTTTATTAAGTGTGCAATGGGGAAATCACACTATCTCCCTGACTTTGCTGGATGGTGATGGCATAGGAGAGAACTGGGGAGAGAAATTATTCAGCCCCTGCGGGGCCCCTAGTTGCTAGTGAAGAAATCTGCATGCCAGTTCATAGAATCATAGAATTCCTACAGTGCAGAAGGAGGCCATTCGGCCCATCAAATTTGCACCAACCACAATCCCACCCAGGCCCTATTCCCATAACGACAGGTGTGAGTGGCTCTGGCGCTCTCAGCATGTAAGCCTGGGGTTTGTTCACTGCTTTTGAAGAGGGGTTGAATTGGAACTGCTAGGGATAGGTTAGCAGTTAAGAACTGTATCTTGTCAGGTTTAAATATTGTTCAGTTGGTAAATGTTAAGCTAATTAATTTGTTATGGTTAAACTATTGTTAAATAAAGTTTGTTTTGATGCAAGTTTCCTCGTGTGTCAATGAATCACACCTGGAGTAAAACAGCTTATCCTCATATTAATGCTGAAATTGCAAATAGTTGGGGTTTAGTTGAACTTCATAATATACCTTGGGATTTCTGAACTCGGACCCTAACAAATCTGTCCAGTAGTTTTCAAACATACCCTGAACATACAAACAGATGGAAACATTACCTCTGTCCACCTTCAGTAGTGGTTGTAATGAGACTCCAGTCTCAAATGGTGATTATTTATGGTGAAAATTTATTAAACCATTTCCTTAAATAATAGAATTTGCGGCATTTGACATGTCAGCGTCTTCTGAAGGTGTCTGCCCACTGGAGGAGAATTTATCAATATCACTATATCCATCTACCGTGATTATTTTGTTAGGGTTAACTTTTGTTAGGAAGAACAACATCATTATCTGTACATCTAAAACCTCTGAGATGTGTTGCTGCTGGGCAAGATGCTGCCTTTCTACCCAAGCTTACTGAAGGGCAGTTTTTATTAATGTTTTTGAGACGTGGGCTGTTTCAGGAACAGTTTAAATATAACATTTGTTTTGTCAATGATGTTCATTGTCATTCCCTAGTTTCACATTGTAAGAAGGGCTGGCGGATTCCTTTTCTGGAAAGACATTCAGTTCGGTCCTGGCAATCAATGGGCAGCTTTCATGGTTATTTCCATGATGTCAGTCCACAAACCACCAAATTTCTTGAATTTAGTTCCACAATTTGCCATGCTGTGATTTGAACTGTGACCTCTAGTTGCTAGTGAAGAAATCTGCATGCCAGTTCATAGAGTCATAGAATTCCTACAGTGCAGAAGGAGGCCATTCGGCCCATCAAATCTGCACCATCCACAATCCCACCCAGGCCCTATTCCCATAACCCCACATATTTACCCTGCTAATCCCCTGACACTAGGGTTAATTTATCATGGCAATCTACCTAACCTGCACATCTTTGGACTGTAAGAGGAAATCGGAGTACCCGGAGGAAATCCATGCAGACATGGAGAGAATGTGCCAACTCCACATTGACCCGAGGCTGGAATTGAACCCGGGTCCCTGGCGCTATGAGGCAGCAGTGCTAACCACTGTGCCACCGTGTCACCCTTAAGAAAGTTTTTAGTCAAATATTCACATCCATGTTCAGGAAATCAAGGTTTCCAGTCCACTATGGATAGTAGAATATTGTCCATGTTTGTTACTTCATCCAACCCAAGGCCAATTTATTTTGTCTGTCTTATTGAATCTTTTAGCAAGAATGGCTTTGGAAGTATAGTGAAGTTGCTGGATAAACAAAATCAAATCTGAAGAAATATGTAACATTGCTTCAGAAATGGGGAAAGGCTGATTTGCATTTTTGGGATGGAAACGGAAAGCTTCTTGTCAGAATACAGTCCTGGAGGTGTGGATCTGTGTTTTTCCTGTTCAATTGTTCTTTCTGTCTTCAGAGCTGGTTTTCCATCATTGTTTAAACCCGATCTTAAAGTTTTCCATGTTCAAAAATCCTCCCTTGCAATTACCTGACTTGTATTAATGTTTGCCTATCATTTTGTTTTAGTTCTGATCAAGAGCCTGGAATACTTTCCATCTGCAAATACTGATTGACCCATTGCTGTGTTACCAGTTTTTTTTTCTAACTCCAGCATTTTGCAGTATTTTGCCTTTCAAATATTTAGTAATTCTTGTTCAGAGGTTACAGTGATCCATCTGATCATGATCTCTGTCCCTTTGTTTGGTGGCAGATTCACATTAGAGGGTTTGGATGAGGGCTGAAAGCTTTTACAAATATGTTTGGATGTAGGATGAAACAAACAATTGTGTAAAAGATCCTTTAAATAAACTAAAGCAACAAACTTTCTCTCTAACAGTCATTGGAAAATTCTGTAACATCACACTGTGGTAGAAACTCCTTGGGAGAAATGTTTATTTTAGTTGAAGTAAATGCCAATTTGAGAGTTGATTAAATGCTCATCAGTTCCATTTTTATGCTGTTTACTCTAAATAAGTTAGTTCTGATCCAGCAGTCTCTATTTGATGACTACCAGCAAAAATTTAGGTATTTTATATGATGTCATCTTGGTTCTATATGGGCAGTTAGAGTAGAAAAAGATATTTAAAATTCCTGAGATCCATGCGTTGCTGGCAAATCCAGCCTTTGCTGCCTTTGCCAGTAACTCCTGAGAAGATGGTGATGAGTCACCTTCTTGAACCACTGTGCTACGTATGATGAAAGTGCCCCCAAGTTGTGAAACTGCGTCTGAGCTCTCTGAAGCCAGGCTCAATGCTTTGTTTTGGCCCGGCATCCTCCCCCCACCCCCTCACTCCCCTCCAACATTGGCGCGAAACTCCCAACTCTCCAAAAAAAGTGACTGAATGTGGGCGCATTGTGGTGTGGAGCGTACCTGAGAGACTGGTGTGGAGCACTCCATTATTCTCACTGTTATGACATTGTTTGGGAGAGGATAATTCTGCGCATAGTACATAATCAGAGTCAGCATGGCTTCATGAAGAGGAAATCATGCCTGACATCTAGAATTCTTTGAGGTGGTAAAGAGCAGGATGGATAAAGGGGAACCAGTGGATGTAATATACTTGAATTTCCAAAAATGCATTCAATAAGGTACTGTACAAAAGGCTACTTAAGATGAGAGACCATGGTGTTTGGGGTAATATATGAGCATGGATAGAGGATTGGCTAACTGATAGAAACAGAGAGGAGCATTTTCAGGATGGCAACCTATAACTAGTAGAGTGCCACAGGGGTCAGTACTGGGGCCACAATTACTTACGATATAAATTACTTGGATAGGGGAAGTGAATGCATCATGCCAAATTTGCGGAGACACAAAAATAGATGGGAAGGCAAGTGGTGAGGATGACAGTCTGCAGAGGGATATAGACAGGTTAGGTGAATGGACAACAACTTGGCAGATGGAATATAATGCAGGAAAATGTGAAGGTATGCACTTTGATAGGAAGAAGTTGAATATTAGGGAACTGGGTGCAAAAATAAGGAAGCTTTGCTGAAACTATACAAGGCACTAGTTAGACCCCCCCCCCCCCCCCCCCCCCCCAAACACACACACCAGAAATACGGTTTTGGTTTCCTTATCTAAGGAAAGATATACTGACATTTGAGACAATCCAGAAAAGGTTCACTAGGTTGACCCTGCAATAGAGGGATTGTGTTATATCGAGAGGTTGAGTAGGCTGGGCCTGTATTCATTGGGGTTTAGAAAAATGAGAGGTGATCTTATTGAGGCATATTGGATTGTCAGGGAACTTGGCAGAGTAGTGGCTGAGAGGCTGTTTCCCCTTTTGGGAGAATCTAGAACCAGAGGGCATTATCCCAGTAAGAGGTCACCCATTTAAGGTGAGATGAGGATTAATTTCTTCTTGAGGGTAGTGAATCTGTGGAATTCTTTACCACAGGAGGCTATAGTATGTTTAAGTATGTTTAAGGCTGAGATGGACAGATTTTTAATCAGTAAGGGGATCCAGGATTATGCGGATAAGGTGGAAAAGTGGAGTTGACGACTATCACGTCATGATCTAATTGAATGGAGGAGCAGACCACTGGGCCGAATGTCGTCACATGTTGATGGCTGTCAATGTTCTTCATAGTTACTGTCACTTCATTTTTTGTTTCAGGGCTTTTGAGACAGAAATTCGATTTTATTCTGGTAATGATCCTCTGGATGTCTGGGACAGGTAAGCGGTTAGACTACATCATCATGCAGGGATTTGATAGATTAATTGTTTCCATTGGCAGAAGACTCATTAACCAAAGGGCACATTTAAAGTGATTGTCAAACAAACCAGAGGTGACCCAAGGAAACAATTTTTGCACAGCAAGTTGGAATGCACTAATTGAAACAAATTTGGAATATTGGATAAATACTTAAAGGAGAAAACATTATAGAGATCTGGACCAAAAGGGGAAATAGCATTATTTCTATGAAAGTCAGTACAGGCACATTGGGCCAAGTAGCCTCCTGACTGATATGATTCTGTAATTCATTATTATATTGTGCTAAGATATTTTACAAAGCATTGTGTAAATTTGTGATTCACCAGCTGGTGCAGCTAACTGAGTTGGCTGTTTGCATGCTGACAGCCTAAAGCTATTTATTACATTGACAAAATACTACTGTTTTTTTGTTTAACAGGTATATCAAGTGGACAGAACAGACGTTTCCACATGGTGGAACAGATAGTAATCACTCTGCCTTATTGGAGAGGGATTTGAAGCTTTTCCTAAAGGATGAGCGATATTACAGTGACTTACGGTACCTTGGTCATTGGTTAAAATTTGTAAGTGTACTTTTGTTCAATAAATGGTAGCTACTCATTACAGTCTTGTGCATTTTACATCTCTGGCCCATTTTAAGCCAATAATTAAGTTAATTGATTCAATTAGATTTTGAATTGGCTTTTTAGATAATTACTCTTTAAATTTCTCTCACTTCCTCATGATAGCAGTGACTTGTATTGAGTTATGAATGAATGCCACCACTCTTCCAGTGCTTGTTTAAGTGACTATTCTTCACCTATGAAAGTATACAATAAATTGCAATCAGCTATTTTCCCTTGAAGATTAATCAGAATTCGATTGTCAACTCCCTCAGTTTGAGGAGTGTGAATTCTGGCATTTATTTACTCCCACAAGCCATCGTAGCACCTTGCCATAAGCCACTGTGCAGCATCCATAATAACTCAATCCCTCCAGTAATTATTTTTTAATAGAAGAACTGGGCAGATAGTAAAATATCATGGGTAACATTTTGAAATGAGGAGAATAATCATAACTAAAAATTATTTGTGATCCTGATAACCCTCGCTTTACTGTTGTTTAATTGGTTTGGTACTGATTTGCTGCAGTGCAGGTGAGTGTTGTAAGAAGGCCTGCATTGTCTAGCCAAAACAGTTAGTTCAGTTATTCATTCACAGCAAAGTCTTCAATTCCAAAACTGCTAATTTCCCGGGTCCTTACAAATATTAATCCCTTCCAGGTTGACTACTGTACTGACCCACTGGAAATCTTTGACTTCTTAAAGAGCAAACGAATTGGTGTGTCACACGCTGCTCTCTACATTGCCTGGGCTGAACGGTATGAGCTCCTAGGGAGCAACAACAAGGCAGAAGCCGTCTTGCAAGAAGGGATTCAGCTGAAGGCTGAACCACTTGAAAAACTGCAGCACCATCTGAGGTAACTGTGCTGTCTCAGCAGGACTCAGGACTTGTTATTTTTGATCATCATTTGGGCAAACTTGCTGCTTAAAAGGTTGAGTGGACAACATTACTTATTTCAAAACTTGAACATTGAATATGGTATCTTGGATCTGTAGGATTTCTTTATTTTGCATGGTGGGGAGAAGTGGGCAATGATTGACTCTTTTTCTAACTCCTTCCCATGCTTAAGCATTAATTGTGGCTTATTTACTAACACTCTTGACTCTGAATCTGATGTTTGGATTCAAGTCCTACTTCTTAAACTTGAGCATAAAATCTAGGTTTTAACTGCTGTAAATGCCAAAGGAATACTGCACTGGGAGGTGTTCTTTTTTTGGTGAGAAGTTATACCCAAACCTTGTCCCTCCTTTATAAGGACCCCAAGGCAATATTTCGAAGAAGAGTAGGAATGTTTACCCAGTGGCAATATTTAACCTTCAACTGAAATCACTAAAACAGATTATCTGTCAATTTATTTCATTGCTATTTATGGAACCTTGCTTGTGCAGATTGGCTGTGGCATTTCATAACAGTCAAAAATAGAGTCTATGTTTTGCCTGAGGCACACGTTTTAAAACCTACGTAGTCCTCTGTCACATAATAAAAACAGGAGATGCTCAATATGTCTGGAAGTATCTGTGGAGAAACAGAGTTGATGTTTCATCAGAGCTGGGAAAATATTTGGAGCTACATTGGGGAAAAGAACTAAAGTAGTTCTGTGATAGGGTGGAAGGCAGGAGAGATTAAATGATAAAAGGTTGATGTTGCAAGGCCAAAGGAAGTGATGATGAGACAAGTAAATAATTTTTAATTTGATGAAATGAGAAGGGATCTGGGAAGTGTGGATTGGCACAGGCTGTTCTTTGGTAAGGATGTAAATGGAAAGTGGGAGGCCTTCAAAGGAGAAATTTTGAGAGTGCAGAGTTTGTATGTTCCTATCAGGATTAAAGGCAAAGTAAATAGGAATAAGGAACCGTGGCTCTCGAGGGAGATTGTAACACTGATTAAGAGGAAGAGAGAGTTGTATGAAATGTACAGGCAGCAAGGAACAGATCAGATGCTCGAGAAGTATAAAAAGTGCAAGAAGCTACTTAAGAGGAAAATCAGGAGGGCTAAAAGAAGACATGAGGTTGCTTTGGCAGACAGAGTGAAGGAAAATCCAAAGAGCTTCTATAGGTATGTTAGGAGCAAAAGGATAGTGAGGGATAAAATTGGTCCTCTTGAAGACCAGAGTGGTAGACTGTGTATGGAACCAAAAGAGGTGGGGGAGATACTAAATGGTTTTTTTGCATCCGTATTTACTGAGGAAACGGGCATGGAGCCTATGGAAATAGGGCAAACGGGTAGGGAGGTCATGGAACCTTTACAGATTAAAGGGGAGGAGGTGCTTGCTGTCTTGAGGCAAATCAGAGTGGATAAATCCCCAGGACCGGACAGGGTATTCCCACGGACCTTGAGGGAAGCTAGTGTTGAACTTGCAGGGGCCCTGGCAGACATATTTAAAATGTCAGTATTCCCGGGGAAGTGCCGGATGATTGGAGGGTGGCTCATGTTGTTCCGTTGTTTAAAAAAGGTTCTAAAAGAAATCCGGGAAATTATAGGCCAGTAAGTTTGACATCGGTGGTGGGCAAATTATTGGAAGGTGTGGTAAGGGATAGGATCTACAAATATCTGGATAGACAGGGACTTATTAGGGAGAGTCAACATGACTTTGTGCGTGGTAGGTCATGCTTGACCAATCTATTAGAATTTTTCGAGGAGGTTACCAGGAAAGTGGATGAAGGGAAGGCGGTGGATGTTGTCTACCTGGATTTCAGCAAGGCCTTTGACAAGGTCCCTCATGGGAGGTTAGTTAGGAAGGTTCAGTCGCTGGGTATACATGGGGAGGTAGTAAATTGGATTAGACACTGGCTCAATGGAAGAAGCCAGAGAGTGGTTGTGGAGGATTGCTTCTCTGAGTGGAGGCCTGTGACTAGTGGTGTGCCGCAGGGATCAGTGTTGGGTCCATTGTTGTTTGTCATCTATATCAGTGATCTGGATGATAATGTGGTAAATTGGATCAGCAAATTTGCTGATGATACAAAGATTGGAGGTGTTGTGGACAGTGAGGAAGGTTTTCAAAGCTTGCAGAGGGATTTGGAGCAACTAGAAAAATGGGCTGAAAAATGGCAAATGGAATTTAACGCAGACAAGTGCAGCACAAGTGCAGACATATTGCACTTTGGAAGGACAGACCAAAGTAGAACGTACAGGGTAAATGGTAGGACTCTGAAGAGTGCAGTTGAACAGAGGGATCTGGGAATACAGGTACAGAATTCCCTAAAAGTGACGTCACGGGTGGATAGGGTCGTAAAGAGTGCCTTTGGTACATTGGCCTTTATAAATCGGAGTATCGAGTATAAAAGTTGGAGTGTTATGGTAAGGTTATATCAGGCATTGGTGAGGCTGAATTTAGAGTATTGTGTACAATTTTGGTCACCTAGTTACAGGAAGGATGTAAATAAGGTTGAAAGAGTGCAGAGAAGGTTCACAAGGATGTTGCCGGGACTTGAGAAGCTGAGTTACAGAGAGAGATTGAATAGGTTGGGACTTTATTCCCTGGAGCGTAGAAGAATGAGGGGAGATTTGATAGAGGTGTATAAGATTTTGATGGGTATAGATAGAGTGAATGCAAGCAGGCTTTTTCCACTGAGGCTAGGGGAGAAAAAAACCAGAGGGCATGGGTTAAGGATGAAAGGAGAAAAGTTTAAAGGGAATGTTAGGGGGAACCTCTTCACGCAGAGAGTGATGGGAGTGTGGAATGAGCTGCTGGATAAAGTGGTAAATGTGGGGTTACTTTTAACATTTAAGAAAAACTTGGGACGGGTTCATGGATGAGAGGGGTGTGGAGGGATATGGTCCAAGTGCAGGTCAGTGGGACTAGGCAAAAAATGGTTCGGCACAGACAAGAAGGGCCAAAAGGCCTGTTTCTGAACTGTAATTTTCTATGGTTCTAAAAAGTATGTCTCAAGGAGGGATTAATGGCAGAATCATGAACAACTGCTAACGTAAGTGAAGAGAGAAAATGGAAACAAAATGAGGGCCGAGGTTATAATCTGAAATTGTTGAACTTGGTCTTGCAGAGTCAAAAGGGCCACAAAATGTTTAGTTGAAAGATGTGCATCTTTTCCAGATAAGCTTGATGAAATCTTAGAACAGTACAGGAGACTGATGGTCACATTGGAAGAAAGAGAATTTAAATGAGAGGCAACCAGAAGTTCGAGATCACACTGAATGGAAATGTGTGAAATGGTCACCCAATCATTTTGGTTTGGTTTCCCCAATATAAAGCACACCACACCATGAGCAGTGAACCACACCATGAGCAGTGAATACAGTATTCTAAATTAAAAATACAAGTCAATCGCTTTTTCACTTGGAGTGTTTTGGGATCTTAGTCAAAAGTGACAAGGTTAAAGATCTGACTTGCATGGGAAGTGGTGGGAGTATTGGGGATGGTTGAGAAGTGCAGCAGGGTGTCACCAAGGGCCCTTTAGAATTTTGAAAGGTGGGGGGGGACATTTTTAATCAGGTAGTGAGAAATGGCTCTTGGCTCTCCTCAACAAGGCTAGACCTGAGATGTTGTCTATTTCCTCCCCTCATGTAATTAATGTCCTTTATGCCCTGAATTTCTTGTTGTATAATCCACACCCAATTTATCTCCTAACCTCCTGCAAAGAATCTTGTCTATTATTCTGAGTATTTTATTACTGCATCTAAATGCTTAACATCACATTGCAGGGCTAATGAAACCTGAATTTAAAATAAATGCCCAATGTTTGAAATAAATGACTGATCATGATCATTGAGTGTGTTTGTTCAAAATAATGGAATTCTAGGAGCACAAACCCTAGTCAGATGCAAATTGCCACTGAATCTATTGTTTATATAACTAGGGACATTTTTGTATTTATATAAGTTTGTAATAAGTGTTTCAAGAATACTGATGCATTGAGATAACTTGGCATGGTTTTGCCTGTTCTTGGTTCAATGTGGTGTGTCAGGCAGCTGGGTCTTAGTTCTTAAGTTCACTTTATTCAACTTTCAAGAAACTCCTTGCTCTCTGAACATTAGATCAAACTTTTCAGGTACAGAATGTGCCTGAGTTTTTTTTTTCCTAAAGGTTGGTGTTTTACCCTAAAGGACAGGATGAGCAAGATAATGAAGTTAATTTTGTAAATGGCTTGGCTTTGGATTCTCTGTCAATTCAATAAATGTGTTTCTTAATGATGCAGTCCTTTAATTCAGGCTTCATTTGAATTGTGTTAGATCTCTTCTCTCTTCCACCTTGCATTATATAGTATATATGCCTTAATTTTGCATGTCTGCTGTAGTGACCATAAGATCTGTATAAAAATTGTGCCAAGTCCGTGCTTATTCTATATCTGTCATTTGTCAATACCCTCCCACGAAGAGTTACAGATGTACGGAATGTGGCAGATAAATCTCACATTTGGGATTGTTTTATTTTGATGGTATGTGTGTCATCTATCCAATGCCTTGCCTGGATGTCAGTTTTGCTGCTGATAAAGTTGAACATGGAAACAGTCTGTTGTGGTATAACAAGAATTGGCTGAGTGAATTTCTACTTTCATTTAGGACTAGGTTTTTTTAATGTCCATTGATTTTGTACTTTTAATCTAATTTGTTTAGAATTTTGTATGTGAAAGTTTTGACATGACTTGAAGTAGAGACTAGACGTTATTGCCACATTGAAGTAGCTTTTATGTAATCCAAAGCTCTCCTGGGTACATTGGCTTGGTCATGAGCTAAGGCAGAAGTTCTGTAGATGGTCAGAGCTTAATTAATATAATTTGGCTGGGTGGAATGGGGTTATTCATTGATAATAGCACTTGTGGGCTAAACTGGGGTGGAAGGTAGGAATTGAACCAGTGCACTAGCTACTTGGGTTGAATGACTGTGGTGGTGGACCTGTTTCTGCTGTGACATACTTTAGCTTAAACACACTGCCAAGAGTAGCTGTCCTAGCCACTTAGTTTGGGTACTATATGCCATCTTGAGTTGGTGCTTTTAGGAGGAAATTAACTAATTACACTTGTTCCGGGACATCCTTTAGACGTGCAATCTGGATTTATCCTGAAAGACAATATAATTTATAGAACAAATTCCTGCTGCTTCTTTCTATCCTTTGAATAGTCAAATAGTTGTTAATCTGGGAGCAGCAGTAAATAGCCTTTAATTGACCATGGTAGCCAATGTGGACCATTTCCCCATGTGATGACTTTGTGTTATGTTTAGCTAATCTCATTTCCTTGTTCCAGACTCTGGACTATCTATGATGAATAGGGCAACACAAAGGAGTATCACCTAGTACATATTTAACAATCTCCATGACTGCATTGAAAGGAAGACATTT
Source organism: Mustelus asterias (assembly GCF_964213995.1). Classification (NCBI taxonomy): domain Eukaryota; kingdom Metazoa; phylum Chordata; class Chondrichthyes; order Carcharhiniformes; family Triakidae; genus Mustelus; species Mustelus asterias. Next base: position 16,857,418 of record NC_135818.1, read on the forward strand.
TACTAGTGTGCTGATAAAGCTCATTGTGTTTTTCTTTTACCTCAGGCACTTTCAATCTCGAGTATTTAAGCAGGTTGTTGCCTCCATAGCAGAAGGAACAAATGAAGACTTTGTTCCTGAGCCAGTTCAACAGCAAAGAACTACCCTTGGAGATCTGAAACGCCGTGGACAAAAGAGAGCCATGGCACCAGTCAACAGGGTTGGCAGTTCAATGAGATGTAAGACTATTTCTGTCATTGTCCCATCTCCTCCTCCTTTCTCTTCCATTCTCCACTATGGAGAAAGAAAGGGCAGGGGTCAAAGCTGAAGAATCAAGTGGCAACATAATTGGTTTGTCACCCCTGATATCATTCTAACAAATCTTTACACTTCACCCAAGACCTTGACATCCTTCCCAAAGTGTGGTGTCCAGAGTTAGACACTATTCCAGCTGAGATAGAACTCACAATTTGTAAAGTTATAACATAACTTTCCTCTTTGTCACCCCTCCATTCCTCCATGTCCCCACCCGCCAGACCGATAGTTTTTGTTTCAATCGAGTGCTATGCTGGACAAACTAATTCATGTTGCCATTAAGTTTATTGATAAAATTAATGCAGAGATGATGAGTTGGTTGTGAAGGGAGATTGTTCTGGTGGATGGGTGAACTTTAACTTTGTTTTTGGTTAGCACAAAACCAAGGACTTGGCCAGAATGTGGTTCCTGCTCAAGCACAGTGTGGCTCCTTTGAAGTGTTCAATGAAAATCGATTACAGACCCAGCCTGGACACCAACCAAGATCAACAGAGAGGCAATTGACCGCACTTCCTTCAACATCTGCTAAAGAGAATGAAATTGCACCAGGACCCTGGAATACATCTGGAATACGGGTCAGTGGAGTGGGAATTTTGAACTGGTAGGGTGGAATTTTACCAACCCAGTCCGGAGCTAATATCAGGTAGCATGGCAGGGCACTGTGTCTATTACCTACCTTCCACGGGTGTTTACCAACAATGAGGGAGACATTAGTGGCCTGCCCTGTCCTTGGGCTGTGTCTGGTATTTTACCAACAGCAGGTGCCTGTGCCATTTAGTGTCTGGCAGCCCTGTTTGTGACGAGGGAGTCCCTCCTGTCCGCCTCCCCACCATCACTCACCTTGTTATGTAGCTCCAGTGACCATTGTCTTTGGAGACTGGATACAATCCCTGATGTGGTCACTGACCATGGTGGTACTGCTAGGTCTAGAGGGCTGCTGGTTACTTGCTTGGCCATGCGATTGTAGGTTCAACCTGGCTGATAAGCCTGGGGGCAGGGCCATAGCATCAGCTGAGCTTGGTTGTAGCATTCTAACATCCTAGCTAAAAGATTGAATTGAAGTCCCATTCCAGGACGATGGGCACCAAATATCAGTTAACACTTGAACACGGAAGTGGAAAAAGCAATGCCTTTTCGTTGAAAGCTCCATTAGCCTGTTAGATTGATGTTACATGGAAGGAAAACACCCAGAGTACGTTATTGAAGAATACCGGGGAGTTCACTTTCTCACTGAGCCATCTTTCTCTCTTAACCAACCTCAGCAAAACTAATTCATCCTTGATCTAATTGCTGATTTTTGCCTGTGTAACGTGCTGCAAATATCAAAATATTTCATTTGAATATCCTGAGGTTATAAGGTGTTAGTAAATGGCAAGAAATAAGCAATAAAAACTTGATATGCAGTTGGATTAATTGGTGAAACTGGAGGCAAATTGCGTGAATAAATATGGTTTTGTATATGTGACCAGTATTTAGACTAGGTCCCCAAATGTCAGCAAAGCAAATGGGTCGTCACAACATAGTCAGGAGCAAAACCAATTAAAGATCAGCTTAGACTCTCCTCCACCTCCAAGTGCAGCTAGTGATTTTTGCTTACTAATAAAGAAATTGTAGTTGATAACATTCATTGAAAACCACTGAGCATATGACAGTGACTGGTACTTGATGCGTAGTTACTTTGAACTTTTCCAAACTGGTTTCTTTTGGGAAATTTGGCAGAATTTTAATGTGAAGAGCTTCAAGAAATGCATTTTGTCCCTCACTGTCTTCCATCGGAGTAACAATTACAGTTTATATTCAAGACCAGAAAATCCCTTTCAATTTGTGAAGCTTCGCATCAACCTTGCTTTAGTCTCTTCACTATCTTGCCTGATGACTCATTGCAAACATTTTTTGTAATACTTAAAAAATTTGTTTTAAATTTATCTTTCCCCAATTTGTTTGCCTGATTGAAGTACATAAATCTTCAGAGGCCAGTGTTCTGGTAGTTCATTACATTTTGCTTTTTAATTATTTTTCTCCTTCTTTGATTCAACACAGTGAGTCATTCCCAGGTCTGTCCCTTCCATAGCCTCCTGGTATTAATTGTACTCCCCTCATAGGTTCTCTTCCTTCTCCACCCAGTATTCAATATTTTGCATTTTTGTGTTAAAATTAATTTACTATTTAGGAACATTGGAGCAGGAGTAGACCATTCCATCCCACGAACCTGCTCTGCCATTTAGCTAGATAATGACTGATCATCTACCTCAAAACCATCTTCTTGCACTATCTTTATATCCCTTAATGTCATCGGTATCTAAAAAATCTAGTGGCCTCTTACTTTGAACATACTCTGTGACTCAGCCTCCAGAGCCATCTGGGGTAGAGCATGCAAAAGATTTACCACTGAAGAAACTCCTAATCTAGGTCTTAAATTACTTATCTATTACACTGTGACTGTGCCATAGTACTGGACACCCTCCTGCTCCAACCAGGAGAAACATCCTTCCTTCATCTACCTTGTCGAATCCTGTAAAAATCTTGTATACACTTCAATGAGATCACACTTCATTCTTCTAAACTAGAGAATACAGGTCCAGTCTCCTCAATCTTTCTTCATAGGACGATCCTGCCATCCATGTGATTAGTCTGGTGAAGTTGCGCTCCCTCTATAGCCAGTATAAATCCCTAGGTAAGGAGACCAAACTGCACACACTACTTCAGGTGTGGCCTCACCAAGGCTCTTTGCAACTGCAGCAAGACTTCTTACTTCTGTACTCGGGCTAACATGATGTTTGCTTTTCTAATTGCTTGTTGCACCTGCATGTTAGCTTTCAATGACTTATGAACAAGAATGCCCAGGTCTCTTTGAACATGAACATTTCCCAATCTCTCTCATTTAAGAAATACTCTGCATTTCTGTTTTTCCTACCAAAATGGAAAACCTCACATTTTTCCACATCTGCCATGTTCATACCCACTCAACTCTAGCTAAATCTCTTTGAAGCCTCTTTACACCCTCTCTCAAATGCATTCCAGCCAAGGTTTGTGTCATCAGCAAAATTAGAAAAATTAGTTTTGGTCCCCATATCCAAATCATGAATATAGATTTTGAATAGCTGAGGCCCAAGCACTGATCCTTGCAGTACCCCAGTAGTCACAGCCTGCCAACCGGAGAATGATCTGTTTTTTGCTACTCGTGTTTCCTATTTGTTAATTGTTTGTTATATTTTCTCCAATCCTATGAACTCTTTTTGCTTGCTATCCTCTTGTGTGGGATCTTATCAAAAGTCTTCTCAAAATCTAAATTCTCTAAGTTCTCCCTTTAACTATTCTGCTGGTGAGATCCTCCAAAAAAAACTCCAACTGGTCTGTTAAATCTGATTTCCTTTTCATAAACCCATATTAACTCCAATCGGTGACTAGTTTCTAAATACCCACTTACCACATCCTCTGGAATAGATTCTAGCATTTTCCCTCCTGCTGATGTCAGGCTAACAGGTTTGTAGTTCCCTGTTTTCTCTTTCCCTTTTTTAAACTATGGTCACATTTGCTACCTTCAATCTGCATGCATTGTTTCAGAATCTATAGAATTTTGAAAGATGATCACCAATGCAGCCATGTCTTTCCAGTCTGGGATGCAGATCATCAGGCCCATGGGATTTATCAATTTTCAGCCCCATTAATTTTTCCTGCTCTACATTTTATGGATACTAATTTCTTTCCAATCCTAAATTTTACTATTTGGCTCCCTAATATTTCAGGGAGATTTCTTGTCTCTTCCTCTGTGAAGATGGACACACAGTAATTGTTTAGCTTTTCTGCCATTTCCTTATTCCTCATAAATTCTCCATTCTCCTGCCTGTACTGGGCCCACATTTGTCTTTAACCTTTTCCTCTTTACATACCTATACAATTTTTAAAGTATGTTTCTATGTTCCTTATTAGTTTAATTTCATGTTCTATTTCCTTTTTCAATTTCTTCGTTATCTTTTGCTGAATTTTAAAATTCAGGCTTACTACTTTTTTGGCAGTTTTTATGCCTCTTCCTTTGATCTAATGCAATCCATAACTCTTGTTAGCCATGATTGGATCACCTTTCCTACTGGTTTTTGTACCTTGAAGGGATTTAACTTTGTTGTAATTCCAATTTTCTTTTTGCACTCGGTGGTACACGAAGGCATGCTTTCATCTGTTGAAAGGACTTACAGATTGACACACAACCTGTTGGGCCATGTGATGAGCACACCTTCCTTGGCCATCAAGTCTTAGGATGGGACTTGAACCTGGCGCTTTTGGCTAAGAGGCAGGGATGCTTCCCACTGTGCCACAAAGCCTCCTAACTTTGCTGCAAACCATGTATTGATTCTCTAAATGTCAGCCACTGCCTTTTTACCATCATAACCTTTAATGTAGTTCCTCAATGTGCGACAGCCAACTTGTCCCTTCTATCTTACTTTGATAAGGTTTAAGATCCTAGTTATGGATTGAACTACATAATTTTCAAACTTGATGTAAAATTCCATCATATTATGGCCATTCTTCCCTAAAGGTTCATTTACAACAAGATTATTGATTAGCCCTTTCTTATTGCAAAAACATACCAAGCCTAAGATAACCTATTTATTTGGTTCCTCAGTATACTATTCTAGAAAACTGTTGCATAAACATTCCAGGAATTTGTCGTCCTTGGCATTAGTGCTAATTAGGTTTAGCCAGTCTGTATGTAGCTTGGAGTCCCCCATGATTACTGAATTACCCTTGTTACATGCACCTCTACTTTCCTGATTAATGCCATGTATTACTGATCTAAATTCCTCTCTCTCTAATGTACTGATCCTATCCTTTATTAACAGTGCGACTCCACCTTTTTCTCTTACCCATCCTTCCTAAATGACGAGTACCCTCGAGCTTCCGGTTCCCAGTCTTGGTCACCCTGCAGCCACATCTCTAATAGCGATTAAACCATACCTGTTTACTTCTGTTTTTGCTGTCAATTTGTTGCAAATGCTGTGTGAATTTGTGTAGAGTGACTCTACCCCAGACTTAACAGTCAACTTCCTTCGTTCGCGGGATTCTGTTCCCACGAGATCCCATGATGCATGAAATCGCGGAACAGTGAATGTGCGCACGTGCAGAGATGGCGCGTGCACTTGGGAAAGCTGAGAGTTTAACCTTTTGCTAATTCTCTAACGTGCCTCGTAAAGAGAGTCATTGGTGGCATTACACTTGTTTGTAGTTGAACTTAAGCAATCTATTGTAACGTCTCCTGCACTGATATATGCTAAATCAAAGATGAATAAATTTTTGGGGCGTGATATACAAACAGGTTCCCGCGGGTAAAGAAATTTGCAGTAAGTGGGGATTTAAACATTGGAAAATTGGGCAAAAATGTAACTTCACTTCAAATGAGCACAACAAATATAACAGATTCAAGATAGCTTATTATCCTTGACAGAGATACAATGGCACAGTAAGAATTAAATAACCAGGAAGCATTTATTTTGAAAATCTTTATCTGATCTGATCTAATTTCTATTTAAATGTAATCAAGTTGGCTATTATTTTCGCAGTCTCGAGCGTTAACTGCTTATGCATGCTTTGTCTGCTCTCTCTTCCTGACATACTTCAATAACCACTTCCCATTTTGTTGTCCTCTCTCTTACCTTCTCTCTTTTTATGACATTTTCCCTTACCCTCACTATTTAGCTTGAAGTTGTTTCTATTGCCCCTGTTCAACGACTTGCCAAAACGCTGGTCCCAGCACGGTTGACTGTCCCAACAGTGCAACTCCCACTTTCCCTAATACTGATTCCAATGCTCCAGGAATTGAAATCCATTTCTCCCACGCCGATCTTTAAGCCATGCATTTAACACCTCTAATCTTACTTATCCTATGCCAATTTGCATGTGGCTCAGATAATAATACAGAAGTTATTACCTTTGAGGTTCTACTTTTTAATTTAGCCAATAGCTACTTGTACTTTCTAAGTAGAACCACCTCCTTAGTCCTACCTGTGTCGTTGGTAGCAATGTGGACCACAACCACTGAATCCTGTCCAGTCTGGAGCAAATGTCCTTAATTCTGGCACTGGACAAGCAACACAGCCACCTGGACTCATGCTCTCCACTGCAGAGAAAAGTATTTATCCCCTGACCTATCACTATTACAGTCCTCTTCATTCCCATCCCCACTTGAATGGCATCCTTCACCAAGGTCAGCCTGCTCATCCACCCTACAGTCTTCTGCTCATCAATACAGGTAGTAGGCACTTTGTACCTGTTAGACAAAGCCAGGGGCTGAAGATCCTCCGTCACCTCATGCTGATTCCCCTTACTGCCTGACAGTGACCAACTCTAAAGCTCTGAACCCCGCCCCCCCCCCAGCGCCATGTCCGCAACTCAGCTCAGCAACTCTGAGCTGAAGTTGCTGCAACTACAGACATTTTCTGCAGATTTGGTTGTCCAAGATTGCAGTGCATTCCACAGATTCCCACATGCTGCAGGCACTGGCACATGACCAGCCCTGCTGCTTCTGTCCAACTTCATTTATTTAATTCGTCAATTTGTTAACAATTTACACAAAGTATTAAAGTTGCATTCATGTAGCTTGGAGCCAAGGAAGGAAACTCGCTAACTACTGCAGATGCAGATGCAAAAAAAGTAGAAAAAGGAGCACTTCTTTCTCCCTCTACTGAATCCTCACCTGAACTAAATTCTCAACTACTCACTCAACCTCATTCTGGTATCTTGCTGTCTAACTAGGCTATTAAACTAACAATGTTTGAAGGTAAGAACCAAATTCTTAAGTTAAATTTAAACTTAAGAAAAGCTTATCAGAACTAACTACTGAACCAAATACCCAAGTACACAATCAATCTACATCTCACTCGGGCGTAGCCTCATGTCCGTGTTTCCCTCCTAGATGCCAAGCTGATTGGATTTATTTCGCAAAACATTACAAAGAAAGAACTTGTATTCATGTTGTGCATTTCCTTGGAGTGTCCCAAAGCATTTCACAGCCAATGAAGTGCTTTTGAACTGTAGTTACTATTATAATGTAGAAACCTACAGCCAATTTAGACACAGCAGCTGGGAGACACAGCAGAGGTCCGGGGTCTGGTCGCGACTTGCCCAGGCTTTTTGTAGCGCAAATAGCTCCGTGTCATGGATTCGCTATGCGAGCGTCTCCTCCCCACCAGCCAGGAGTGGTATCTCCCAGCGGGGATTACAACTGCTCCCCTTGGGGAATGGGTGTCCTCACACTGCTCATGGGGGCAGAGGCCATTGAGAACTCCCTGGGAGGTTGGGGACAAGGCGGGGTGCCCTCGGACAGTGTCAGCCTGGCACCTTGGCACTGCCCACTGGGCACCAGGTGGGGCAGGGCATACTGGAGGCAAGGCTTATTGTGGGCACGATCATTGTGGCGGGAGAGGGGGGGATTCTGCAATGGGATCAGTGGGGGAGGGAGGGAGGAGGCGATCGGGGCTGCCCTGGCTGGGGGGAGGGTGGGTGCCCAGTAGGCCAGCTTTTTTGGTGGGGTGGGTGGGGGGTGTGGGGAAGGAGGGGGAGCAGTGGCGTGACAGTGCGCATGCGTCGATCTCTGTACTGACAGATGGGTGCCTGCGCAGTGGCCCGCTCAGCACTAGCTGCCGGCCTCTCAGGCAGGAATAAGCCCCGCCCCAGTGAATCATGCTGAGCCACTTTGTGTTTCATGGAGTGTTGGATATTCGTTCTGGAAGTCCGTTTTCAAAAAAAAAGGTGGGAATTTCTCTCACTCTCCTGCCCGTTGGGCACTTAGTTTTGTTTTGGGTGAATCCCGGTCAGCATCCTACAAGCAACAACATGTTAGTGACCAAATTAATAGTCTTTTAATGATGTTTTATGAAGGATAAACACAAGATGATAGGGCAAGCCCTCCCTCCTCCGCCCGCTCGTATTCAAAATAGTGCATAGAAATGTTTACATCCTCCTCAGCTGACAGGATTTAATAGGCCCTCTTTTATCATTTTGATTCTAAGTGCTGGGCGAACTTGAATCCGGGAGTGTTTCAGATCCGACGTTTAGACTCGTTCTCAGGCGTCCCATATACATTCTGCCTGCAAAAATATCAGCGATTCTGAATCATGCTGCAGAAGCCTGTGGGCGGGGCTTAACGCGCCTGAAATCCTGCAGCTCCAGTCGCGCCTCCAACTGCACGTGCGCAGAAAAAAAAGATTGAATGTGTCTCTCCTGTCATATTGCACCTGGGCCGTATAATGCCTCCCCTAATCCCCACAGACATTTTCCCACCCCCAGAACATTACTGACCCTCTTATCCCCCCACCTCCTCTGCTACCCAGACCGATCGCGGGCCCCTTCCACCCCCCAATCCCGGGCAGAGTGGCAGCGGACCCCCCCCCCCACAGATCTCGAGCAGAGAGCCGTCGCTCACTCGGCATTTAGCTCCTCACTAATTGGAGCATCCGAATTGGATTTTTGTGGAGCATGTCTGTTTTGCGCTGATTCTGGATGGGCGAACGCGGTGGTAAAGGGGGAAGTGCCGATAAGGTTGGGCGTGCAGCCCATTAAGTCAATCTAAATTGACGTCACGCCCGTTTTGGGCGAGTTCCCAATCGCGGCCATTTTCAGGCCTTGGTAAAGGGGGAACCACCGTGGAGGTGGGCGCGGATCGTGCTACTTGCCTCATGCCCAACTTTACCAAGTTTTCACACCCAAAAACGGGCGCAATGCAATGGTAAAATCGGGCCCAATGTCTCATATGAGCGATGAGAATGAAAGTAGCACAGTACTAAAGGAAGCAGTCTAGATGTTTTTGTATTGAAGGCTTTGATTGGATCTTCAGACATCTCACTGCATTACATTGAAGCTAGGATGCATTATCACAAAATCAGAATTGTTACAGTGCAGAAGGAGTACCTTTTGTCCATCATGTATGCACTTGATATCCATGGATGATGTACAATCTGTTTGTTTAATTAACACTGAAGTGGTTGATATGTCTGGAGATGATCTCAATGATAATCCTATTTATCTCCCCATCAGGAGTTTGGTAAATGCTTCTCTTTGTTACATGTATTGCTGTGATCTGTTTCCCCCCATAAATTATTAAACCTAATGCTGTGCTGCCGCATAAACTGTCTTGGACAATGATGCTCAGTTAACTAAAACATCACTCAGTTTATCAAGTTGATTTGTTTCTTCCATCAGGTGCCCAAGCGTTCCAATGTACATGAGTTTCCTGCAGTCTTGTCAGCCAACAAACCTGACTTCAAACTTTATGAGGAAGAATCTTCTCATGATACCACTATGTATGTATAAAACTAATGAATGTTATTTGGATTGATATTCCTCTTTGAGGTGTATGTAAACAATCTCCCAAATATGGCTAGGAAAAGAAACATCCCAATAGTAGGGAGAGAGAGCTGGTGTACACTCTGGCTGGGTACAAAATTTCTGATCTCGGATCATTCCATCTTGAATTGGGAGGTTGCTGGTGGAGTTGAAGTCCGATTTCATGATCATTTATTTGTCCTTTGATCTCAAGTTAGTTCAAGTTTTGGTATTTAAGGTTGGGGAAAGCGCAACCAATATTTTCTTATTTTAAAAACTAATCCCAATTGACCTTGGATATCAGTACCGAATTTTAACAACCTCTGTAATATTTTGTCCAATCTCGTTCATTGTTACTTCATAAGCACAGGTGAGACAGAAAGTTGGGTTAAATCTTCAGTTCACAGAATGTTAAGTGCCAGAACCTTTAGCTCACGGGCCTAAAGAGAAAATGCTGGAAAATCTCAGCAGATCTGTCAGCATCTGTAAGGAGGGAAAAGAGCTGATGTTTCAAGTCCAAATGACCTTTGTCAAAGGGTCCATTACTTTCTTTTCCAGCTGATTGCTGGATGGGGATCAGAACTGGGAATGCTGGCCGGCCTATTTGTCCTTCTGTAACTAATACTGTGACAAGTCGTATCACGTACAATAACTGCTCCGTGTGAAATTGCCCAAATTGGCATACACATGGGATTCAATCCAAAGACATTCTGATTTTATTCCTTCCGGTTGAGTGTGAGGTTGTAACTTCTGTGAATTTCTCAAGCTATTGCCTTTTGAAATTATGTATTTTAGCACTTGACTCATGTATCAAACCACAACCGCCTCTATAATACTACTACAGAAATTAACAATTTAGTTATAAATAGTCACTTGGCGGTACAGAACTTGAATATTGTTGAAAAGAAAGAGATGTTGCCAAATCTTTACATCTTGCACTCATTAGGACAAATGCTAGAATGTCAAATTTCAGCAATCTCAGCAATTTATACTGCAGGTGAAAAGGATGCTGATTGTAAGTCGACCGCCATAGTGAAAGCAACAGTGAACTATAGGCTCCACAGGTTCCTGGGTAATTCAAAACAGCACAAGGCTTGAATATGTTCCAATTGTTTGCAGAGAACGGATCCCTGCATGTGAATGAAGTTGCTTCTTGCAAATGTAAATGGACCGTGTTACCAACTCAGCTGATAATTTTAAATTAGTTGTTAGTATAGCTATTAGTGTGCTCAGGATTGTTCTGCAAGTACTGCCCAATCGCAGAATTGCATCTAGCAGATGCTTTGTTTTGGGTTTTGCAAGTACAGGCTAATTTTTGTATGGTCTGTACTCTGTCTATTATGCACCATCAAGGGAACATGCTGTTTGATTTGATCAGCCAATTTCTGGGTTGCACAGCCTACGTACCTGGCTTCACATTTGCACTGACTACCATCAATACAAATAGACGTTTTGTTAACTACACAATTGAGCAAACTTGTATGTGAATTTAAGTGCCAGTGAGATGCCAGTTACTTAGGCCAGATGCTCTAGTGATTGATTGAATCAAGCAGCATATTTGTTCGTTTGTATATAATAGACAGAGTTCAGACTATACTCAAACAGCTTGCATTTGCAAGACTCAAAATGCCGTCCGTTGTTAGTTGTGATTCTGCATTTGGGCAGCACTTGCTGACCAATGCTGAGTGCGCTAAGAGCTACACTAAGAACCAATTCGCTCGTAATGTGGATCATTTGCTCTCACTGGAAGTGACATACATTCGTATGAAGGGATCCATTCTGGCCTTGTACCTTTTTTGAATTGCCCATGATGTTGGGAACCGAAAATTCATAGTTGCTTTCCCCATAGCCATGGCCAATCAAAGTCAGCTGGCCAACAGTCAGCATACATTTATCCTGCAGGATAAGTTATTCTAATTGTTTAAAATTTGGCATTCTTGCCTTTGTCCTGATAGGTACAGTCCAAAGATGTGCGGGTTAGGTTGATTGGCCAAGCTAAATTGCCCCTTAGTGTCCCGGGATGCGTAGATTCGAGGGATTAGCGGGTAAATATGTAGGGATATTCGGGTAGGGCCTGGGTGGGATTGTGGTCGGTGCAGACTCGATGGGCCGAATGGCCTCTTTCTGCACTGTAGGGGTTCAATGGTACAAGGCAAAAAGCTCCAGCAATTTGTTTCTAATCTCTCATTTTAGTGAGACTCATTTATTTTTAATTTAGCTATACCAAGCTGTGTAGCCATTCTCTCTTGAATACAAAATGCATAACCTATCAGCCAGATTCCAGCTAGTTCAGATTTAATCAAATGCCATGGTATTCTTGTACTATTCTAGGATGTAGAAATATTGACTTGTATCCTAAGTGTATGTATAAGCAAGAACAGGGTATGCTTGTGGTTTCTGTTTTAAAAAGAACCATCTTATGTACTGTTGTTTCAAAATTTATAGCATTCGCTCATGGAGTTGAAGTCCAAATTCAGAGATAATATTTGCATTGCTTCATTGCAGGACACCTCGTAAAATTGAGCCCTTGTTTACCCCAGTTTTGAGTGCTCGAAAACCCAGCAAAGAATTGAATCCGTTGCTCAGGGTGCAGGTAGAAAATTGTGAAGAAAATAAGGAAGTGTCTATGTATTCAAAAGACCAGATCTACGCTGGACTGCGTGAATTCTCCTTTGAAGAACTCCGAGCGGAAGAATTCAAAAAGAAATATAAAGCTCGCATTAAAGGTATAGATGTTTTGTACAATCTAAATTGCTAATTTGTTGAATGCATGAGAGAAAGAACTTGCGTTTATGTAACTTTCATGACTTTGATGTTCCAAGCACTTGGCAGCCTGTAAATATTTCTGAAGTATAGGCACTGTTTTATATAGGAAACACTACAGCCAATTTGTGCACAATGTCCCAAAAGAGAAATATCTAAAATCAAATAATATGTTGGTGAGAACTGAGGAGCCAGGTGTTTAACATCTCTGAAAGCTAGTACCTCTTGAGTGTGGCACTCCCTCAGTACTATGAGCATAAAATGTAGACTAATACTTCAACTGGCTCCCTGTTGAATCAGGCAGGATTGTTGACACTTAGACTGATGCCAGGAGCGAAACAAAAATTGGTTGTTAATGAATTGTTAAGTGGGTTTTAATCTAAGCAAAAATTATCTTGCTGCAAAGTTTTGAATTAATAAATATTCTGAATATAATCATCATATCAGTGACCGCAATATGAGAGAATTCACCTTGCAGTTTGAGAGGGAGAAGTTGGAATCAGATATACGGTGCTGCAATTGAGTAAAGGAAACTACAAGGCCATAAGAGAGGAGCTGGCCAGATTTGATTGGAAAGACTGTGGAACAACCGTGTCAGGAGTTTTTGGGGATAATTCAGAAGGCACAACATGAATTCACTCCAAGAAAGAAGCAGCATGTTAAGGGGAGGACGAGATAACCATGACTGACGAGGGAAATCAGGGTAGCATAAAAGCAAAGGAAAGAGCATACCGTGAGGTGAAGAATAGTGGAGCCAGAGGATTGGGAAGTTTTTAAAAGCAAGCAGAGGACAACTAAAAAAAATAAGGGTGGAGAAGATAAAATATGAAGGTAAGCCAGCTAGTAATATAAAAGATGATTGCAAGAGTCTTTTAGATATATAAGAGGTAAGAGAGAGGCAAGAATGCGCATTGGACTGCTGGAAAATGAGACCGGAGAAGTAGTAATGGGGACAAAGAAATGGCAGAGGAACTGAATGGGTCCGTTGTATCAGTCTTCAAGGTGGGAGACACGAATAACATGCCAGAACTTCGAGAGTCGGGGCAGAGGTAAATGTAGAAACCATCACTAAGGAGAAGGTACTAGGGTAGCTGAAAGGTCTGAAGGTGGATAAATCACTCGGATGGACTACACCCTAGGGTTCTAAAGGAGAAAGCTGAGGAGATTGTGGAGGCATTGGTGGTGTCTTTTAGGAATCACTCAGGAAAGGTCCCAGAGGACTGGAAAAAGGCTAATGTCACACCCCTGTTTAAGAAGGGAGGGAGGCAGAAGATGGGAAATTAATGGCCAATTAGCCTGACCTCAGTCGTTGGTAAGATCTTGGAGTCCATTATTAAGGAAAAATAGCAGAGTACTTGGAAATGCATGATAAAATAGGGCTGGGTCAGCACGGTTTCGTCAAAGGGAGGTCAGACCTGACAAATCTGTTAGAATTCTTTGAGGAGGTAATGAAGAAGTTAAACAAAGAAGAGTTGGTGAATATGATTTATTTGGGTTTTTAGAAAGCCTTTGACAAGATGCCTTACAGGAGGCTGCTAATTAAGCTAAGAGCCAATGGTGTTAGAGGCAAGGTACTGGCATGGATAAAAGATTGGCTGACCGAAGGCAGAGAGTGGGGATAAGGGGGTCCTTTTAGGATGACTAGTGGTGTTCCACAAGGTTGGGACCACAACTTTTCAATATATACATTAATGATCTGGAAGATGGAACTGAGGGCATGGTTGCAAAATTTGCAGATGATACAAAGATATGTAGAGGGACAGGTAGTGTTGAGGAAGTCGGAAGGCTGCAGAATGACTCGGACAGGCTAGGAGAGTGGGCAAAGAAGTGGCAGATGGAATACAATGTGGGAAAGTGAGAGGTTATGCACTTTGGTAGGAAGAATACAGGGAAGGGGAATGGCTTTGGAAATCTGAGGCACAAAGGGACTTGGGAGTCCTGGCTTAGGACTCTCAAGGTTAACATGCAGGTTCAATTGGCAGCTAGGAAGGCAAATTCAATGTTAGCGTTCATTTCTAGAGGGCTAGAATACAAGAGCACTGCTGAGGCTATACAAGGCTCTGGTCAGACCCCAGTTAGAATATTGTGAACAGTTTTGGGCCCCATACCTAAGGAAGGATATGCTGGTCTTGGAGGTGGTCCAGAGGAGGTTCACAAGAGTGATCCCAGGAATGAAGGTTTTTGTCATATGAGGAGCGGTTGAGGAATCTGGGTCCATACTCGATGGAGTTTAGAAGGATGAGGAAGGATCTAATTGAAACTTACAGAATATTGAAAGGCCTCGATAGAGTGGATGTGGAGAGGATGTTTCCAATAGTGGGAGAGACCAGAACTTGAGGGCACAACCTCAGAGTGAAGGGACGCTCCTTTAAAGCTGAGATGAGGAGGAATTTCTTCAGTCAGAGGGTGGTGAATCTGTGGAACTCATTGCCACAGAAGGCTGTGGAGACCAGGTCATTGAGTGTCTTTAAGACAAAGATAGATGGATTCTTGATCAATAAAAGGATCAAAGGTTAGGGGGAGAAGGCAGGAGAATAGGGATAAGAATCATATCAGCCATGATTGAATGGCGGAGCAGACCCGATGGGTCGAAAGGCCTAATTCTGCTCCTATGTCTTATGGTCTTATTTCCTTGGTAAAGGCGATGATCTGACTTCTGATTGTAATTAGTTCATGCTAGAGTAGAATCAGCACTTGATTGTAGAGCAGGGAATCTTCTTTTCAAGATGGCATTCAATCAAGCTGTTGACAATACTACCATGAATGGGAAACTATGCTTTCTGTACCTTTGGTATCTGGTAACATTTGCCCCAAGTCCAAAAATCCAAACTGTGGCGCCCAATGAATTAGTGGAGCAATAGTGTGACAAGCTGAATGCTGCTGAAATGAGTGCTCACGTACTTGCTGCCGGTATGTATTTTGTAGACTTTCTTCAGGCATGTCTCAAACTTCTCTTACTTGCGATGTTGCTTGGTCCTATATACATTTCTACCTTGGACTGTAGAAGTGCAATCTTGCATATATTGGGTTAGTTGAACTATTTGACACCAGTGTTGATAAATGACTGTTTTCTTTGGCAAGCAATACATTGGCCCACTATAATATTGTGCTTATAGGTGTTTTGATTACCCAAGTTGGGAAATGAAATATTTTTCTGTGTAATAACTTACCTGGTATGACTGTTTTCACATTGAAGTGGCAGTATGTGCTGCTTAAGATTTTTTCCCCCTCATTGTAATATTCTTGAAGCAATGTAAAAGTATAATTCATCACAATGGTGTACAGCTAACCTAAAGGATGCTTCTCTGGGATTCTTTCACTCTTTCCCACCCCAATGCCAACATGACTGCTGATTTACCATTTAGCAGCAGCTGACTAAGACAACTTAGTGGTAATTTTGTGCTGAGGCTTTGCAGGTAATAGAAAGTGGGCAGATTCTGCCCACCTCCTCATTCCTTTCAAATTAGACTCCAAATAGTGGATGAATTATATTCCCTCAGCATATGCTGTGTTAACGGCTGTACTACCTTTACCCCTCCTCCCAGCAAGGTAAACCCATTCCCTTGAACTTATTGTTAGCTTAGAACCTCAATTTAAAGACATTTTCAGTTCATTAAAGCACCATGGTCACTTTGATCACTGGATCCTGAGATCAATTGTCCTTCCAGGAGTTTCCAACTTGCAAAATTATCTTGGGATAGAATAAACTCTTGTGAAATTTACCAATTCAGCACTATTTTAGAATTCCATATGGGCCGGTGAAGACGTAAATGTGAAACTGCAAGTTTTTGATATTTGTTTAATGAATATTTATTGTTAAACACAATTACAGATTAAATGCAGATTATATCATGGGATAAATGGTAATTGAAACTGATAACATGCCAAGTATATTCATAACATATAAAATTTGAGTCCATTGTAATAAACAGTTTGGATGTGCAAACAAATATTGATTTAGCAAAATTATGCTTGCAATCCAGTATAATTTCTTATGGTTTTAAAGTATCTTTGCCAATCTGTAGGGGAGTTCTAATAGAACCCATGTGTCCAAGATGGCTGAATAAAATGTTCCCCATAGGTGAGGTGTCTGTTTTTATATTTCTCAGCTGAAGACAAACCAGATTTCAGTTATGTATTGTTGTGGAGGAAAAACAAGTTATTAGTGTGATGATATTGTGTCTTTAAAAAATATATTTATCATATTTAAAAAAGTATGTTTACAATTCAGCCCTGTTTTACACAGTGCCGCTTTGTCTGGGAAAACATACAGCTCCGCGTTGAGCGTGCAGGATAATGACTGATTTTAACTAATGGTATGTTTGTCTAAACAGTTAATGCATTTATGTCTACTTAGGTTTGCCTTGGGGGTTTCAGAGTAGGGTTTTGATTAAGTTGATTGACAGTCATGTGTTAATGGGTGGGGCTAAGTTTACGGGAGAGACAGTGTTTTAAAACAGAGAGTTTCTGCCTGGTTCTGAAAGAAGGAACAGGTGTCCCTCTCTCTGGAGCTTGCTATTCGGAAGACAGGTGTCTCCCTCTCTCCATCTCCAAAGTTCCATGACCATTAGCAAGCACAAGCAAGTAAACCTGGGTTTTTGCTAACTGAAGAGGAGTTTAAGTCTAGGAGAGGAACATTGCTTGAATTGGAACTAATAGAGATAGGTTAACGGTTAAAAATTGTATTGTGTCATGTTTTGTTCAAATGTTAAACGTTATTTGTTATAGTTAAACTGTATTGTTAAATTAAGTTTTTGATAAAAGCTTCTTAGTGTGGCAACAGAATCACACCTGGAGTGAAATATCTTATCCTCATATTAATGCCAAAAATAGAAAATAATTGGTGTCTAATCTAACTTCATAATCTACCTTGGGGCTTCTGATCTGTGCCCTAACATTAGTTATTGAATTTAAGAACTTTAAGGACTATATGTTTGTGTCTAAAAAGTACAGCTGAATGGCCTGCTTCCAGCAGCAAGGTAACATGAGGATTTGTTATTTGTTTCCACACTTGGCCTCATGGCAATGGTTCAAATATTGTGACAGTGTTTTAAATGTTTTATGATAAGCAGCATCCTTAAATGTTTTGTCCATTAGTTTAATTAACACCTTAATTTGCGCATTAAATGGTGTTTTCTTTCCAGCTGGATTTGTACGATGTCTCAGTGGTGAAAAGATTTTGTTCTGGCCTTGTCACACTTTTTTTGAAACATTTAATGGTGTTCTGAAATGCTCCTGTGGCCTAGAATTGTTACAAAGCCTCAGAGCTGGCAATAGGACAGTTTTGACTATCTTGTATGTTTATATAGAACAGGAACAGAAGTTGTTGAAGTTACAGCAGGAAAAGGAGGAGGTGGAACAATTAATCCACATGGCAGAAGTGAGAATGAAGCAGCAGCAAGAACATAGCCAATTAGAAACGCAACAGGTTTGTTGACTCTATGTGTCGTGACACTTGCTGATTTTATGATTACCACTGTATTGTTAAATTAAATCAATCTACAAGATTAAGGTGATAGGCCAAGTATGTTCAATTTAAAGATTGAGTTAGCTAATCCAATATTCTCTCATTCTTATTGATGTAATAAATGGGCTGGCAGAAAACATTGCATATTTGGGTTATAATATTTTTACTTCTATATGGCACTTTTATCCAGCAGTTTTTCAGCACTTTTACAATGAATTTCTTGTAGTACAGTAACCGTTATATAGGCTGATGTGGTAGCTGTTTTGTGTCAAGAACTCTCAAATGGACAGTGAGTTATATAAATGCCGAACTCAAAGTAAGACAATACTTTCAAAACAAAATGCTTTCGGTTCATGACCCAAATGTCAGCATGTGACATATGGAACCAAATGCATATACTTAAGAATGTAGTGAGTAAGACGCAGGCTTGTAATTTAACTTTAGTTAATTATATTCCCTCGTATTGTTTGCAGTGTGGTGGGTTGGTGCTGCTGGCAAATTGCATGAAAAATGTAAGTGGGATAAAGTGTCAAAGCCATCAGATTTCATGCTCTTGGGTGGAGAGAGCATGTCTGGAATTGTGCTCTCCAGAATATTTTTCTGACACTTTATATTGTATTTCCCACTATGTTCAGCATGTACAATAACTTATTTTCATCAATCAAGGAAGAAACTGATTGATTTTATTGAGAATTATTTTCTTGAAACAATTTTCTCCCAGCGGTAGCAATCTTTTGTTTTGGAACAAAACTTACAGATTTGGACTCCCGTCTTGCCTTTTTGCTATAGGATCCTTCCACTCAGCTCTGGCCAGTATATAACTGAATTGTACATATTTCTTTAAAATGTGTCACTGCTTAGTTCCCCAATCTAATTTTGTGGATTTCTTAGAAGTGTGGTCCCCCGACGAGTTTAAATTTTTTGCTTTAAAAGTGGTATGTTGTGGCTAATAATGTAACTGTAGTCCTCCAATATTCTATTTTCCAACTAATGTCCTTTCAGCCTTTAAGGAAAAAGTAATTGGCATGGTGAAGTGCCAACCCAGCCCCAATTGTTTAGGGGCACCTTGTGTCCACTCTAGTTCCAAGTTCCAGGTGCTGTACACCTCCCCGAAACTAGTTTAAAGCTATATTTATCCTCCTGAGCCCTCCAACCCAAGCTTCTAGTCCTCCAAATTACAGGGTAGCGACTATGGTGCGATTGCAAAGTCTGACCCACAGAGGCAATTTATTCACTTAGAAGTGTTTGTCCTTCGACTTGGAACAGTACCCAAAACACTGTCATAATGCATATAAATCAAAGAATTCACTTGAAAAATAGTGCGGGCCAACTGACACATTAACAAATGTTGATAGGGCCGCATGAGAACAGGGTGAGGTTAAGCGAGGGGAAGAGAAGACTATGGAATGTTCATCCAGCAGTGAGGATACTCAACTCGCAAGCAATAAAAGAACTAACTTCACAAAGTAAATCAAAGTAAAAGGTTTAATAAAGAAACTTAATTACATCACGGCCTGAGCCACAAATGCTCTCCACAAT
Source organism: Mustelus asterias (assembly GCF_964213995.1). Classification (NCBI taxonomy): domain Eukaryota; kingdom Metazoa; phylum Chordata; class Chondrichthyes; order Carcharhiniformes; family Triakidae; genus Mustelus; species Mustelus asterias. Next base: position 16,876,796 of record NC_135818.1, read on the forward strand.
CCCCATCTGCTTTCTATTTATACCTGGTCAGCTGACCACCACATTTTGCCATTGGTTACGTTGTCTACCTGGTCAGTTAGTCAGCTGACCCTCACAGCATGTTAACATTGGAGGTACAGCTTTAAACTTTGTCAGGTGTCTTGCCAACTAGACGTTGCACTGTAATGTCAAACTTATATACTTTTTGTGTAGTATCAGACAGTTTTTCATATTTCTGTAACTATGCTTACCGAATTTTGTATAAATCCTAGTTTAAAAAGTACATTCACTTGTTTGTAAAAATACAAATAAATCTTCAAACCTAAATCCCTGGTAGCATAGCAATGTTGGCTACATAAACCCACACAGCTTTTTAAAAAAACGTTTGTCTGAAATGGCCTGATCTGAAATCTTTCAGAATGAAGCAATTGATACTGCCATGTCACATTCAGGGATCACCACCAGGGAATTTGGCAAAGAGCTTAACCTATCAGAAAGGAATCCTGAAGATCCTTGTAGAGATGGGTAAGTACTTTGTTGCATTTTGAACTTTGTATTTTTCTCACTGCAGGGAGTTGGGGGCCAGCAATGACATGAAACAAGGATGCAGTGACATTTTAACCTGCTGGATCAGAATTGTTGCTTCATTGAACTGCCTTTGCTCAAGTACAATATAGGAAATTCAGTATTACTCTAATATTATTCAGCAGCATTTGAGTGCATTGGTAGCTGCTTGATCTTAAAACTCGATGAACTGACCCTGGTCAGCATGTTTCCTGTGGTAGGGGGCATTTAAAATAGAGTGAGGTGCCCGCCCTAACTTCCCGTCCACTCCCAAACTCTCTTTTCTCCCCCATAATACAGAGGGCGGACAGGTACTGAAATCAGTTTGCTTGCCAGATTTAAATAAGCATTTAAGGGTAAGTTAGGCTTGTTGTCAAGCCAGTTGACCCTGATAATATGCTGCCCACGCCATAAAACATTTGGCTTTGGTAGCAGGGCGGGAGCAGGAAGCCTGTTTCTTTTTTAACCTTCAGCACCATCTTTCTCGATTTTTGTTTGATAAATTCCTTCCAAGACTGGGTGTGAAATTTTGCTTTGGTCTCACCTGACATTGTTTAAATATGCTTTTACTGTAGGGTTTGTTTGCTGTAATTTTAACATTTTTTAATGACATCTTACTTCATAGGAAGGTAATCAAGTATTTTAAGGCTAGGTTTACGTGGCCTTTTCCGTTTATCTTGCAGATCTGTTGAGTTACCTGGATTCATATGCACAAAAGCCACACAATTACACATTAATGGCATTCGACATTTAAGTCCATTCAACAGCTTCAAGATTTGGCTTGCAATCTGATAATTTTATTGGCAATATTTCTATTATTATATTATCTGGCTTTGAACAGTTTAATGACTTCAAGATTATAAATAAAATTAATTAATGTCAGTGGATTTTAAGAAGTTCACAACCATCTCTAACCTGAGCCCTTATGATCAACAGTTATGCTCAGTTGATGCAACTTCAAACAAATTCCCAATAATTGAATTCCCAATCATTATTTTTAATATTTATTCAATGTGAAAATGTGCCAGAAGCTTTCAAGAGATCTATATTTCCAGACCTTGCTTCCTTAAACTCCAACCTTTATTAAGCATAAAATGTTCTTGGTGGCTCACATTCACAGGGTTGAGTGTTTAAATTGAACTGTAGGGAAGGTTTGAGCCAGTATGGTCTAAGGTGCCTTTTTACAAATGGCAGTATCACATTGACAAGTCTCTAGAACCACCCCAGAGTACGTTATCAACCAATCTCCTCGATACATTTCTGTCTCTTTAAGCAATCGAATTGAGTCGGGGTGTTCAGCACTTTTCTTTTTTATCCCATTTTAATTTTGTCTTAATTATGTTGATTTATGTTATAATTATCTTTAATTATGTTGCTCCTAATTTTACTGAGACATTCCACAATGTAGAACCAGGATTGTTCCATTTGAGTAAACAGAAATGTAAGGTGTATATTTTCTTCCTCATTTGAAATCTTCCAGTTGGTTTCTTTGTTGTCTTCTACTATTACTCAGTTGCCCTGTTTTTTATTATTTACCATTGTATATTATCCCTGCTACCATTTGTTGATTACTTCATGTTTCTCTCAATCTCTGATATTTTTGCACTGCAAAGTATCTTTCGAAGCTTACTTCCCTTAACCACTGATTTACTTTCACTTTCAATCCTTTTCTTGGAGCAACGATCAAGCACTTTTTAAATCCAGTAATATGTTCTATATTATGATTATTACCCCAGTCCATCATCTTTCAGCTTTCCTTATATCCTTAAGTTTCATGCACTAATATTATCCCTGCTTTTGCAGCTCCTTATTAGTTAGTAATGAATCCATATGTTCACCCACACGGAAATCTCACCATCTCAAACTCACTGCTGAATATTAATATTTTGTTCATGAAATGTGGGTGTCACTGGTAAGTACAATATTTATTGCCCGTCCCTAATTGCTCTCAAAGGTTCTGACCTGGCACTGATGAAGGAACTATGATATATTTCCAAGTCAGGATGGTGTGTGACTTGGGGGGGAACTTGCCGGAGGTGGTGTTCCCATGCACCTGCTGCACTTGACAGTAGAGGTTGTAGGTTTGGAAGACACTGTTGAAGAAGCCTGGCGTGTTGACGCAGTACATCTTGTAGATAGCACATGCTGCTGCCATGGTGTTAGTGGTGGGGGTAGCAAATGCTTAAAGGTTGTGGATGAGATGCCCATCAGACGAGCTTAAATATTCAATAAGATCACACCATCTTATGTGAGGTTATTCACTTTGAAAGCAAAAACAAGAAGGCAGATTACTACCTGAATGGCTGTAAACTGGGAGAGGGGAGTGTGCAGCGGGACCTGGGTGTCCTTGTGCACCAGTCACTGAAGGTAAGCATGCAGGTGCAGCAGGTGGTATGTTGGCCTTCATTGCGAGAGGTTTTGAGTACAGGAGCAGGGATGTGTTGCAATTATACAGGGCCTTGGTGAGGCCACACCTAGAATATTGTGTGTAGTTTTGGTCTCCTTTTCTGAGGAAGGATGTTCTTGCTCTCAAGAGAGTGCAGCAAAGGTTTACCAGACTAATTCTGGGGATGGCGGGACTGATGTATGAGGAGAGATTGACTAGATTAGAATTATTTTCGCTGGAGTTAGAAATCATAGAAATCATAGAAACCCTACAGTGCAGAAGGAGGCCATTCGGCCCATCGAGTCTGCACCGACCACAATCCCACCCAGGCCCTACCCCCACATATTTACCCACTAATCCCTCTAACCTACACATCCCAGGACTCTAAGGGGCAATTTTTAACCTGGCCAATCAACCTAACCCGCACATCTTTGGACTGTGGGAGGAAACCGGAACACCCGGAGAAAACCCACGCAGACACGAGGAGAATGTGCAAACTCCACACAGACAGTGACCCGAGCCGGGAATCGAACCTGGGACCCTGGAGCTGTGAAGCAGCAGTGCTAACCACTGTGCTACCGTGTCGCCCGAGGAATGAGGGGGGATCTCAAAGAGACTTATAAAATTCTAACAGGACTAGACAGGGTAGATACAGGGAGGATGTTCCCGATGGTGGGAGTGCCCAGAACCAGGGGTCACAGTCTGAGGATTCAGGGTAGACCATTTAGGACGGAGGTGAGGCGATATTTCTTCACCCATAGAATGGTGAGCCTGTGGAATTCATTATCACAGGGAGTAGTTGATGCCAAAACATTGAATGTATTCAAGAGGTGGCTAAATATAGCACTTGGGGCGAACGGAATCAAAGCTTATGGGGAGAATGCAGGATTAGGCTATTGAGTTGGACAATCAACCATGATTGTAATGAATGGTGGAGCAGGCTCGAAGGGCCAAATTGCCTCTTTCTGCTCCTATTTTCTATGTTTCTATCTCAAGATTTATGCTGAATATCATTTTTTTTTGCTTGTGGTAGAACTTCTGTTTCTGTGTGTTTGGGTTTCTGAGAACTTTTATGAATAGTTTGCTCTCGTCCTCACTTGGCTGCCCCATTTCATACTACTAAGTAGATGGATAATTGAACTCAACCTTAAAATGGATGCAGCATTATTTTGCTAATTTATTTAACCTTTGTCTGGTTGTCCTGGAAGCCAATAGCCAATGTATGATCAACTTGAGATCTGTCTTGGATTCCAGCTGTAAACAAACTAGCTCCGCAAATGTCTCGTAATTGCTTAGATCTGCTTCTCAATTCATAGAATTGTAGACCCCTGCAGTTATAGAACTCTGCAGTGTAGGTGGAAAACATTTGCCAGAAAAGTATTTTTGAAAACCATCCCCTAAATTCCTTTCACCTTATCCTTACCTATTTTTTTTACTTTAAAAATTGTTTACCTGATAGCGCACTCCATGTCTTAGCCCTCAGCACAAACAAAAACTTTCCTACTCTCTCCCTTCATTATTTTGTTGATGGTTTATAAATTTGTTCCCTCTTGTTGCCAACTCACCAGTCATTGAGAATTTTCCTTTATGAAAGCTTCCAAATGAGCACACAAAATTAGATTTCTCCTTTGCCACTTTTGCATTGTGCAATCGTCTGCTTTCTGTTTGTCTCATGTTCTGTGTCCTAACCTTTGAAATATTTTTTTCATCTGGGTTTGTTCTGTTTGTGACTTGAGTCAAATCTAAATTTTTACTTGCATATACTGCTAAATTCCAACACGATATTACTTCCAGCGTTTGTGTAGAAACACCATGACACATTTGGACTCTTCATTATTCCATTCCTTCAACTGCATTCTCCTATGTTTTTAATTAGCCAAACATTAATTTAGAAACTGCTTTTTTTCTAAATGAACAGTACGTTTGGCCTATCTTTCAAATCTTTAAACACTTCCCAATTATTGCAACTTTTTGTCAGTTTCTTGGCCCTTAGCCTAATTTAAATGCCTACCTCTTATAAATGTAATTTTCCTTAATCTCTTATGCCATCATTAAAACCTAGAATCCTCACTCCTCCAAGAATCCACAGGTAGCAAACCTGAAACCACCACCTGTGCCTATTTGGTTTTGAATTTATGCACCAAGGTTTGATTTATTGCATACTTTTGGTAATGTACTTCCAATGCATGAGCTGCTTTTATACAACGTGGATCCCAGAATGCCAGTTCTCCACTGTTACGAAGGGGAGGTTGATCTCTCTGAGAACTAACACAACCACTAAAAGAGAAGTCGCTCCCTTCATAATCTGTTAAAAAGTGTGTGAGAAGTAGTAATATCTGCGCTTCAACAACTTCTAGTGGTCAAATCAAAATAACTACCTGAGACTAAAGAAACAACAAGTAACACTTTATTTATCTAACTAACAGTGAACAGGTTAACTAAACTATTCACAAACCGAATGAAATGCTATTCTAATGGAATGCTGTTTAAATGAATACAATTCCCACTTATTAACCAAAAAAAATAGAATTCCTAGTCTCGCACAAAATATAACCAGGTTTTATCTTCCGGAATCTTCTGTCTTATTTGCTGGCTGCTTCTGTCTTCACTATCTTCTGTTGGTACCTTTGCGATTGAGATGAGACTTTCTCTTAAGACACAAATGTGGCTGTTACGCTGGGGCAGAGACAGTTGCTGGCTGTGTCTCTCTCTCAAGCTGTGAACTGGCAGAGGCTGGCTGACTCTCTGGAGCTGGAAGCTGTGGCTCTTATACCAAAATCCCCACAATAGGATTGGTTTACAGATTATCAAAACATCATATTAAAATAAGATAGGCTGCTGCTATTCAAATGCCTAGTTTAAACTGATTGGTTAAAATTCAAAAACAACCTGTTGTCTTGGCAGCACCACTGTTTAGCCTTGCGATATAATGTTTCACTCTCTGTTCTCTGTGTACTGTATTTGCACCTGCATCTCTTAACTCTCTAAGCATAGCAAAAAACTACGTTTTTTAAACAGACCATGCAATTTTACAACTCTTAGCATTTTACAAGTTTTTTATAATTTTACAAATACTAACTTCACAACACCACACACTGAATGCACCCAGGCCAATTGTTGGGGAGACATTTTAATTAACTCTCCGGTTTATCACTGGTTACGAGCAGTAATGGAACAATGGAGTCAGCACAGCTGTATCAGTGTATGAAAGCATCTGGTGTATCAATAGTTTGCACATCAGTTCCATCTTTCCCTGTTTAAAAAGATCCCATGCTCTTGAGGCTATCCTTAATTCTAGTCCCAGGTAAACATGTAACAACATTAATGAATTTATTGGTGAATAGATGAAGCAATCAGTGGAGTTTCTAATGAGAAAAGTAAGTTACTTGTTTTTGCTTGCTTATCATGTTTTTAAATGCATACCTTAGCCTTCATAGTTTCCTTAAATGTTGTATCTGTATGACTAGCATGCTTACAGCTAGTTCAAAATATGCATTTGCACTTATTTCATCCATCTCTCTCCAACCTACTGAGTCAGTGTGCAATTAATTTAGTTGATGGCCAGAAATCTTTGTGTGTAATATTTCATTTTCTGTCCTAACTATATAGCTGTATTATATAGGAGTCAGTACATGGCCTGTGGAAAAAGCATAACTAATGTCGTGAAATAATTAAGTCTGTAGTTCCTTAAGTACCTAGCTGCTCAAAAATAGCAATAAATCCCTCGCAATGCTTAAGAATCTTTCATTTTCCAATCCTACTTGAAATTTTACAGTTTATATCCCTAATATCCTTGATTAGTGTCATTTTTTAAACGAGCTAAATAAAACGAGTATCGCTGTCCTATATTAGTTACATGATCATTGGGATTAGGAATTAAATGTTCTAGGTTATAAAGCCAACTAGAAAGAGGGACAATGTGTGGTATTATCCTATCTACCTCTAAATGGCCCCATTCCCATTCCAGCCTTTCTCTTATGTGCCTGAAAAGTATTTTACTATTTTGTTTATTGTTGCTTAATATTTTAATTTCTACAATGTCTTCCTAATAGTTTTTGACTCCTGAACACTTCATATTCTCTTTCCTTGCACTCCTTTGCTGTCTCTTTCATGATCCACATTTGTTCCCTTCTGTCTTTTATTCATTGATGAGGTCCCACTAATGTTGAGTTTATTCTTTCCTTTTAGTAGAATATATTTTTCCTGCACTCTCGTTCCACAAGATCAGCTCTTTTTAAAACTATTTGGGGCGATCTTGAACCTATGCTCGTCATCTGTGCGAATGCCGGCAGAGGCTCTCTCCCCACCCCGTCTGTGTTGGTACAGTTTATAACAGGTTCACACAGGCGTGAACCTCTCATGGGGATCCCATGGGGCATAAAGGTGAGTGTAGCCCCCATGGGAGAGGCAATAGCCTGGCAATGCCCTGACATAACCAGGTTGGCACCATGCCCATGCCAGCCTGTCAACACCAACCTGTGCCAAGGGGCGGACCCCAATGGGGGCCTCATTTTGTTGGGAGGGGGTTCATTTATATGTGGTGGTGGGCCAGAGTGACTGGGGGAGCTGGGGATGCCTGCAATGGCTGTTTTGGGTAGGGGGAGCCGATCAGATTGGGGGTGGGGAGGGAATAGAAGTGTTGTCTCCAATCAGGGGTGGGGATCCCCTGAGTTCTCCATTGTGGGCTCTTTTGGGGCGAGGGGGGGTGGGGGAGTGGTTTATTCCTGTTGTGATTGGGGCGCCGTTAAAGATGGCACCCTGATCTCGGTGGAGCTGGGCTTTATTGGTGTGTTGAGTCACAACCCCCTGTATGATGGGGTGGAACATGCCCCTTTGATTTGTTTTTGGCAGTATCATGAGATCTTGGGAGAAAACCGACATGTTTCTTGCCAGAAACAACGCTCTGCCATTTTTTGGTAAGATTCCCCCATTGGCTTGGTTTTCAACATGTGATCTTAAATTTGCTTCCCTGCCTGCCCCCATACCCTCGACTCCTTTCTTGATCAAAGATCTGTCTGACTAGGCCTTAAAATATATTGTGATACAACCAGGGGTGTTCTATCGGGAAGAGAATTCCAAAGACTATCGACCCTCAAGGAGACAAAATTCCACTTTGTCTCTGTCTTAAATGGGACACTCATTTATACTGTGTCCGACCATGTCGTTACAGTCGGGGGCCTAGAAACCACTCCCAGCAATGGTCCCTTTCCTTTGCTATTTCTTTTCTCCACTGAAACTGATTCTATCTCTTGATCTTTCCAGCCAACCTCATCTCTTACTGAGGTGAGATATTCTCGACTTTGACCCTACTTGATGCTCCCTCTCATTGTTACGTGCCCTGTCCCTTCCCGTCATACCTTGGTTATCATTAATCATGTTGCTACCCTGCACTATTGCTTTGTCCTTTCTCTTTAACTTTCCAAATCTCCCCTCACATGAAGCCTTTCCTCCTAGTTATCCGATTCACCAGGGCACTGTCCCAGCAAGGTTCAGATGAAGATCATCCCAGTGGTACGGCTTTCTCTTTCCAGGTACTGATGCCAGTGCCCCATGAAACAAAACCCATTTCTCCTCCACCTATCTTTAAGCCACACATTCAAATCTCATGCAACACCCCACCCCAGCTCCACCGATGCTGTCTCTCTCTCTCTCACTCACTCACGCACACACACACACACACACACCCTTACTCTTTACTTACTTGACTTCTGTAGTCCTTCGTCCTCTCTCACCATCGTTTGGGAACGCCTCTACTACCTTGAGCTGATAGCCATTTTCCGTTACACTTCTTGTGAAGGTTATTGAGCTATTTCTCTCCATGCCACATTTGTATTTTGCTGCTGGCTCTCCATCAATACTTACATTTATAAGTGCATTAAGAATGTTGGGGAAATTCTCAAAACTGTCCCCAGTAATTTTTAAGTCTGAATACTGTGCACTATAACCTCACTGTTTAATTGAATTTCTGGAACCTCTTAGTGCGATCATGATCAGTACGTGAACATACTTTTTCCTTTAGGGAAGGTGCTGATTCTTTTGTTCTCGTGGTGCCTATAAAATTAGAATTCAATTGTTATCCCACTACTGTTTTTCAGATTGAGTGAAAATACATCAAGACTCCAAAATATGAATCTGGCACATTGCACAGGTAACAATACATTATTCCTGTATTAATGTTTGCAATTTGGCAATTGGGTAAGCCAGTCACCTATAGGGGACATGAATAGTGCTGAAAAGAGAAACACATTGCCAAAGCCTTTTTCTTGCACTTATCAGGACAATTTCAAACTACAAAACAGTTTACACTACAGGGGGAAAGGATGCTGACTAGTTGGCAAATTGACTCTGGCCGAGGCATTGCCATGGAGAAAGCAACAGGGAACTATAGACTCCCTATGCTTCTGCGTAACTTGAAAAAGGCACAAAGCTTGAACATATTCCTTTTCTTTGCAGATATTGGGTCCCTGCATATGAATGTGCATCATTTCCAGCAAGCGGTTGTTATTGTAGTTATTAACACACTCAGGATTGTTCAACAAGTACTGTCCAACCACAGAATCATATGTCTATAGACATTCTGGGTTTTGCAGGTGCAGGCTTATTGAGCATAGCCTGTCTGCCTATTGCAGACAACCAGAGGAATATGTTGTTTGATTCGATCAAGCAATCATTGGGAGGCACAGTCTACAAACCTGGCATTGCGCTGGCACTGGAAGTCATGCAACAAGATTGCTCAATTGGGTTGTGCACAAAGCCTTTTTGGACTGTTACAGACAGTATAAAGGTGGAAAATGGTTCCTCCTTTTTCACCTCTCAATCACCACAGCCAGATTTTTTTTTTTGTGTTTGAATCTCTTGAGTGCTAAAGAAGAGACAAAAAGACAGTTTCTCAAGTTTAAAAAAAAATGTTTGTTTTCTCAACACCTAAATGTCTTCCTAACTACTCACTTACGTATACAAGGCACACATTCACACACAAAAGAAAAGGTGATTGATTATAAAAGGGGTAGCATGATAAGCATGCAGTAAGTTTAATTTAAAACGTCTGAAAACTCACTTTTATACTTGAGTTTTCAAGATGGAAGCTTGAAACGTTCTTGTCTTTTCATTCACTGAAGAAAACAAGAGTTGGAAGTTCCTGTTGATGAAAGTAGCTCAGTGGCTTACTACTTGCAGTAGCAGGTTTCTGGCTTTACTTCAGTTGAGGTGTAGCCAAACCCCTGTAAAAGATCTGACCTCATTCTTCAAATAGGTAGGTAAAATGCTAGCCCCATTTCTTTGCTTGTTAATGCATTGTCGGCAGGGTCCTTCCTTTGCTGGGCGGGACCATTTTCCTCTGAGACTGACTAACATAAGGCTGCTTTTAAAATGTGTGTTAATAAATGTTTCTTATCACAAGCTGGTTTCTGTCCAGCGACCATAGTATCTGTTTTTCTATTGTCCACAAAAATGGTTCTGACGACTTAAGCATTGACACATAATTTTGAGTTCAGGCCATTTGCATCTCCTTGTGATAGAATGGGTTCTCCTCATACCCATTACTCATAAGTCTCTGGCACTATTGTGCACTAGTTTCTGTAGGTATCTAGGCAACAGCAGCTGTTAAATCCACAGGAAATGTATGTTACATTTTAATGCCTTATCAATGCAATGTCCCAAAAATGTTGTTTACGTTTTAATGTCCTAACCAGACAAGCAGGCTAACTTCCAACCTTTGACACATTCATATATACTGGCAGATAAGAAGAACCTGACCTCTTGATTCCATCTTGTTTCAATGCAGATTGCCTATTCTCCATGTTATTTTTAACAACAGTGTTCAGTTTCCGGAAATCCATGGGTATAACTCCATGGACATTACAGGACTGATGACAGCAACATATTAGTAGAAAATACCGCTCACGCTGTCGTTGCATACAGCAGCATGAAACCGCTTGCTGCTGTTCAAATTTTTAAGATACTGCCTTTACAGGGTAATTTAAGGTAGACGGCATACTTTCCAGCTCTGAAATTGGGGGGCTTTGGCCCATTTCCAAGTTTGCATGATACACACCGAACTAATCTGGGTGTCCATTGTTCTGCAGGATATCTTTGCTATGCTCAATTTCTGTGTCAAACTTCCAAGATGATTAAATAGCTATGGCCCTATTAACAAGATTGTTACGCTAAAAACTAATTTAAACTAATTAGTTGAACTTGTAATGTAGCTTATTTACACTTGCTAGAAGCAGCATACGTTCGCATGCAGATACCTGTTCTTTGTGAACAAAATAAATATGTACAAATTTGGCACCTTTTTTTATTTTGTTACCCAGAAGCATTGGGAACCCAAAGGTTCCCTGCTGCTTTCTCTATAGTAACACCTCAACCAAGGACCTTTACTTCTGCAGAATGAATTGTTATTGTTTGAAATTTGGCATTCTGGCATTTGTCCTGATGGGAGCAAGTCAAAAAGCTTTGGCAACATGTTTCTTTATTTAGTACTATGCACTTGTATTGATCAGGTGTTTGCATTGGGTTATACTGTTTACTGTGGGTCAGGGTTTGAACTTAGCTCCATCTGATGCAATATCATCTTCACCTGCTGGATGCAAGGAACCCATGTAAAATGAATTTTAATAGTCAGTTTAGTTCTTTGATATTGGACCATGTTACTGAACTACAAATTCACTCTAGATGCTACAGAATGGCTTGTGAGAGAGGTAGATGGAGAAGAGGTAAATATGAAGTCAGACTGGTGTAGGAGTAGAGGTAGCTTTACTCTCAAAGATTTGAAGGTCAGGGGTAACAAATGCAGACACTGGATGTTTAAAATGGGCGACATGTTAATTCCCCAGGACTAACCTTGAATGCAAAAATTAAAAGAAACATTGTCCATTTCATTATTAGTTGCATTGATTTTCTTAATTTGAAAATGGATCCTTTGATGGAAGCAGTGTTTTGATTAGAGTCCACGCTGTGATATGGTTGTGGTAGGAAAGAAACTTTCTATCTACTACTTGATTTGCATGCACTCAACAACTACTGTTTAATGCATTCACTTCTGTTAACAGGTGCAGGCTGCACAGTCAACCAAATGTTCCAATGGCGATGCAGAACATATTAGGGACTTGAAGTTACAATCTTTAACTGCTAACATCAAGAGACGTTGAATGGGAGTAAATTATATATCCTAATTAGTATGTCCTATGCTTTGCTAAAACCATTGTAGATGCAGTGCAGTGGCTTGGGGAAACTGGCAGCAAGGCTGCAGTATCTTTTACCTACCAAAGGTTTCTAGTGGCTATAAAGTAGCATCAGCTTTATCAAATCCCATGCATTTTAGGAGAATTGCTTATTCACGGTGTAAAGGGAATGTGCGTAAGAACTTAATGCAGTGAGTAGTCATGACCTGGAGCTTGCTACCCACAAGGGTGGGAGAAGCAGAGATGGCAAAAGATTTCAAAAGGAAATTGGATGTCTACTTGAAAGAAATAAACTTTCAGACTACAGGTGGAGGACTGACTGGATTGCTCCACGGAGAGCTGACACAGACTCGTTGAAAGGCCACTTTCTGTGTCTAAATTAATGACTATGACTCATAAAATGTGCAAGGCACGTCAATTTTAAAGCATCCAAATGTATGCAGAAAAATCTTCACCTTTGCTACAAACTGGAGGTGAAACTTCAGCTACAAACTTTATTGAAAAAAAGTTGCTGTCCAATTCTGGTCCATTCATCAACCTCTGAATATTCTAGACCAGAATAATATTACTCTATGGAAAAGTTACCACATTTACTTGATAGACCAGTGCCTTAAATGTACAACTACATGAAAGAAAGAGCTTACACTTGTGTAATGCCATGATAACCTAAGCATTTTAGTCATGTTAATCTTATAGCGTAGTCTCTTATTTTGCAGGTAAGCAGAACAACCATGCATACAACTTGATTTCATAGGGAGCTACAGAATGGCTTATGTGAGGATGGTGGGGAGGATTGTCTGTCTGATTATTGGTGTTGATTTGAGTTGCATATTGGCCAGACCACTAGAGAACTCAATTGCTCTTTTCAAAAGGTACCTTGGGATCTTTTCCATCCACCAGGATTGCAGATTAGATTGTACTCCATCCAAGACACAGCAACTTCTGACATTTTGCCATTTAGGAAATACTCTAATTGGTCATTTTAAAATTTAAGTGGATGACCTCACACTTGGCTATATTGAAATGCATCTGCCACTGTTTTATGCTTCCGTTTTATCATGTCACCTGCCTTTGGCAACAACGAAGTTGGATATGCAGTACTCAATTCTGTCATCTAAAGCATTAATAAATATTTATAAATATTTAAGGCCCCAACAAAATCAGCCCAGTGGGACGCCATCTGTCACATCCTGTCCATTATCCTTATTCCCTATCTCCTACTCAGCCAAAACTAAAAACAGAAAATGCCAGAAATACTCAGCAAAGTTGATATTTAAGGTCTGTGGGACTCAGATCTGAGAAAGCCAGAAATAGGTTTTGAGCAACTGGTGTGGCTTAGAGGGAGAGGTTGAGGAGAGAGTAAGAACAACAACAAAAGACAAGGGGTGGTGATTCTCCCACCCCACTGCATTAATTTTCTAGCGCAGCGTGGCGGGGGAATCTTGCCTCCGGGCTCACACGGGATTCTTGCATCTCCCAGCACCGGATTTCTGGCTCCGTCTGATTTGCGCTGGAATCAAAGAGCAAAGTGCCAATGTTCGGGGGTACCTTGGCACTGCCCATGGGGCATTGGGCAGTGCCAAGGCAGTGGGGCCTATAGGGGGCTGGGCTTGGGGCAATCAGTGGGGGTGGGGGGACCTGCTGCCATTCTGCATGGGTGTTGTGAGACTTCTTACTCTGCATGGGGATCGATGGGGACAGGAGGGAGGCCAGCAATCTGGATTGGGGGGGGTGGCTGGAAGTCGGGGGGGGAGGGGGGGGTGGTGGGGTGGGGTGGCTGGAGATCGGGGTGGGGAGGGGTCTGCCGGGGAGGTGGGGGTGTTAGAGATCAGGGCCATATGGGATGGGGGGGTGCAATTGGGGGGCAGTACCGCGGGGATCCTTGGCTGACAGTTCGGGGCCACTGCACGGGCCCACTGGTTTCAGCTTCTCCAGCGTGAATAGGCCTCGCCCCCGGAAATTTAATGATATTCATGCTGGTGACCTCTGCATTGCACAGTGTGTGGGAGTTTCTAATGTGAAGTCCCACTGAAAAAAACCAGCTTGATTTACTCAAGTTTTCCCACAAATTCAACACTTAGAACTTTCTGAGAGAATTCCACCCAAGGTCTGTGGTGAGGTGGAGAACAGGCAAAACTAAATGCAAAAAGGCTCCTACTTTCCAATAATTTGGCTTCAGTGCCATGAGTTTAAATGTAGCCTCTTAGAAGAGACTTAAATCAGCGGTCTCCTGGATATGCTTATAAACAAAATGCTCAGTCATTCTCCTGTTCACTACTTTGGTCACCTTTTCAAAAAGCTTCCTTCAGACATCACCTATTCTTTTCAAATCCATACTTGCTCTCTGATCAGCTAAACTTTTTCAGTCACCCATCTTTAATTTTACATCTTAGTTCGGACTCTCTACTAGTTTCCCGACAACAGTTGTCAGGTCAACTAATCTATAATTCTTTTGTTTTCCTTTCACCTTTCTTAAATAATGGAGTGACTTTCAATTCTCTGATCTAATGTAAACATTTCTGAATAGAGAACTTTGGAAGATCATAGAGCATCTGAAATATTCTCACCTATTTTAGTGGAGACAGCATTGGATATTTTTAAAGCCGAGTTAGATAGATTTGTGATTGACAGGAGAGTCAAAGTGCTTGGGGATAGAAAGCAAAGTCCTTTAATATCTAGTCATAAAAGCCATTTTGTGCTGGGATTTGTTACACTTGTGCCATTATTTTCATCGTTCCTGTTAACTTGGTTACGCTAATGTTTTTGCATCCCTATGCTTCAATGTTAGTTTCCTTTGGCTATCCGGAATATTATGGTCTATTGTAAATAATAACATCAATTATTTAACGCATCTACCATTTACTTGTTTTCTTCATAATATGCCTGTATCACAGTTATCCGTTTGTATGGGATTCACGTTGCTCTTATCCATTGTAAATATTGTAAATTATTTTCTCAAAACAGAAAATTTACTTCACGGAAGGAAGCCATTGGCACACCTCTGATACAACTGAAAACATATTTCAAATTTCCATTTTGTAGTTCTACCTTTTTTTGCCACTCTTTTGCTGTTTTTTGTACTAATTTTATTTGCTAGGACTTTTTTGCATTGTGTGTGCTTTGACGAAGGATCATCTAGACTTAATGTTGGCTCTATTCTCTCCCCACAGATACTGTCAGACCTGCTGAGATTTTCCAGCATTTTCTGTTTTTGTTTCAGATTCCAGCATCCGCAGTATTTTGCTTTTTCCTTTACACGTTCTTTCTGAAAATTTAAGTGATGTTGGCCAGAATTTACGGGCTGCTGATACCAGTGGGACACTCTGGTCCCACTGCAGTGAACAGAGATTTGGCCGAGTGCCAAATTCTTCATCCTCGCTTGCAGCAGCGGTGGGGTGTGAATGGCCAGAAAATTCTAGCCCTTTTATCATTTTACTCATTAAAACTTGCACAGCTTGTTGTGGACAATCTCTGGACATAAGTGAGAAAAAACCCCAAAAGGCTCAGATTCTAGATTTGGTGAGGCCATCTTTAGCAAGATAAGACAGAGACTGTCCACAACAACCCATAGATTTTTCAGCATTTGTTTTGACTTCTGGGAGCTACTAGTTAGTGTTCATGCTCTTTTTCAGCTGACTTCTACAATGTATCTCGTTGGAACACAACCGGAATAGTATATTGTCTTTATTTGTTCCCTGTACCTTCTAACTTGGCATGATTGGCTTGAGTTGATTGAGAATATTCCAGTTCTGAATAGTAGTTAGTTATGTTTCCACCACTCAGTCAGCTTGTAAATAAGCAAAACTTAAATAGAAAACCTAGTTTATTGAAAATAAAGAGACTTGCATTGATATAGCATGTTTCACAACCACTGGACATAATTTCTTAAAGTTACAGGTATAATGACGGTAAGGAGAAGGTGGATGTTGACTAGGAATCCAGGGGTTCTGATTGTAACTGTATTTTCTACATTATGGTTGAGAACAGCAAGATTCATACAGGTGTAATGCTGCAACTCAAGTCTCTTAATCTACTGTATTAATACAACAGATGCAGTACTTGGAGTATGCTTCCAGTTTGACTAAGGGCTTTATGGCGTAGAGGTTGCTTTGTTCAAACGTTGCTGTTCCCAAATGTGAAAATGGGAGGCACCTAGTCTAGGCTACCAACCGGTTCCTCCTTTTCTATTGCAGATATCAAAACCGACATGATCCATGACCATGTTACTCATTCCCAACTGAGCGATAAAAAGCAGCTTGAAAGTCTGGATGCTGTATCTAGTGATTGTAACAAGGAAGACATGGAGTTTGAAGCACAGTTTATGACAGGTAAGGGAGATGGTTCAACATTTTCCCGGTACATGAACAATTTTGGTGATATGGTTTTGAAACGATAACCAATGATGCTGGGCTGTAATCCATAAGTTGCACTTGAAATATCTCCTAATTACCAAAGCTTCTGAGCTGAAGTAACGTGCTGAGTACTGTTTTTGTAACTAGAAGCACACCAGATCAATTGTATCCATGCAAAAGCTTTTCTTGGCCTTTCTTTCAGTCTTCTATCTGGTATAATTGACTTTATGATGGGGAATATTCTTCTGGTTTGGAAAGATGTTTGCAATATTTTGGCTTTAGGAATTCTCAATCATCTATTCTATCAAAATAGGCTTTTGCATTGCTGAGTGGTATACGGATGGGTGGCACAGTGGTTAGCACTTCTGCCTCCCAGCACCAGGGTTCAATTCCCGGTTTGGGTCACTATCTGTGCGGAGTCGCTATGTTCTCCCCGTGTCTGCGTGAGCTTCCTCCAGGTGCTCCGGTTTCCTCCCACCGTCCGAAAGACATGCTGGTTAGGTGCATTGGCCATGCTAAGTCCTCCCTCAGTGTTCCTGAACAAGCGCCAGAGTGTGGCGACTGAGGGATTTTCACAGTAACTTCACTGTCATCTTGATGTAAGCCTACTTGTGACAATAATGAATAAACTTTAAACTTTCAAACTGATATGCGAACGGTGATGTTTAACAATGGATCCATTACAGATCCTTTTGAGGTTAAGACAGGAGTCCAACAAGGGGTTGTGTCATTGCTCTGAAAGTATGAGAGCTTGCCCCAGTACCCACTAATGCCTCAAGAATCGAATGTCTTGTTTCAAACGACATGTTCAAACCCACTCACGTGATGAAGGCGCAGTGCTCCGAAAGCTCGTGATACCAAATAAACCTGTTGGACTTTAACCTGGTGTTGTGAGACTTCTTACTGTGCCCACTCAGTCCAACGCCGGCATCTCCACATCTTGTTCAAACAAGCGATATTTATTATGGTCATGCATGAGAAGCCCAACTCTCAAGTGACCTTAAGAGGTTCTACAGTACAAAATTTAGGCAGTTAATTTATACTATTACAAAACATTCATTTGACCAGCTTATCTTATCGCCTGACTCTGTCTCTTCCCCTGATATTGTTTCCTCTTGATTAGATCTTCTCATATGACTCTGTCTCTTCAGACATTATGCAAGTTTAAGTGGTTTTCAGAAGTCCAGTATCCCTGGATTCCCAAATAGCATATGTTAATGCCACCCCCTGACGGCTCCAATTTGTTTTTTTGATCTTCCTTGCTGCTGTGCTCCATTTGATTAGAGACAAGCTCCCTGCTCGAATGCAGCTTATTTATTGAATGGACGGCAAACTTCTTAATTTCAAATGACTCCAATCACAAAATAAGACCAAGCTGACCTTGGTCATTGAGCTCCTATATGTTGATGATGTTGCAGTGAATGCTGTGTCAGAAAAGGGTCTCCAGAGAATTGGTGACATATTTATTGAGGGATGTGAGACGATGGGATTTGCACTTAACATTCAAAAGACCTCTGTCGGCGAGGTCCAAATACACACGTTCTTTCCCATCGATTAGCGTTCATGATGAGTGCCTGTAAAATGTGAGATACTTTTTGGAAGTCACCTTTCACAGAAGGCTGCCATCACCTGAAATCTGCTGGCCACCTGAGGAAGTCAGTGTTTGAAAATCGCACCATTAAGATTGAAACCAAGCTTGTGGTCTACCATGTGGTCGCAAGCCCTTCCTTGCTGTACGGCGTTGAAGCATGGACAATGTATAAGAGGCACCTCAAGGCACGAGAGTCATATAAGCATGCACCACAAAAATATCAACACATCATCTGCCAACAGTTTCATTGGGATGATCATATATTTCTTTGTCAGATACCAGGCTCCCAAAGCGGGTGGTCTCCTCTCAGCTCAGTCAGAACGAGACAAAAGAAGCACTTCATGGATGTGTTAAAAGCCAATATGATGCAATTCAATGTTGACATCAACTCCTGGGAGCACTGGACTGGATCAAACCAGATGGCGGCAGAATCTGTGGGAAGGATCCAGTATTTTGAGACCCAAAAATGATAAAATGAAGAGGAAAAGTGAGAGTGGTGAAAATTACATGCCATGACACACTGATAATACATGACCAGACATTCCACATGACAATAAATGCCCTATGTGGTGTAAAATCTGTACATCCCTCATCGGCCTCATGGAAGACTATCATCCTCGCCAGCGAGGGATAACCAATAAAATAAGTCTTGTCGTGACCATGCTTGAGTGTCTGGTCGCTTCGTTGTTGGTTATAGAATGGTACTTTGGTCTTTTGCAGACTAGGAAGCTCTGAAGACAATACATCCTGAAAAAAGACGCCAATTCGTATAACCAATGTGTGGCAACATGTATGGCATGGTACCGAGGGCATTGTAATGAAATGTTATGTTTTCTTTCTAGCACCCAGAAGCTGTCCAAATTCCGTCCCAGCTCTGGTGTCCCCATTCTTGGGGTTACCATCTGCACCAACTCCTTTCAATGTTTTTGATGAGACAGCAGATATTGAAAACCAGGAGAATAAGTGAGTCTGACCAACTAATATAGAAACATTGATATAATGACTTTGTTTGCTGTTAATATCCCTTCTCTTCCAAAGTGTACTCAAATATCCATCTTTAGCCCCATGCATGATAGAAAGCTCAAAATATAGATGGTGAGTAATTTGAACTTGATCTCTCATTCCTCCAAAGCTGCATTCTGTTCCTTATATATCCGTAATGCTTTCAAATCCAAATTTATTGCAGTTTTCCATTTTAATTTGATCGTTCCCAACACCTTGCTTCATCTCATCCAGCAAAGCCTCTTTATTTTAAATTCTTATCCTTATTTTTAAATCCATCCACTGTTTCATCGTCCTTTCTCTTGCAACCACCTCTAGCCCTAAAACCCTATGATCACTGTGCACTTCCAATTCTAACCTTTTGTGCATCCCTGAATTTCACAGCCTCACAATTGGCAGCTGTACCGTAAGCTCTCAAATTCCCAAATCTCTCCACCTCTCACTCGCATTTGAAATCTAACTGACTAAACTTTGATCATCTGTCCTGGTTCAGTCAAATTTTCTTTAGTCCTCGAATGAAGCACTGCAGGGCTTTTTATTATGTTAAAGACAATAAGATGTTTTCATTCACTCCTGCGCTGTAATTTTCTATGTTCTATGTTCCACTCTTCAATCTAATTGCTGCTTTTTAAAAACACTTTTCCAAACATGGTTGTGACTAAGCTTGTTCATTGCTAACCTTATTTACTCAGCAGTAGCTGTTGAAAGTGAGCTATTGTTTCAGGAATGTCATATGTTGTAGGTCAGTGTTTCCCAAACCCTTTTGGTTGTGTACCCTTCTACCGCATGTTTTGCAATGGATGATCTTGTTTGTTAGAGCTTCTGGCTTGCTGTTTGCTTCCTCCCACTCACTTGCTGTGAGCAAGGGCTTATTGTGGGTGGAGAGGGGAGTGGTGAGAAAAGTGGTGGCTTGTTAAAGGCTGGACATGCACAGTAACTGTGCTGAACAAAAATGACGGCAGCGTATTAGAGGATCCTAGATGTGCATTAACTGGGGATGCTGCCATCACACAATTTCGAGTAAATATTCCCTGGGGGCATCTGCTGTATCCCCAGGGGTACTTTGGGAACTACTATTGCAGGTAATTTGTTTTGAGTTTTCAGGCATTCACACGTGATTTGACTCTTGATAAACTACATATGAATCTGTCACTGTTGGTTAGAGAAAATGATGTCTTCTCCTACTCCATAACATTACTTTGTGATGGACTTTAGTTTTTTCAAAGCAATTTCCACCTGCTTGTGCCTTTTGGGGAACGACTTTTAGTATGTCTAAGTACACTGGAGATTTGTATTTATCTTTGATTTTTTTGGCCATGATAGGCTTGAAAACTACCAGAAAGTTTAACTTTATGTTACCTTGCCATATACCTACAACTGCAGCAACTGAACATTGGCTGTTGCTTCTGACTGAGAGACTTCAATTGTGCATTGAACAATGTTTGGATATAACTTCAGACATGCACATCCTATTGTACTACTATGAATTTTTCCACCTCTATAAACCTTCAATCACCTTGTGTCTCTCCCTACCAACTAATTGTTGATAAGATAATAAACTCTGCTCTAGATTGAATTATTCATTTTGTGTATCTATTTAAAAAGGTAGCTTGTACACTATGGTTGTAACCAACCAAATTGCTTTAAATGTTTGAAATATGTATTGGCTCCTTGGTATTTAATCCTGCTAACTTTCTCTTTCAAAGAGGATATTACCTTGTAGTTCCAGCTCAGCTGGTCAATATTCATATGTGAACATTGACAGGGAGTACAGACAGACTACTCTGCCTCTGCCTACATGCACAGGAGACTCTGAACCTGTCTTCAGCCAGCAATTGGGCACAAGTACATTGGCCTTTTCATCCCTCCCTCACCCAGAGCGCTGAAGCCAATTTTGGTGCTCCTTACTGTCATATGGTTCAGACCAGCTGATTTGTATAGACCAGGAATTTAACCCTGGACTTTCTGCTCATCAGATAAGGTTGGCCTGTGGAGAATTTCTTTCTGCTTTTTGAAATGTTCAGTTCCTTTTGAGACTAATGTAGATTAAAGCAATTAATTCAAATTCTAACTTTTGAGATTCGTATGTACAAATCTTCCTAAAAGTTGAGATTTATTTTGGGGACAATTGGCCAATGGACACCTTTGTTTTTTTTTCAAGGCCGCCAGCAAATTATTTGAAGCCAAGTACTCGATGGCAGCTTTCTGGAATCCTTGTACCATCGCAACGTGTTCTGACTGAGGGGGCCTGTGCTGCTGAATGTGTAAGTGACAATATTGTAAAAATTGTATATTTGTGAGTTATCCCTAAATTTGTAATTTATTGAAGCAATGCCAGCACTCTGAGTTTGTCTATGTGCAGTGATAAGGATATGGGACCTGAGTTATTTGGGAACGTGAGAGGAGCTGTAATTGTTTTCTTGCTTAGAGCAGGAAAGCTTATGGGGAGATTTAATACACTTGCTCAAAATTGAATGGTTTTGCTAAGCACGCAAGGAGAAACTGTTTCCACTGGTAAGGAGGTCACTAACCAGAGGTCACAATTTAAGATAATTGGCAAAAGAGCCAGGGAGGTTTATGTTAAAGCAGAGAGTAATGATCAGGAATGAAATATCCCAAAGGGTGGTGAAAATAGATTGTGTAGCTTTGAAACAGAATTGGCTATTTACTTGAAAAAGATTATAGGGAACATACAGACTGAAAGAGACTAATTGGTTCTTTCAAAGCAGTGGTGCATGGGCCAAATTATCCTTTTTTCCCCCTCATGTAGAATGGGAAATCCTGTTCTTTGCACCTTTTCTACATGTGCTTTCTCCCAAGATCAGGAGGAGTTGCGTATGCTGATGTTCTGTGACATAGAATGTTCTTGTGAATATAATAATGCATGACGTAATGAGGACTTGAACGTTTGAACATTTCTTTCCAGGAGCTCACTTTTTAATCTACTGAATTGTGAATTACCACTTTTAATTGTCCAAGACTAATTCAATTAGTGCTGTCAGCTATGGATATTGTTTTTGTGATCTCTGGTGTCTATGTCTAAGCCGAGTCTATATATTTTCCCCTACTAATGCCATTGATATACCCTGACCAGTTTTAGATATTGGTTTAAAAATTCTCTGTATTTTGAGGTATCGGTTAGCATTGTCCTTGGATGTATATGTGGTTATATAGTAAATTGGGGTATATCCTGTTTTAACTTTTTAAAGGATGATTTGGATGGGATTGAACCCCTGAACGAGGACCACTTTGTGAGCAGTGATTACCCAAACAAGACCCTTGGCCCTTATCCTGAAAACACATGTGACTTTACCAGGGGGGCACATTTGGTCTCGACCCCTTTCCACCGAAATCCTCTGACCGATGACCAGGAGAGCTCAATCAAACAGATCTCCATAGATGGTAGTAAAAGTGCCCTGAGTTCACTGTCACCCATCAAGGAGCCCTTGTTTGACCAACCTCTGCATATGAAGAAACTGAGGTAAGAAATTGCTTTGTAGTCACTGGCTTTTCGCTAGTTTTTTATTAGACTACATTGCAAAGCTTAGCCCAGCAAAGATGTGTTTTGTGGAATAATCTGCTCTGTGTTATTCAACCGCAGCTGAAGTCCGGGAGAAACATTACTTCCTCATACTATTCTTTTTTACACAAACACTAATTTTATCAGCAGCAAAAAATGTTGTCCCTTTGAATTTTCTGCGATGCTTATCAAACAGATCTGATTACCCAGAACAGTTTCTTGGGAAACATTGGGCGGTGACTTTGGACAAGCCAGAGAGCCACTATAGAACTGGTCAATTGATGTGAACTAGATGTGATGGAGATTCTGTTCACCTGCTTCTTATTGGATTTATCATCCATTTTTTAAAGATGTTTATTATATAGTTGAATTGGTAGTTTTCTAGTATTCAATTTCTTTGGGGTCATAAATTGACTAATTACTAACTAACTTTAGACATCTTGGTGTTTCATGAGGCAATTAGTACTAAATATTTTTGGGTAGTAAAAAACAGGGAAGACCTTTTATGTAAAAGGATGTAAGATTGTGGAATGCCCAACCAGAGTAACTGAATGAAACAGAGACCATGCCAACATTTGCAAATTGATGACTGAAGGAAAGGAATATAAAAGGATCTGGAAACAAAATAGACATATACAGTTAAGGCTATTTCTCGTATGGAGGGTAAAAACCAACTGCCGAGACCATTGGATCTGTTTCTGTGTTCTTTGCCCCTGTCCCATGGAGAGAAATGGTGAGGGTTTCTGGGGATCCCTTGCAACACTGTTAAGGCTACAGGTCTTGGGACTGGTTTTTAAAAAAATGGGGATTGAGGGCAAGATGAGAGTGATTGGTCATATTTTTGTCAAAGGAGAGGTTGCCAGAGTATGCTAATAGAATAAGTCTCAGTTTCCCAAGCTTTTCCAGCCACGGAACCCCTTTGACCGTAAAAGCACTGAAGGAAGCCCTGAGAAACATTCTTATTACATTGAAGAATTAAACCACAAAAAAACGTATTATTGTGCAATAGTTACGAATATACAAAAACAAACTTAAAGGATGTTTCTATGCCTTGTATGTATACATTTATTATAATAAAAGTTCTGTTCAACAAAAACTTCCAAGTCTTGCCTTCATTTTATTTTTAATGGGAGCACACTCTCTCTCTCCCATACCCCCACACCCCACCATGCTCCATTGCTTCATGTACCATCAGTTTCCTTGGCTCCAAGTTCTGGAATTCTTTGCCTATATTTCTCTGTCTCTCTACCTCCCTTCTCTTAAGATGCTTCTTAAATCCTAGTTCTTTGAACAAGCTTTTTTTTTGCCTAGCCTGATATCACTTTGTGACTTGCGATGTAATTTTTGTTCTATAGTGCAAAGTGCCTTGGAATGTTTTATTGCACTGCATAAATGCAAGTTGTGGGTTCTTTTAACAAGGTCCTTTTCAGTCAGTTCTGTGACCGGGCCAGAAACTTGTTGGGAAGAATTCAGACATAGAATTGACGGACAGATGAACACAGATTTACAAAACGGCAATATGTTCAAGAACTTTGGAAAGGAGTGTGTAATATGTGCTGGTGCATTGAGGTCCATGGAATCCCTACAGTGCAGAACATAGAACATTACAGCACAGTACAGGCCCTTCGGCCCTCAATATTGCGCCGACCAGTGAAACCAATCCAAAGCCCATCTAACCTACACTATTCCAATATCATCCATATGTTTATCCAATGACCATTTAAATGCCCTTAATGTTGGTGAGTCCACTACTGCTGCAGGCAGGGCATTCCACGCCCTTACTACTCTGAGTGAAGAACCTACCTCTGACTATATATAGTCCTATATCTATCACCCCTCAATTTAAAGCTATGTCTCCTCGTGCTAGCTATCACCAACCAAGGAAAAAGGCTCTCACTATCCACCCTATCTAATCCTCTGATCATCTTGTATGCCTCTATTAAGTCACCTCTTAACCTTCTCTCTAACGAAAACAACCTCAAGTCCCTCAGCCTTTCCTCATAAGACCTTCCCACCATACCAGGCAACATCCTGGTAAATCTCTCTGCACCCTTTCCAATGCTTCCACATCCTTCCTATAATGCGGCGACCAGAACTGTACGCAATACTCCCAAGTACGGCCGCACCAGAGTTTTGTACAGCTGTAACATGACCTCCTGGCTCCGAAACTCAATCCCTCTACCAGTAAAAGCTAACACTCCATACGCCTTCTTAACAACGCTATCAACCTGGATGCCAACTTTCAGGGATCTATGCACATGGACACTGAGATCTCTTTGCTCATCCACACTACCAAGTATCTTACCATTAGCCCAGTACTCTGTAATCCTGTTACTCCTTCCAAAGTGAATCACCTCACATTTTTCCACATTAAACTCCATTTGCCACCCCTCAGCCCAGCTCTGCAGCTTATCTATGTCCCTCTGTAACCTGCAACAACCTTCTGCACTGTCCACAACTCCACCGACTTTAGTGTCATCTGCACATTTACTAACCCATCCTTCTATGCCCTCATCCAGGTCATTTATAAAAATGACAAACAGCAGTGGCCCCAAAACAGATCCTTGCGGTACACCACTAGTAACTGAACTCCAGGATGAACATTTCCCATCAACCACCACCCTCTGTCTTCTTGCAGCTAGCCAATTCCTGATCCAAACCGCTAAATCACCCTCAATCCCATGCCTCCATATTTTCTGCAATAGCTTACTGTGGGGAACCTTATCAAACGTTTTGCTGAAATCCATATACACCACATCAACTGCTTTTCCCTCATCAACCTCTTTGGTCACCTTCTCAAAGAACTCAATAAGGTTTCTGAGACACGACCTACCCTTCACAAAACCGTGTTGACTATCCCTAATCAAATTATTCCTTTCTAGATAATTATAAATCCTATCTCTTATAATCCTTTCCAAAACTTTGCCCACAACAGAAGTAAGGCTCACTGGTCCATAATTACCAGGGTTGTCTCTACTCCCCTTCTTGAACAAGGGGACAACATTTGCTATCCTCCAATCTTCTGGCACTATTCCTGTAGACAATGACGACATAAAGATCAAAGCCAAAGGCTCTGCAATCTCCTCCATCGCCTCCCAGAGAATCCTAGGATAAATCCCATCCAGCCCAGGGGACTTATCTATTTTCACACTTTCCAGAATTGCTAACACCTCCTCATTAACCTCAATCCCGTCTAGTCCAATAGTCTGTATCTCAGTATTCTCCCGACAACATTGTCTTTTTCCTGTGTGAATACTGATGAAAAATATTCATTTAGCGCCTCTCCTATCTCTTTAGACTCCATGTACAACTTCCCACTACTGTCCTTGACTGGTCCTAATCTTACCCTAGTCATTCTTTTATTCCTGACATACCAATAGAACGCTGTAGGGTTTTCCTTGATCCTACCTGGCAAAGACTTCTCATGTCCCCTCCTGGCTCTTCTTAACACTCTCTTTAGATCCTTCCTGGCCAACTTGTAACTCTCGAGCACCCTAACTGAGCCTGTCAGAAGGAGGTCATTCAGCCCATTGAGTCTGCACCGACCATAATCCCACCCAGGCCCTATTCCCATAACCCCATATATTTACCCTGCTAATCCCCCTGACATGGGTCAATTTTAGCATGGCCAATCAGCCTAACCCGCACATCTTTGGGCTGTGGGAGGAAACCCACGCAGACACTGGGAGAATATAAAGTCCACACACACACTGACTGAGGCCGGAATTGAACCCTGGCCCTGGCGCTGTGAGGCAGCAGTGCTAACCACTGTGCCACCGTATCGCCCAGGTCAAGAGCTGTTATTTTCGGAGAGGACTGATTGTCAGCACATTATGAAGTGGAGGACAGTACCTGAAAAAAAGACAATGGTTAACCAATATCAGCTGTCCATATCCACAGATCTCTAAAGGTTGCCACTCAAGTGGATAGAGCTGTGAAGAAGGCCTATAGTGTGTTAGCTTTTATTAACAGGGGGTTGGAGTTTAAGAGCCGTGGGGTTATGCTGCAACTGTACAGGACCTTGGTGAGACCACATTTGGAATATTGTGTGCAGTTCTGGTCACCTCACTATAAGAAGGATGTGGAAGCGCTGGAAAGAGTGCAGAGGAGATTTACCAGGATGCTGCCTGGTTTGGAGGGTAGGTCTTATGAGGAAAGGTTGAGGGAGCTAGGGCTGTTCTCTCTGGAGCGGAGAAGGCTGAGGGGAGACTTAATAGAGGTTTATAAAATGATGAAGGGGATAGATAGAGTGAACATTCAAAGACTATTTCCTCAGGTGGATGGAGCTATTACAAGGGGGCATAACTATAGGGTTCATGGTGGGAGATATAGGAAGGATATCAGAGGTAGATTCTTTACGCAGAGAGTGGTTGGGGTGTGGAATGGACTGCCTGCAGTGATAGTGGAGTCAGACACTTTAGGAACATTTAAGCGGTTATTGGATAGGCACATGGAGCACACCAGGATGATAGGGAGTGGGATAGCTTGATCTTGGTTTCAGGTAAAGCTCGGCACAACATCGTGGGCCGAAGGGCCTGTTCTGTGCTGTACTGTTCTATGTTCTAGCTAATGTGGGGCCCATTTAAGGGCAGTTGTTGCAACAATTTTTGAAAATTTTAAGCAATTTTTAAAAACTTAACAGATCAGATCTCTAGTGGAGGAATTCAGAACAAGGGCACATAACCTCAAGTGAGATTGTTCAGGGATGGCACCAAGGAGCACTTCATCACCAAGGTGGTGGAAAACTGGAATGATCTCCCAAAAAGCTGTGGCTAGGTCAATTGGAAAATTGCAAAACTGGGTTTGCTAAATTTTTGTCAGACATGGGTATGTGGGTGGTGGATGTGCTGCAAGATATGGAGTCAATAGGTTAATTTTCTTTCAGTGACTATTGTGCAATTAATTCAAATATGTACTATGGTCTATAATTACCAGGGTTGTCTCTACTCCCCTTCTTGAACAAGGGGACAACATTTGCTGTCCTCCAGTCTTCTGGCACTATTCCTGTAGACAATGACGACATAAAGATCAAAGCCAAAGGCTCTGCAATCTCCTCCCTAGCCTCCCAGAAAATCCTAGGATAAATCCATATTTTTCATAGACGTGTTTCACATGTCGATGGGTATAATTCTCCTTTCAAATTTTCATTATTATAATTTGGGCAGTTTAGTCTACAATGTTGAAAATGATTAGGCAATATTTGAATTTTTGTTTGTACCCAGTCCAATTCAGGAAGCAAGTGAAGATGGCCTGTCCTCTGCTGCCACCACCTCCTCTTCTGCAGTCTCCTCTTCTTCAGTGGGAGGACTTGGTACTATAAGTGACTTGAATGTCTTTGAGAAACTGGAGCTGGGCCAATTGAACTCGTGTGAGACCAACAATGTGAATTCCACCTCTGGTATGGATCTGCTGTCTGTATCTAGTCTTTAGTATCTACTTGGGTTTATTTGATCACCTATTTGCAAGCTAACTAGTCTGTTGTTGTTCTTGTCAGTGTGACTAAAATGGGTTAACATCTTGAGTTATTACTTCACAGTGGATTCTGACTTAGGATGACTGGTGGTGATTAATGCAAGGTGCTGAACCCAAGCAGGAACTGCAGCAATATCATTTATTTTAAGGTTTTATATATAGCTATTTAAAGAAAGATACTGCAGTAAATGAAAGAACGATATGCTGAAAATGTTTTGGAAATTTTCCAAATATCAATATTTTAGCATTGGGTATTGAGTGATTATTTCCTAAGATTTCAAAATGTTTATATTCAAATATGGGATTGTGTGATGCAAAGCATTTTGCTCAGTAATGAATCATTCATTCGATTCTTTCTTGCTGTCGCAGCATATAGTTAAAATTGATTATCCCTAGCTCTCATTCAGTAGAGAAAACGCTCTCAAACTGGCTATTATATACATCCTCTACTCAATGCCTTAAATGTTTACTTTGATTGTTACCATTATGCTTTGAGAACCTGTCACTGATTTCAAACTGATTTTAGCCAAATAATTCACTTCAGTATGAACACTGGTTTGCTTGACAGTTATATCTGTAATAATGCAAGCCTGGTTTTTGAAGACCAGTGCCATAATTCTTTAGAAACCTTTTTTTCTGTTTGTTATTTCTCAAAATATATTATATTGTTACGAGGGGGCATAACTATAAGTTTCATGGTGGGAGATATAGGAGGGATGTCCGAGGTAGGTTCTTTACTCAGAGAGTGGTTGGGGTGTGGAATGGACTGCCTGCTGTGATAGTGGAGTCGGGCACTTTAGGAACTTTCAAGCGGTTATTGGATAGGCACATGGAGCACACCAGAATGATAGGGAGTGGGATAGCTTGATCTTGGTTTCGGACAAAGCTCGGCACAACCTCGAGGGCTGAAGGGCCTGTACTGTGCTGTACTGTTCTATGTTCTATTATACAAAAGTGTATCTTCATATATCTTCTCCAAGTCCATTATATAGTTAAGGGGTGGGGAGAGCCCACTATGTTCATTCGTTTAATTGGACGACAGTGCTCTCCCAGATGAGTCTTCAAGCACTGGCACTAACCTGCTCCATGTTTCCCCAGTTCCAAATCGAGGTTAGATGTGAAATTGTGTTTCAGCCATTTCTGTTTTAATCTTGCAAAAACAAAATACACATGCTGAAAATCTGAAATAAAAACAGAAATGCCGGAAATGGTCCACAGGTTCGGCAGCACCTGAGGATAGAGACAAGGTTGTAAGTTGAGGTTTGTGACCAGTTTGATGTCTGGCCCTTCTTTCAACAGCAAGCCCTGCAAGTATTGAGCAGAACCCTTCACACCCACCTATGTAAAACTCTTTTAACAGGTGCCTCTGTAGTTTAGAGCAATTAAAGTTAGTTCATTTGCCGGTCTGGAATCCTGTTGGAGGAGACAGTGGCAAAAAGAAGTAATTGGTGTTTTGGGTGAGGCAGGTGCAGAACATGTGGTGGTTGACCTGTGGTTCTAATTGCTGTAAATATTCAATACCGTTAATTTTACTTAATATGCAAATTAGTATGGGGTTTGTCGCCTTGGCCAGGGTGTTTTTATTTTTGCGCCATCCTTAAAACTACAAAGCTAATGCACACAATGGACAGCGCAAGTCCTAATCTCCTTGTTTGCTCCAAAAACCAAATTCAAATTGAATCCATTTTATGGTCCCCGCAAGAGAGACATACAAGATCCAAGCTGACAAGATAACGCATTGCACCCCATCTTGGGCTTTATCTGATGCTTGATCTTGACCAAAAGGCTGAGAAGTGAGTAACCCAGATGGGTTATTACAACAGTCTACAATGGTTTTGATGGTCATCATTAGATTCTTAGTTCCAAATTTATATTGAATTCAAATTTCACCACCTGCCACAGTGGGATTTGAACCCTGGTCCCCAGAACATTACCCTGGGATTACAAGGCCAGTGACAATACCATTGCACCACCATCTCTCCATGGTGTTACCTTTTCCACTGAGGTCAGAAAGATCATTTGGTGACATATAATGTGTCTCAGAATGCAGAGATTCCTCTGTTCAATTAAATTTGATTAAACATTGGGTGGGTAGAGCAGAATCTGCCCTGTCTGGAATGGAAGATAAAATAACAGGAGTAGCTGGTGATCCCAAACCCAGGAATATACCTAAGGCAAATGTTGTATGGATTTATTAAGTGCGCATCTAATATTGTCAGCAGTAATTTCTAAGTTTTGGTTAAGCCACAGTTGTAATAGTTTTGATAGCTCTTCATTACAGTAACCACCTTACAGCCTTTCAGTCCTCACCAGAACATGGCTTCCTGTATTGCTCTGATGCTGGTGAAATTTGCTATCTGTCTTTTAGCCAGAAATATTAATCTCTATATTGGTACATCTTATCTGCCATGGATTACATGTTGCCAAAAAATATGCACACTCTTGCCTCCAAAATGAATAAAATGGGCACATTCAGTGGACAGCACAACACACCATTGGTTATGAATTGTTGCACTAGTGTAAAGAATCAAATATGCTTTGTTTTTCTTGTTTCTGAAATATCACTCTGATAAATTCCAGATAATCCTTGGGATACAGAAGTGCAAAATCAATTGCTGTTGTCCCTTCCTGTGCCATTGAGCTCACTCCCAGAGTTTCACATTCAGAAGAGACCAATACCTATAATTGAAGATGGACATGAGCTGAATCTGGGTAAGAGACAGTACAGTTTATTCTGTTCACATCACTTGGTGGTGTTTTGAGAAAAATGGCTGGGCAAACACTTGCGGAAAAGTGGAAGAATCGTATAAATTAAAAATGCAGGATCATCATGGTACCAATCTGACTCAAATTGGTTTAACTGCTGATGTTGGGTAAATGTTATCTTTGGCTAGAACAATTGTAGTTTGATTGCTGCAGAACAAATTGGAATTCCATGCTCCCAAGTGTTCAGTGCTGCATTCACACTGTTGCAAATATAGTTGTAATAATATTTAGAAAATGTTATTTGCTATTTAGTTTCTGGCTGTCAGCCTAGTTCTCTCGGTCCAAGGTTCGATGTCTGATGTCCAAAACAAATGACAATAGTTATGTTAAAGGAAAAATAACTTGCATGGTTTTGTTTATGGCGATATAGGCACCAAGCTCATTTCCTCAATTATCCCAGGAGTGGTTCTAATACCAACCATTAAGAATACCATACACACTTCCCTTCCGTCTGAAACAACCATTCATCACTCTAAACTCTGCTTTTTGTCCCTTAGTCAATTTCATACTCATGCAGTCATTGCCCCAATAACCTCAGGGACTAAAGCATGCTATCCATTTTCTTACTGCATTTACATTGCCTATCCACATTCAACATCTTGATTCATTCAGACACAATTCATTCTATGAAACTGAAAGCATACAATAATATTTTTTATTCTTTCATGGGATGTGGGCGTCGCTGGCTAGGCCAGCATTTATTGTCCACGTCTAATTGCCCTTGAGAAGTTAGTGCTAAGTTGTCTTATCGAACTGATGCTGTCCATGTGGTATAGATACACCCTACATTGCCATTAGGAAGGGAGTTGTCGGATTTTGACCCAGAGACATTGAAGGAAACGATGATATATTTCTAAGTTAGAATAGTGTGTGGCTTGGAGGTGAATTTGCAGGCGGTGGTGTTTCCGAACATCCGCTGCCCTTGTCCTTGATGGTAGAGGTCACACCTTTAGAAGGTGTTGTCGAAGGAGTCTTGATGTGTTGCTGCTGTGCATCTTGTAGATGGTACACACTGCTGCCACTATGTGTTGGTAATGGAGAGTGAATGTTTAAGCTGGTGGTTGAGGTGCCAATCAAGCGGGCTGCTTTGAATAGTGTTGAGCTTCTGCAGCGTTGTTGGAGCTACGTTAATCCAGGCAAGTGGAGATTATCCATCACACTCCCCACTTCTGCCTTGCAGGTGGTGGACCGACTTTGTGGAATCACAAGGTATGTTATTCGCTGCAGAATTCCCAACCTCTGACCTGTTCTTGTAGCTGCAATATTTATATGGTTGGTCCAGTTTAGTTTCTGGTCAATGATAAATCCCAGGTTGTTGAAAATGTGGGATTTAGAGTCATAGAGTCACATCTATAAGAGAAATGCAGCTCCAAGTATTGTACATAGCTGCCTTTGACCTCACCAAGGCCTTCAACACTGTCAACCACAAGAGGTTATGGAACATCCTCCTCTGTTTTGGCAGCCCCCAAAGGTTTACCATCTTCTACTTGCTCCACGATGATATGCAAGACCAACGGATCCACCACAGACCAAATTTGCATATGGACTGGGCCCAAACAAGGCTGAGTCATCACACTGACACTCTTCTCAATCTTCCTTGCTGCAATACTCCATCTCACCCTGAGCAAGCTCCCCACTGGAGCTAAACTACAGGACAAATGGAACTCCGCCACCTGCAGGCCAGATCCAAGGTCCATCCTATCCTCTGTGTTGAATCATAGAAAGAAATCATAGAAACCCTACAGTGCAGAAGGAGGCCATTCGACCCATCAAGTCTGCGCCGACCACAATCCCACCCAAGCCCTACCCCCACATATTTACCCGCTAATCCCTCTAACCTACGCATCTCAGGGCCAATTTTTAACCTGGCCAATCAACCTACCCCGCACATCTTTGGACTGTGGGAGGAAACCGGAGCACCCGGAGGAAACCCACGCAGACACGAGGAGAATGTGCAAACTCCACACAGACAGTGACCCGAGCCGGGAATCGAACCCGGGACCCTGGAGCTGTGAAGCAGCAGTGCTAACCACTGTGCTACCGTGCCGCCCGTGTTGCTTACGCCTATGCACATTTGGAGGTCAAGCTTCAAGCTGCTGTCGATACCTTCACCAAGGAGTACGAGAGCATGGGCCTTGCACTAAACATCTGTAACAACTTGCCTTTGTCACACAGCACTGCTCTCCAGTTATCAAAATCCATGACGAGGCCTAGGACAGCATGTATACTCTACCAACAAGGTCAGACATTGACAACTTCAACACCTGCCTTCAGTGTGCCAGCACAGCCTTCGGTCGCCTCAGGAAGAGAGAGTGTTTGTTTTAAGACCAGAATCTCAGACCTGGCACCACGCTCAGTCTACAGAGCAGGAGGGATACCTGTCCTCCTATTTGGCTGAGGCGTGGACTGTGTACAGCAGGCACCTTGAAACCCTGGAGGAGTACCACTAGGGCTGCCTCTGCAAGATCCTACCAATCCTTTGGCAGGATAGATGCGCCAATGTCCATGTTATCTTTCAGGCCAACATCCCCAGCAACAAAGCATTGACCATGCTCGATCAGCTCCACTGGACGGGCTCCATTGTCTGCATGCCTGACATGAGACTCCTGAAACAAGCCCTATACCCGGAGCTTCGACATGGCAAGCAAGCCCCAGGAGGGCAGGGGAAATACTTCAAGGACATCCTCAAAGCCTCCTTGAAGAAGTATAATAGCCACCGACACCTGGGAATCCCTAGCCCAAGACCACCTGGAGTGGAGAAAGAGTATCTGGGAAGCAGAACACCACAAGTTTCATTGTTGAGAGCAAGCCAAAGCCAAGCGCTGACTGTGAAAGGAACGCAAGGCAACCCGGGTACCCCACCCACCTACTCCTCAAACCACCATCTGCCCACCTGTGACAGAGACTCTAAGTCACATATTGGACTCTTCAGTTACCTGAGAACTCATTTTTAGTGTGGAAGCAAGTCACCCTCAACCCCAGGGGATAACCATAACCTAAGAAAAGATAATGTTTAAAAACCTTTCATTTACAGATTGTGGTTGTTTACAATTCTGCTGCTGCTGATGGCCCACAGCACCTTGTGGATACCCATGTTTGAGTTACTAGATCTGTCAGAGATCTACTCAATTTAGCATGGTGGTAGTGCCACACAACATGATGGAGGGTTTCCTCAATGTGAAGATGGGACTTGGTCTCCACAAGAAGAGTGAGTGGTGGTCACTCCTACCAATCTTGTCATGGACAGATGCATCTGCGACAAGTAGATTGGTGAGGATGAGTTACCTCTAGTTCAAAATTGTGTTTTAGTTAAGATATCAGCTTGCACTTTCTGTAGTGATAGTTTACACACACTCCAATCAATATTGTATATGTGATATACATGATATGCAGCGATATCTTGTGTTTTCAGCCAGATTTCAATCCTCCGATGGAAGTGTTGACCTGAGACCTAAATTCTACTTAAGTGGAATGTTCATGCACTAAGCTTGCAAAACCACTGGATGCTGATACTTGCTGGTGACTACTTGTGCAAATATTACGATCATTAGTATGCTTTTTGTGGTTACTAAAGATAAGCATTTATCTCTTGCAAAGTTGGAAGGAATTGCTACTTACAAATTGACAGCGTTACAAACCAGACTCTTTGTACGAGGACATTTCATGGTAGTACTCCATGCAACTAAAACAAATTCTGTGCTCCTTAATGGAGGAAGTTTGACTCCAGCCGTTTAGTGCAGTTATTGATTTGTATAAAAATGGAGCCAATCCAGGCTGTACCATCGTAAAGATCTAAAACTTATTGTCTCAAATGTATTAATGCAGGGTGCTTTTTTTGACATATTAGCCATCCATCTAATGGTTCTCTTGGACTTTTGAGAATAATATAGTGGTTCAATGGAATTGCTTCCATTTGAAAATATTTCCTCCCTTCCCCTTTAATTTATCAAAAATGATATTTCAATTCTATCAAGTGATAGTATTGAATTATTATGAGAAATGGGAACATAAAACAAATTTGTTTGTCCGGCAGTCTCCGAACCTGCTGTAATATGCATCTCCTTCTATAAAGGACTTTTTGGCCAGCTGCTAAAGTATTTTTATAGAAAAAGTCTTCGATGTCCTAAATCAGTACTATTTTTTTCAACATTTCCTGTTTATGGCTCAGTTGATAACATTTACCTCAGTCAGAAAGTCATGGGTTCAAGATCCACTCCAAACACAACGTTTAGGCTGATACTCCTCCAGTCCTGAGTGCCGCACTGTTTCACATGTTAAACAGTGCCTCATCTCCTCCTAGCTGAAAGTAAAAGATTGCTAGCAATATTTTGAGGAAGATCAGGAGTATTCCCTGAGGTCCTAGCTAATTTTTATCCACCAACCAGCACCTCAAAACGGATGATCAAATCATGTACCTTGGTGCTGGTTGTGGGATCTCACATGCAAACTGGTAGTCACGTTGCCCACATTCGAACAGTGACTGCATCTACCAAGGTACGTGATTTGATAATCTGTTTTGGTTTGGATGGAAAACACTTTGGGATATCTTGCAGTTGTGAAAGGTGCACTATCAGTAAATGCTTATTCTATTTTTCTGCAGGCTCGCAAACGTTTATCGTCAAACAAGCAGCAGTA
This sequence comes from Mustelus asterias, assembly GCF_964213995.1. Lineage (NCBI taxonomy): Eukaryota > Metazoa > Chordata > Chondrichthyes > Carcharhiniformes > Triakidae > Mustelus > Mustelus asterias. The sequence continues at coordinate 16,912,248 of NC_135818.1, forward strand.
CATGAACAGTACCGTATATTCTACGGGACCAATTCAAGTTTGAACTTGTCCAAAGCTATAATTAAGGTAGGTAAATTATCAATCGGAGAGGTGTGTAATGGGACCTCTATTTAGAACAATGTCAGGCATTTTACAGGTTTGGAGAATAACGCCAAATACCTGGTTTAGCCTTTCTGCTATTTAGTTTTATTTTTGACCGGCAATAGTATATGGTAACTTTTCAGAACTCTTACTGCAGGGAAGATTAAATGGATATTTGGAATATCCATCTGCCCTCCTCCTGTTGCCCCATTTATGACGATTTGTCATTCTGTACGAATCGTCTAATGTGTAATTTGTAAACTGATGAGCTGTTATTGATATAATGGAATTTTTTTGAAGACATATTTAGAAAAATGAAAAACAGCTGATACTGCAGTCATTCTTTATTTGCTGTGTAGATATAGACCAAGGAGGAGTCTTGTCACAATGGGGGAGTGGGAGCATCATCAGTTTTCCTGCAATAGGTTTGATGGAAACATTTTGGGATTACGTTTTCTTCTTGAACAATTCAACACATGGCAAATAAATTGATTTTAAAGATGTCTCCTAGTTAACCTAAAATTTATGTTTATACAAAAAATCCTGCTGGCGTGTTGAATTAGCTAACCTGTCTTCAGGTGTTGAGGTACTAAAATTGATTAGGAAGATAAAACAACCAGGATTCTTCTATCATCATTTCCCCAATTGTGAGATATATCAAATGAGCCTTCAGGAAAAACCTGAAATACCTGAAATTTTGGGCGTGCTGCTGAAAATTGACTAACAACTGAAAACCTGATCCTTCTAGGCGTTAATGGCCCCTTCAGTTGATTAGCCTGTTGGATTTGCTTTACACACTGGAAGTCAGGAGTATGATTGAATGCTCTCCACTTGCTCGGATGAGTGCAGCTCCAACAATACTTAAGTAGCTCAACACAATTCAGGACAAAACAGTCTGCTTGATTTGCACCCCAACCATCACCTTATATGTTCATCCCCTCCAGCACATTGTGGCTGGTGTATCCTATCTACAAGATGCATTCCACCAAGGCTTTTTCAACCTCTATTCCCTAGAGCGTCAATATTAACAAGCACATGGAAATACCATGCAAATCTCTCTCTGACAGACAGACACACCATCCTGACTTGGAAATATTGTTGTTCCTTCATTGTTGCTGGATCGAAATCCTGGAATTCCCTTTCTAAGAGTGATGTGGCAATACCTTCACCACAATGACTGTAGTGGTTCAAGAAGGCATCTCGCCACCACCACCTCGGGACAATTAAAGATGGGCAGCAAATGCTGACTTTGCCACTGCCATAAACGTCACTGAATGAATAAAATGTTTTAACATAGTTTATTTATTAGTGTCACAAGTAGGCTTACATTAGCAATGCAATGAAGTTACTGTGAAAATCCTCTAGTTGCCACACTCCGACACCTGTTCGGCTACACTGAGGGAGAATTTAGCACGGCCAATGCACCTAACCAGCACGTCTTTTGGACTGGGAGGAAACCGGAGCACCCGGAGTAAACCCACGCAGACACGGCATGAACGTGCAGATTCCTTACACACAATGACCCAGGCCAGGAATTTAACCCAGGTCCCTGGCGTTGAGGCAACTGTGATAGCCACCTTGCCACTATACTTGGTAAATGAGCACTCTGATATGTCAGAAATGTCTGGCTTTGGAACAGAATCCCAGCACAGGAAATTGAGCTAAAATTCCATTATCTGTGCAGTTGGCATGATGTGTAGATATTACTATTTTATTTTCATTATTTTATTTCAGTGCTTTCTGGTGAACTCTGAGTGTCGAAGTGCAGTGTTTCAAGGTTTCGTTCCTTGAGCCCTGCTTCCGTCTGTCCATGACTTTTCCTGGTACCTGAATAATAATTATGGATTTTCTTGCGCTGGGATGTTTTTCTGTCAGTCAGCTGGATCCAAACCTCTTAGTGGTGCCATTACCAGCAACTTGAATTTCTGCAACGTTTTTACAAACCAAAATCACTAAACGCTTTGCAGAGCCATCATGTGGTCACCAGGATGGAGAAAACAGAAACAAAAACAAGGAGATGGGCAAAGTTACCAAGGAGGGTTTTTAGTATGGTTTTGAAGACGTAAAAGCGAAGCAATTTAAAGAAGTATCAATAGATCTATGACTGAGGAAACATCTCTCTTTTGTTATTGCAGTCTATTGGAGGACAATGGAGTTGTTTAACTGGAGGAAGTTGTAGAAGTCAGCATTAATGGGGACTGGGGATTTTAATAATGATAATTTCAAGGTCAGAGTTAATAGAGCTTGGCCAGGCTGTGAGTGGGACTTTTGTGCAGTGAACAGAACCAATAGTGTTTAGAGTAAGGAGGGGGTAAATGTTGAAGATATCTAACTTGAGTACACATCCTGCTTCACTTCAAAAACAACATTCCCCTTAACAACTTGAATTTATATAGTGTCGCATCCCAAGGGCTTCAGAGATGTTACTGGACACCGAGTCACATAAGGACTTAATTGGGACAAGTAACCCAAAAGCTTGGTCGATCAGTTGGGTTTTAAGGAGCATCTAAAAGCAGGAGGGGTTCTGGGAGGAAATTCCAGAGCTTAAGATCTAGGCAGCTGTAGACATGGGCTTCAATGGTTAGACAAAGGAAGTCATATATGCACAAGAGACCAATATAGAGGAGTGTCGAGACCTTGGTTGTTGGGCTGGAGGAGGATGGAGCTAAGGTAGGGCAAAGCCATAGAGGACTTTGAACGCCAGGGTAGATTTTTAAAATTGAGGCATTGCTAATCCAGGAATCAATGAGGGTCTAGGTGACAGGTTGGTGTGGCTAAGTGTAAATTAGGATACGGGCAGAAGTGTTTTGACATTTTTTGAAAGCTGCTCCACTCGAAGTACATGTAACATTAAGAATGCATAAACACTGACCTCTGAATACTTCCCTCAAACAGGTGTATTCACACACAGTGCCATGGGACTTCTACATCAATCAACAACTTAAGATGCGGCTCGGTTCCCAGTTTGCTAATTACTTCAGCCAGAATCACAGCTGCTACATGTTTGAGAATGGATGTGTGACAGTAGATCAGAGCAATAATTGTGAAACTCTACAGATGATAACTTTTCATGGAAGAAACGGAAGATTTTACATTGATGCTGCAGTGGTAAATAACTTGCTCCATTTCAAACTGGTTGTTTTGGTAGTTATTTTCCCATTCCACATGCCATCACGTGCTATTTGCTTTGATGGGGAGGACTAGTAAAGGATGATAGTTGTTCATGTGTGCTCTTGACAATGGAGACAGTCTATAGGCTGTTTCAATGGGCAATTGCTGAAAAACTGGTCAATTGCTTAATGAAGAAATGCACCTCTTTGTGTAGTACTGAGTGAGGTAGATGAGACATGCTGCCTGATTTCTTATCTGTGCTACTAAGGCTGCTGCAGTTGTGGCCTAATCAAGGTAGGGGCAGAAAATCGGTGAAGGTTCCCACAATGCCTGCACATTATCTGATGATTCACTTGTATTGAATCAGAACAATCCGGGGCTTAGTTATTAGCTTGTTGACACCCACTGTTCAGCTCATGTCTGAAAAATGACTATTTGAGTGAGGAACTAGAGGGCAACCAGAGCTGCAGAGCCATATCTCTGCTTAACCTGCCATACGTTTGAGTATCGAGGGCAGAAAGAAGAGGCTAGAAAATTCCAGAAATTCCCAATTATATTGCATTGGACACAATAAAATCCAATTAATATTTAGTTACAATAGTTGCACTCGAGTGACTGCCATAACATTCTGGTTTATTACTGGCAAGTTTATTTCTGAAATTCCCACAATATTAAACAATGAAGTTGCTAGTATTTCTTGGTTCCTTTTGTACAAATTATTTTATGAAATCTTTATTTGAATCGCTTCTTGATTCGTTTGAAAATGAAGTTTACTCTGACAATTGGGACCAAACCATCTTTGCAGTCCTAAAAGCTGTTTCCCTTTGTTTTCCTTTTGTAGGGTCTGTCTCAGCTGCGGGAATTTGTACCAGAAGCACTGATTGTGTTCCTGACACATGACTTGCTGGCCCTAGTGGAACTGATGCATACAGCTGAAATAGTTCATGGGGGCATAGCACCGGAAACACTCTTCATGGGTGACAGGTTCGTTTGACCTATTTTGCAATAGTTTTAGCTGAATAATGCCTTTTGTTTCTTGTGTGGACTTGGGTTAGACCAGGAGTTCAATTTTCAGAAATTCAATATTGGATTCTTCTATCAGACTGTATAAAACCACCCAATCCTGAAGTATGACCAGTAAGTCAGCCGCAGATTGAAGCTATAATCAATCCACAGCCAAGTAATCAAAGTAGCCACTGAAAGCTACTCTTTATTATCTCTATATATTCCTATAATAGAAGAAAGGGTTGAGACTCTGCCAGAAAAACTAACCTGTAATTGCTGCTGATAGAAGGACAAAACACTATCAAGAGAAACAATGCATTTATATGGCACCTGATATACTGCAACACTTTTGAAGTGTAGTCACTGCAAATTAGCTCCAGAGAATAATGATGCATAGGTGAACTCTGCAATTTAGATTTCAGTGCCAATCAGAGTTGACTTGCAAATTCTTGTTTTGGGTATGCAGTGGCATAGTGGTAATTTCACTGGACTAGCAACCCAGAGATTTAGGCTAATGTTCGGAGGACATGGGTTCAAATCCCAACATAGCAGCTGGTGAAATTTTAATTCTGGAATTAAAAATTAGGAAGGAAACTTCTCGTCCTTCCCGGTCTGTGACTTCAGACTCACAACAGTGTGGTTGACTCTTTAATGCCCTCCAAAATGACCTAGCAAGTCACTCAGTTGTGTCAAATTGCTAAAGAAAAATGGATAAGGAATGAAACCAGGGAGACCAAGGCACCAGAAACAACAATGGCACACAAGTCCTGTTGACACTGCAAAGTCTTCCTTGATAACATGGGGGGGGGGGTGGTTTATGCCAAAATTGGGAGAACTATTCCACAGACTAATCAAGCAACATACTCAAGGTCACAGAATCATATCTTACAGACAATCTTCCAGATACAACCACCAGCAGGACAGACATAGCACAATGGTATACAGTTTGGATGGAATTGCCTGGGGAGTCCTTAATATTGACTTGAAGTCTCATGGTAGCATCAGATCAAACATGGGCAAGGATTACAAACTCCTGCTGATTACAATCTATCTCTCCCACTCCTCTCCCCCACCCCCCAAGCTGATGAATCAGTATTGTGTAAGGGGGACTTTAATGTCCATCACCAAGCAAAGCTTGGTAACACAACTACTGCCCGAGTCTTAAAGGACCCAGACTGGGTTTCAGCCGATGGTATGGAAACCAGCAAGAAGGAAAAACATACTTGATCTCATCCTTGCCAGTCTATCTTTAGCAGATGCATTTGTCCATGACAGTATCAGTAGGAGTGACCACCACACAGTCCTAGTGGAGACAAAGTCCTGTCTTCACATTGAGGGTATCCTCTGTCAATTTGTGTGGCACTACCACTGCTCAGTGGGATAGATTTCAGAACAGATCTAGCAACTAGAAACTGGTCATCAATGAGGTGCTGTGGGCCATGTGCACAGCAGAATTGTATACAGCCACAATCTGTAATCTTTAGGCCTGGCATATCCCCCACTTTACCATTACCAACAAGCCAGGGATCAACCCTGGTTCAATGAAGAATGCAGGAGGACACGCCAGAAGCAGCACCAGGCAAAACTCAAAATGAGATGTCAACCTGGTGAAGCTACAACACAGGACACTTGAATGTCAAACAGCTTAAGCAGCATATAATAGACAGCTAAGCAATCACATAACCAGCGGATCAGATCCAAGCTCTGAAGTCTTGTTAAATCCAGTCATAAATGGTAGTGAACAATTAAATAGCGACGAGGAGGAGGAGGCTGCACAAATATCCCTATCCTCAATGATGGGGAGCCCAGCACAGTGGTGTAAAAGACAATGTTGCCACCATCTTCAGTCAAGTGCAGAGCGGATGATCCATCTTGGCCTCCTCCGGAGGTCCCCAACATCGCAGATGCCAGTCTTCAGCTAACTCAATTCACTCCACATGATATCAAGAAACTTCGGAAGGCACTGGATACTGCATCGGCTATGGACCCTGAATATTCCAGCAATAGTACTGTAGGCTTGTGTTTGAGAACTAGTCCCATCCTTAGCCAAGCTGTTGCAATACAGCTACAACATTGGCATCTACCCAGCAATGTGAAAAATTGCTCTGGTATGCCTTGTTCTCAAAAAAGGACAAATCCAATTCGACCATTTGCCACCCCATCAGTCTGTTTTCGATTGTCAGCAAAATGATGGGAAGTGTCATTGACAGTCCTATCGAGCAGCACTTACTCAGCAATAACCAGCTCACTGACATTCAGTTTGGTTTCCGTCAAGCCATTCAGCTCCTGACTTCATTACAGCTTTGTTCAAATATGAACAAAAGAGCTGAACTCCAGAGGTGGAGTGAGAGTGATCATCTTTGATATCAAGGCCACATGACTGTGCCCTGACAATACTGAAGTCAATGGGAATCGGGGAAGTTCCCACTGTTGGGAGTCATAACTAGCACAAAGGAAAATGGTTGTGATTGTTCAAGGTCAATACTCAGTCCCAGGGCATCACTGCAGGGGTTCCTCAGGGGTAGTGTCCTAGACCCAAGTATCTTCACCTGCTTCATCAATAACCTTTCCTCCATCATAACGTCAGAAGTGTGAATGTTCGTTGATGATTGCATAATGTTTAGCACCATTTACAATTCCTCAGATCCTGAAGCAGTCCGTGTCCAAAAGCAGCAAGATCTGCACAACATCCAAGCTTGGGCTGCTAAGTGGCAAGTAACATTCATGCCACACAAGTGCCAGGCAATGACCAGAGAGAATCTAACCATCCTCCGTTGACACTCAGTGGCATTACAATTGTTGAATCCTGAGAGTTATCATTGACCAGAAACTGAATTGGACTAGCCATTTAAATACCGTGGCTACAAGAGCATATCAGAGTTTGGGAGTTCTGTTGCGAATATCTTGGCTCCTGACTCCACAAATTCTGTCCACCATCTACAAGGTACAAATCAAGCATGTGATGGAATACTCTCCACTTGCCTGGATAATGCAGCTTCAGTAACACTTGAGGTTCGGTACCGTTCAGGATAAAGTAGCCCGCTTGATTGACACCCCATCCACTACCTTAAACATTCACTCCCTCCATAACTGAGGCAGAGTGGCAGCAGTGTGTACCAGCTAAAAAACTGTGCTGCAGCAACTCCCCACGGCTCCTTCAACAGCACTGTCCAAACATGTGACCTCTACCACCTAGAAGGATAAGAACAACAGACAAATGGGAATACCATCACCTGCAAGTACCCCTCCAAACCACACATCATCCTCGGAACAATATCGCTGTTTCTGTACTGTTGCTGGGTCAAAATCCTGGAACTCCCTTCCTACCAGCACTGGGTCTACATAGACTAGATGGACTGCAGCGGTTCAAGAACACATATAAATGATTTGTAGGAAGATGTAGCTGGTCTGATTAGTAAGTTTGCAGATGACACAAAAATTGGTGGAGTTGCGAATAGTGAAGAGGATTGTCAGAGGATACAGCAAGATATAGACCGTTTGGAGACTTGGACAGAGAAATGACAGATGGAATTTAATCCGGACAAGTGTGAGATAATACATTTTGGAAGGTCCAATGCATGTAGGAGTTATACAATAAATGTTAGAGCCTTTAGGAGTATTAACAGGCAGAGAGATCTGGGCGTACATTGGGCGGCACAGTAGCACAGTGGGTAGCACTGCTGCTTCACAGCTTCAGGGACCTGAGTTTGATTCCCGGCTTAGGTCACTGTCTGTGTGGAGTTTGCACATTCTCCTTGTGTCTGCGTGGGTTTCCTCCGGGTGCTCCGGTTTCCTCCCACATTCCAAAGATGTGCGGGTTAGGTTGATTGGCCATGCTTAAATTGCCCCTTAATGTCCTGAGATGTGTAGATTAGAGGGATTAGTGGGTAAAATATGTAGGGATATGGGGTAGGGCCTGGGTGGGATTGTGGTCGGTGCAGACCCGATGGGCCGAATGGCCTCTTTCTGTACTGTAGGGTTTCTATGATTTCTATGACATGTCCACCGATCACTGAACGTGGCAACGCAAGTGGATAAGGTAGTCGAGAAGGCAGATGGCATGCTTGCCTTCATCAGTCAGAGCACTGAGAATAAAAATTGGCAGGTCATGCTGCAGCTGTACAGAACTTCAGTTAGGCCTCATTTAGAATATTGTGTACCATTCTGGTTGCCACACCACCAGAAGGATGTGGATGTTTTGGAGAAGGTACAGAAGAGGTTTACCAGGATGTTGCCTGGTCTGGAGGGTATTAGCTATGAGAAGAGGTTGATAAACTCGGTTTGTTCTCACTGGAACGACAGAGGTTGAGGGGTGACTTGATGGGGGGGGTTTACAAGATTGAGTGGCATGGACAGAGTGAATAGTCGTATCTCTTTCCTAGAGTAGAAAAGTCAAGTACGAGGGGACATAGGTTTAAGGTGCGTGGGGAAAAGTTTAGAGGAGATGTGCGAGGTACGTTTTTTACACAGAGGGTGGTGAATGTCTGGAACGCGCTGCCCAGGGAGGTGGCGGGAGCAGGTACGATAGCGGCATTTAAGGGGCAACTAGACGAACACCTGAATAGGATGGGACTGAAAGGTTAGGAACTCCGTAAATGCATAGAGTTTTAGTTTAGGCAGGCACCATGATCGGCGCAGACTTGGAGGGCCGAAGGGCCTGTTCCTGTGCTGTTCTTTGTTCTTTGACTCACCACCACCTTCACATGGGCAATTACGGATGGGCAATAAATGCAGGCTTAACCAGTGACATCCACATCCCATGAAAGAATATTTCTTTTGAGCAATTCAATATAAAAAGGAAATAACCCCTACATTATCCTTGGCAGGTTCACAACTTTACTTGCCAGTTCATCCAGCCTTGGTGCTGCTTCCTATTTAGCTAATTCGACTACAGTTCCCTCCAGCTTTTGAGGAAGGTAGCCATGGTTGAGACTCGCTTCATGCTTTTCATTTGAGGGCTGAGTTAGATGAAAGGTGCGCGTGTCCACCTATTGGAGACTGCCAAGTTGTGCACTCAACAGCTTGAATTTGTACAGCAGCAAAGTAACTTGCCTGAATCTCTGCCTGAGCATTGAGAGTTTGTTGTAAGCCAGGATGGTTGCTTAAAGTCAAGTTGCAGCAAGTCTCAATGTAATGGTCCACGTTTCCATTCACCTCTTTCTCTTGATAAACACACTGGGTTATTGGAAATAATTGAGTTTTACGTTCTGTACTTTCTTTAGTATTTTTTCTATTTAACCTGACTCTCTGCATTCCTCCTCAGGTTCTATGATGTCTCCATATGCCCCCGCAGTGACAGTTTACTTAAGCTCATGAATTTCACTCACAGCTTGGACTTGAGGTTGCAGCCTGACATTGACAAGTTTACAAAGTTTCCTACAGTGCTACCCAGTAAGGAGCTCCTGTTAGAGTGCACTAATGCCTACCAGGTAAACAGCTAACCACGGATCACACGACACAAAACTTACACTGACATCTGAGTTGCACTGACCTGTACACACTGATGATATTCATCATTATGCTCAATAGGGTTACTCTGATGTGGAATTAGCCCCCCCACTTTCCCCTCCCTACCTTTTCATTATGTCATGATGGCATATAGCTACAATGCTTTAGGCAAGTCCACAAAGGACAGCTACATTGAGCAACTAAGTGCCCTGGCTTGAACTCCCACCTTCCAGTCGAGGAGCAAAATGGGCTGCATTTCCTCTTCCTTTTCACTCAGCACGCAAAGTGCCCACAACTGCAGTCAATTAATGGGGAAATGATTAAACCCGAGGCTTATCGATCTGCTTGGCTGAGTATCATCTTTAAGAAGCATTTACTCAAATCCATTGGACTGACAATAGTCTAGAAAGGCCATCACTTGAAAAGGAAAAAATATTGAACGTTGCATTGATCTTTGTGGGATCTTGCCATGCATATATTGTCTGCTGCATTTCCCACGTTACAACAGTAGCTGCATTTCCCTAACAGCACGGTGAGGGAGTACCTTCACCACATGGACTGCAGCCAATCAAGGCAACAAGTCGTCACCACCACCACCTCCAGAGTAATTGGGGATGGATGATACATGCTGGTCTTGTGGACAGACACCCACATCCCATAAATGATTTTGTTTTAACCTTAAACCTTTCTCATGTGAACAATTCCTGTTTTTTGGGGTTGGGGGTTATTGGACTAGTAATCCAGAGGCGTACTAGAGACCTAAGTTCTAATCTCACCATAGGGGTATTTAAGTTTATTAATTAAATCTGGAATAAAACGCTGTTATCATTAATAATCATGAAACTGCCAAATTGTTGTGAAAACTTACTTGATGCACAAATGTCCTTCAGAGAGAAAATCTGCCAATTTTACCTTTATGACCCCAGATCCACAGTAATATCATTGACTCTTAATTGCCCTCTGAAATGGCCCAGTAAACCACTCGGTTGGAACAAACCGGTACAGAAAAAGGGTCCCAATGTCAAATGGACTTCATTTGGGCAGCTCACCAAGTGATGCTTTAAGAAATAAATAACATTTCACTGAGCTACACAGTTCAAAGTATGAGCCTGGTGTGATACACAAGTGATTTGATCATGTCTTTAATAGGAGTGGAATTTCAATTTCACCGTGCCAAACCAGTGAAGCATAATCAAGGTCATTGCAAGTGACTTATTGTTTGATGATCTGGCTGAAGTTAATTCTCCAGTTCTAGTGTACAGCATGAGGAAATGAGCTGTTACCTGTCCAAGAATAACTTCGGTTCCGGCCTTGGGTGACTGTATGGAGTTTACACCTTCTCCCCGTGTCTGCATGGGTTTCCTCCGGCTATTCCGATTTCCTCCCACACTCCAAAGATGTGCGGGTTAGGTTGATTGGCCATGCTAAATTGCTCCTTAGTGTCGGGAGAGGGATCTAGCAGGGCAAATATATGGGGTTACGGGATAGGGCCTGGGTGGGATTGTTGTTGGTGCAGGCTCGATGGGCCGAATGGCCTCCTGCTGCACTGTAGGGATTCTATGTCAATATGCATTTTGAGGATAGCTTGTCTAAGTGACCATCTTGCAGCCTTTATTATTGTCAATATATATGGAGCTCTTATTGACCCATAAATGTTTATTGACCCTTTAGTCTTAAAAGTTAGTTTAAAATTCAGCTGGATCTTAATTAAACTTGAATGAACAGCAAGCCACTGCATTACTTGGTCTGTGTCCATTGTGAACAATGAGGTGATGACTCTGTACCTGTGTGCTCGACCGGTATTGGCCAATACAAATTGAGAGTCCACATGTCGCTAATTGCTGGAAAGTATATGATGTTTTTCATCCGAGTAAGACTTGACTATAAGTCCTGTATGATGGAATAACTTGCTGATACTAATTGCCCCAGTTCACAAGTGAAGAACAGGCTACTTGGCTAAACTACCCAAGATACGAGAAGGTATCTGCAAAAAAACTGGATTGGTTGAATTAAAGCAGAACATCTTTATATTCACAAGGAAAATATATTTACTAAACCTTACTGTTGCAGCTCAAAAATAAATGCCTTGCCACCCCCTACTCCCCCATAAGATGAAATTAAAATGTGCAGCTTATGCATGAGCCAAGTCACTGTTAATAGCTCACAAACTGAGCTGTACGCTCTTAACATTAACTCTCATCACTGGCTGTTACAGATTGATCTTCTTGGGGTTGCAAACACTGTCCATTTCCTGCTATTTGGAAAGCATATGGATGTCAGCAAACAAGGTTCACGGTGCATACCCAGGCCTACGCTCTGCAGGTATTTTTAATGGCATTACTTCTGTGTTGGTAAATGAAGTGTAAAATCAATGAGCTAGTTTGTATTGCTAAATGAGTTAGTACCATCAATAATGTAGTGACGTGTATGCTCTTGTTTAAAATGGGCTGGACATTTTGCTGCTAATGCATTGGGTGGTGTATCAATTGTTACACTTGTGGTTCCCATGCATTTTTTGACACTTTTTTGCTAAGAATCGTATCAAAGTTCATTCACCACTTGGAGTGGCCTGGCTTTCCTGTCAAGTAATGCATCTTTTGAAAAGGATATTAGAAGATGAGGCTCTGTTCACCTCCCTTCCTCACTACAACACCTCCCCCCCCCCCCCCCCCCCCCCTCCCCAGAGGGAAATGTTTAGTTACTGTTCCACAGCCCCCAAAAATCATTAAATTCATCTTGACATGAATATGCCATGCATTCCCCTTGTCCACCAAATAGCCCATGCTAAGCTTGACCCTTTGAATTTTTTCTCCCTTTGGATTAATTATTTCTCATTATGCCCTTTTTCTCTACCCCCGTATCACCAGGACTTCCTATTTCATTTTTGACACACTGGATCAGGTGGCCAAAGAGATGAGGATGAGTAATTTTGATCCCAGATGTTTGCCATTACAATTGTTTTTGAGCTGAATGTACTGGTAGCTTGGTGACTATTTTGTTAAAGCAGAAACGCCAGTTCTGTCCTCATCACCAATCTCACACTGGGGGATTAACCTGTATCCTTCCAGCTCCCCAATCTCTGGTGTTTCTCATTGGTGCCCGACCTGAATTTAACTCCTGCCTGTTTTGCAGTTCCTCTTTTATTTGATATATGGATGTCATTTGCATTTCGCTAGATGCTTTGTTCCCCGCAATGCTCTTGTTCATGACTCTGACTAGTGCTCTCATTGAGTCCGAAGGTTGAGGGTTCAACCTTTAACCTAGGCTACATTCCAGTGCATACCCTGAAGAGAATGGCCTTTGTCTAAAGTGCTGTCTTTCAGATGAGATACTAATCTAAGCCCTGCCTGCTCTTGGGTGGATGTAAAAGTGATATTTCAAATGAACAGGGGCTTTCCCCATGGTGGCCTGATGTGTCTCAACCAACATCACAAACAGATTATCTGATGATTAGCTCACGACTCCCACATTTTCCCTACATTAAAACTGTGGCTGCAATTCAGAAAGTTGCATCAGCTGTAAAGTATTTTAGGATGTCCTTAAGTTCTGAAAGGTGCTATAATAAACTGAATTTTTTTTGTATTTTTACAGCATGGAACCATGTTTCTATGCGGAGTTGTGGACCAGCTTCTTTGAAACGATTCTGAATGCAGGAGATGCATCCTCTGTCTCAATACTGCGTGACCTGCAGCAGGCAGTGACTGATGTAATTGAACCAGATTATGAGGTGCTGTATGGTGATGCTTTCCTACCAGCACCCAATCATTGTTGAATATAAGGTGATTTTTAAACACTACTGTTATTTCAGGATCATATTTTTCTATTGTTCTGAAATTTTTTTATTGTTCTGAATAAAGTTGCGTGCGTATGCTTTTAATTTTTCATTGCTGTAATGATTGCATCCAAGTTGCAGACTTCTAAAAAACTAAAAGATCTAGAGTACATCTTTTCAAAAAAACTCCAATCCTTCCTCTTTTTCTTTGAGATCCGCTAACTTGATGCTGACTGCGGATTAAATCTGGGGATCTTTCCAGAACTGTGTGGTTTCATAGCTCACTAATACAAGGATATTTATTGAGTTACTGAACATACATCATTTTTCTCTATTTTCTATGACTATGGTGAATACAATGATCGTATTGTATAAAAATACTTTTACAACTTTCTACATTTTTTTTGATATCCTCACTAAAGATGGTATATAAATGCAGAAAACATTGATAAATGAAAACCAATCCAGTTTCCCCACAACCACAATACAGCAGTGGAGTTGCTGACCCATTCAAATCAAAGGTTTCCGCACCATGATCTCTGGCCTAAGTTAGGTGATTTCAACTAGCCTCCTTGCATCACTGGGTTAGAAAGGGAACAAGGATCAGGGTTCACTCTCCTGGTTCCCCAGCCCTGTGTGAATTGGGTGTCAATGGCGCCTTCCACCATTGTATAGTGAGAAAGTTGTGAATAGGAGTCACTTAATTGAAATAAGAAATCGATAGTTATGAATTTGTATCCGTAAGGAGGAAAATTGCATTATGGATGAGATGACTTGAGGTAAATATATTCTTGGGATATGCACATTGCTGGCAAGGCTGGGTATTGGTTACCAATCCCCAGTCACCCATACAGATGGTGGTGGGCTGTCTTGAAGTGTTGGAGTCCATGTGATGATTAAGCTTTCACAATGCTGTTAGGTGTAAGGAGTTCAGACTATTTGCAATCTGGGAAGTGTGTTGTGTGGTAGGAGTTTAGAGGGGTTTTGGAGATTAGACAATCTCCCAAAGCATGCAGCTGGAGTCCATGGTCCTTTAAACCAGAATTACTTATTTACAGCAAGTATTTGCCCATCTGGACCTACAGAGGTAAGAGCTCATTCTCTCTCCAAGATTTCTCTCACTGCTCAGTCATGTATTCTGACATCATTGTTATGTCAACATCATGTATGGTTCTGACAACCCTTTGCAAGAAGCAATGGATCCTGAATAGCTTTTGCTCATTTTTCACAAGATGTGGGCTTTGATGTGCAGGCCAGCATTTATTATCTAATCTTAATTGTCCCTGGAAGATCGAGCAAGCTGCCTTCTCAACCACTGTGTGATGTAAGTGCACCCGTAGTGTATTAGGTAGGGAGTTACAGGATTTTTGACCCAGTGATGACGAAGAAGCAGTGATCTATTTCCGAGTTAGGATGTTGCATGACTTGGTGGTTGTGTTCTCATGCACGTGCTGCCTTTATTTGCTGGATTGTAGAGATCATGGATTTTGGGAGTTGGTGCGGAAGAAACTTTGGAGAGTTTCTTCACTACACTTTCAATGTTTAAAATGGTGGATTGACTGTCAGTCGAGCAGGTAGTTTTGTCCTGGATGGTATTGAACTTGGATGTTGTTGGGAGTCGCAAACACCCAGTCAAGTAGACAGTATTCCAACGCATTCCTGACGTGTGCTTTAGAGACTCGGGAGGTGTATTACTTGCACCAGAATACCCAACCTCTGTGCAGCTTTTGTAAACATAGTATTTATGTGGCTGATCCAGTTCAGTTTCATATTGATGGTGGGGAATTGACAATGATAATGTCAATGGGAGCTGTTAGGCTCTTATTGGTGATGGCCATCACCTGACACTTGTGTGGCACTAATGTTACTTGCGTCTTATTAGACCAAGTTTGAATGTTGTTCAAGTTTTGCATGTGGCACAGACCGTTTCATTACCTGAAAAGTTGCAAATGGAGCTAAGCATTGCAATTATCAGTGAAGATTAATTATGGAGGGAAGATACAGGTGGTTGGGCTAGGACATTCCCCTGAGGAATCCCTGCAGTAATGACCTGAAGCTGAAATGATTGGCCTTCAACAACCATCTTGTTTTTTGTTGGGTGCAACTGCAGAGTTTGTCCCAGATACCCATTGACTTTAATTTTACGAGGGATCCTTGATGCTGCACGCAATCAAATGCTAGCTTGAAGTTGAGGGTAGTCACTCACCTGTGGAATTTTATCCATGTTAGGACCAAGGCTGTAAAGAGGTCTGGAGGTGAATGGCCTTTTGGAACATCAGTGAGAGGTTGTTGGTGACTAAATGCAGCTTGATCACACAATTAATGACAACTTCCATCACTTTCAAGATAGTCTAATGGGATAATATTGGCCAGGTTGGGCTTGTCTTGGGTTGCATGAGTGTTCATGCGGATCTTTGAACACATGGGGAAGGATATCCCACAAGGTAGGGAAATCTGAGTAGATATCATTCTCAAATTGATGAACAGCCAGTGATGATGAATCTAACCAGTGCAATTTCAAGCCCATTTATAGAATCCCGACAGTACATAAGGAGGCCAATCGAATCTGTACCGACCACATTTAATATACACCTTGGCGATAATTGAGAAATTGCAAACTCCACCACAGGATTTGCAAACAGTTTAAACCAGTTCTGATTTAAGATGGTTTAGCATATCCATATCTCAGATTCTCTGGGTCTCTCCATCTCCAATAACAACCAGAGGAATTATTTTCATGCTTGCAGGATTTGCTTCCTGGTGGATCCTGGTAGAAGCCTGCGAGTGACTTTTGTGGGGGTACCTTCAAGTGTCTTCATTGTCCGCACAATCTTGGCAGGGTGTTAGTCAGACTTTGGTAACATAAATCGCAAAGGCCTGGTTCGTCTTATCACTGCAGCCTTCACCTGCCTTTTTGGATCACACTTTGTCACCTTCGCCAGCCTTGTTGCTGTGGGTAGTCCTACCACAAGCAAGGAGTTGTCCATGGCATTGCTCCAGGGATTGTTGGAGAGTGCACAATCCTCTCCATTACATCAAGACGGCGATTCCCCCAATTACACTTCCAAGGTTTCTGCCAAACTTAATTTACATAAACCAGTGATGTACATGGACCTTTTATCCTAAACTGCTGTCCATCACTATCCACCATGAGACAGGATGTGATGTATAATCCCATGTACCCTGTAGCCAGAACAGAGCAGCTGTCCAAAAGATCAGAGGTGTCTACATAACCTCTCAATGCCTGTATATAGTCTTGTCTTCAAATAAACTCATTGTTTTACCAATCCTTGTTGTATGATTGATACGTTTGCAACAAACAGAAGAACGCAAACTAGCCAAATGTCAAATCAAATCATTAAAGCAGTGTGATAGAAATTAATTGCTCTTTCCCCTTTATCACTTAAGACATCAAGGCATACTCTTTATTTTGCTGTCGTTTTAACATAGCTGAAACAGGCGGTTCACTGAGTAACCTGATTTGTAATGTCATTCTCAATGATGCTGCGTTTTTCAACCATTGCATTGACGTAAATTTTTCAGTTTCTTGATAATTTAACTTCTTTAATGTGGAAACATTTAAAACATGTTGACTCGATCTGTAGACCAAACAAAATCAATATTCTCGAACCAGTGCAATCTCTCGGTTTCTACAGGAGCTTATTGTAAGTTAATTGGGCAGAGCCAGAATCAAAATCAATTCTTATTTTAAATCCCCCAATTTTTACACCTAATTCAGCTCCGATTACACTGATAACTAGAGACAGTAAGAAGTCTCACAACAGCAGTCCAACAGGTTTATTTGGTAGCACGAGTGGAGAGTTGGGTTCACAAACACGGCATATATAGACACAGACTCAATGACAAGATAATGGTTGGAATGTGAGTCTTAACAGGTAATCAAGTCTTTACAGATGCAGACAATGTGAATGGAGAGAGGTTAAGCACAGGCTGGCATCTCCTCATCACTGATAACTAGCAGAAACTGGACTGCCCCATTCTCCCACCAAACCTAGCTTTAAATCACAACTATACTGTTACTGAAGGGAAAATAAAATAATGGACTGAAGACATTGTAAATATTGACACGTATAGACATGTAGAATGAGCTCACTGATATATAATATTGAGCTAGGTTAAAACGAGGGAAAGCTGCAGCTGAAGGGAATGGGTAAGAATACAAAGAAACTTTGCCAGTGTGTAGGGAATAGTTTCATTTGCAATAACACCTGCAAAAGATGAAAGTGAGAGATTAACAGCAACTGTGGCAACAGATGCAGAGGTAACAATATCTGATCTATATATTTGCGCTAACTGATGAAACGTTCTACTCTTTCAAAGGAGTAAGGATCTCCTTGGATATCTTAATATTATTGGTACCTATATTTTAGAAACACTCAATCAAAGAACAATACAGCACAGGAACAGGCCCTTCGGCCCTCCAAGCCCGTGCCGCTCCCTGGTCCAAACTAGACCATTCTTTTGTATCCCTCCATTCCCACGCCGTTCATATGGCTGTCTAGATAAGTCTTAAACGTTCCCAGTGTGTCCGCCTCCACCACCTTGCCTAGCAGCGCATTCCAGGCCCCCACCACCTTCTGTGTAAAATATGTCCTTCTGATATCTGTTAAACCTCCCCCCCCCCCCCTTCACCTTGAACCTATGAGCCCTCGTGAACGTCACCACCGACCTGGGGAAAAGCATTCCACCGTTCACCCTATCTATGCCTTTCATAATTTTATACACCTCTATTAAGTCTCCCCTCATCCTCCGTCTTTCCAGGGAGAACAACCCCAGTTTATCCAATCTCTCCTCATAACTAAGCCCCTCCATACCAGGCAACATCCTGGTAAACCTCCTCTGTACTCTCTCCAAAGCCTCCACGTCCTTCTGGTAGTGTGGCGACCAGAACGGGACGCAGTATTCCAAATGCGGCCGAACCAACGTTCTATACATCTGCAACATCAGACCCCAACTTTTATACTCTATGCCCCGTCCTATAAAGGCAAGCATGCCATATGCCTTATTCACCACCCTTCTCCACCTGTGACGTCACCTTCAAGGATCTGTGGACTTGCACCCCCAGGTCCCTCTGCGTATCTACACCCTTTATGGTTCTGCCATTTATCGTGGTTATTATTTCTACCAAAATGCATCACTTCGCATTTATCAGGATTGAACTCCATCTGCCATTTCTTTGCCCAAATTTCCAGCCTATCTATATCCTTCTGTAGCTTCTGACAATGCTCCTCACTATCTGCAAGTCCTGCCAATTTTGTGTCGTCCGCAAACTTACCGATCACCCCAGTTACACCTTCTTCCAGATCGTTTATATAAATCACAAACAGCAGAGGTCCCAGTACAGAGCCCTGCGGAACACCACTAGTCACAGGCCTCCAGCCGGAAAAAGACCCTTCCACTACCACCCTCTGTCTTCTGTGACCAAGCCAGTTCTCCACCCATCTAGCCACCTCCCCCTTTATCCCATGAGATCCAACCTTTTTCACCAGCCTACCATGAGGCACTTTGTCAAACGCTTTACTAAAGTCCATATAGACGACATCCACGGCCCTTCCCTCATCAACCATTCTGGTCTCTTCTTCAAAAAACTCCACCAGGTTAGTGAGGCATGACCTCCCTCTCACAAAACCATGCTGACTACCGTTAATGAGTTTATTCCTTTCTAAATGCGCATACATCCTATCTCTAAGGATCTTCTCTAACAACTTCCCCACCACGGACGTCAAGCTCACCGGCCTATAATTACCCGGGTTATCCTTCCTACCCTTCTTAAATAATGGGACCACATTAGCTATCCTTCAATCCTCTGGGACCTCACCTGTGTCCAGTGACGAGACAAAGATTTGCGTCAGAGGCCCAGCGATTTCATCTCTCGTCTCCCTGAGCATATAAATGTTACAGCACAGAAGGAGGCCATTTGGCCCATCTTGTCCATGCCAGCCTGAGGACACTGAGGTGCCCTTTCTAATCCCACTTTCCTGCATCTGGCCCATAGTCAACAGCACTTGAGGTGTAGATCAAGGTACAGAGAGTTTAGGGTCTCTGCCTCCACCATCAACTTGAGCAGCGAATTCCAGACGGCACGGTGGCACAGTGGTTAGCACTGCTGCCTCACAGTGCTAGGGTCCCAGTTTCAATTCCAGCCTTGAGTAACTGTGGAGTTTGCACATTCTCCCTGTGTCTGCATGTGTTTCCTCCGGGTGCTCCGGTTTCCTCCCACACTCCAAAGATGTGTGGGTTAGGTTGATTGGCTATGCTAAATTGACCCTAATGTCAGGGGGATTAGGAGATTAAATGCTTGGGGTTGTGGGAATAGGGTCTGAGTGGGATTGTGGTCGGTACAGACTTGGGCCGAATGGCTTCCTTCTGTACTGTAGGGATTCTATAATGATTCAGACACCCACTACCCTTTGCATAAAAAGTCCTTCCTCACATCCCCTCTACACCTTCTGCCACTTGTCTTGAATCTGTGTCCTCTGGTTCTAGAATTGTCCATTAAGGGAAACAATTTTACCCTGTCCCCTCTATCTCTTCTAATAATTTTGTACACCTCAATCAGGTCATCCTTCAGCCTTCTTTGTTCCAAGGAAATAACCCCAACCTCTGCAATCTCTCCTCGTAGCTGCATCTTTCTAGCCCTGGAAGCATTTTTATAAACTATCTCTGCACACTCTCCAGAGCAATTATGTCCTCCTTGTAATATGGTGACCAGAACTGCACACACTACTCCAGTTATGGCCTCACCAGTGTTTTATACAATTCCAGCATTTAATATTTACTGTTATATTTTATACCTCTGCCAATGAAGGAGAGCATTCCATATGCCTTCCTTACAAACTTGTCGACTTGAATTGCTGCCTTTAGGGACCTGTACTTGTACGCCAAGATCTCTCACTTCATCTACCCCTCCTAATATGTTCCCATTTATTGTGTACTTCTATAACTGTTTGACCTCCCTAATTGCATAGCCTCGCATTTCTGTTAAAATCTATCTGCCACTTTACCACCCACTTCTATGTACACAACATCCACTGCACTACCTTCGTCACCCCTTCTTGTCACTTCCTCAAAGAATTCAATCATATTTTTGAGGCAAGACCTTAATCTAACAAATCCATGCTGACCAACCCTGACTTGCTTATGCTTTTCTACGTGACAGTTAATTCTATCTCTCAAGATCGATTCTACCAATCTGTCCACCACCATTGTAAAACTAACTGGCCTATAAACGTTTGGCGTTTCCTTCAATCCTTTTTTAAACAATGGAACCACATTTGCATTTCCCCAGTCCTCCAGTACCTCCCTTGTATTTAGTGAGGATTGGAAAATCATCCTCAGAGCATCTGCTATTTCCTCCCTGACCACCTTCAGCAGCCTCAGAAACAATCCATCTGGCCATGGCGGCTTAATATATTGGTAAAGCATCTTTGGGTTTTCTTTAACTTCACTTACTAATCTTTTTTCATGCCCTCTCTTCGATTTCCTTATTTCCTTTTTTCACTTCATCCCCGCACTTCCTATATTCATCTAGGCTATGTGCAGTGCTTAGTTCCTTGTGCCTATCACATGCTTCTTTTTTCTGTATGAACTTCCCCTATATACCTCTAGACAGTCAGGGGAGGTCTAGGTTTGGCAGTACCACTCTTATTTTTGAAGGGTACATATCTACATGGTACATTGAGGATCTCGATTGTTAGAGCTTCCCACTGGGTTTCCACTGATTCATCCTCTAGCAGTGCTGTCTAAGCCAAGTCCCTTCTCATACCTGCAAAGTTTGCCTCCCCCAGTTCAAAACTTTTACTCCTGCTTTATCTCTGTCCTTTTCCATGGTAATGTTAAATATAATGAATTGTGATCACTATCCCTATTTTGGTTGCCAACTGTCACTTCACCAACTTGCCCTTCTTCGTTCCCCAAGACGAGAGCTAGAATTGCATCTCCTTTCGTTGGGTTTGTCACTAATTAGTTGAAAACATTTTCCTGGACACACTGCATGAATATTTCTCCCTGAGCACCCCATATATTATTTGAATCCCAGTTGATATTGGGATAGTTAAAGTCTCCTACTATTGCCCTCTTGTTCTTACAGGCAGAAGTTTGCCTACATATTTGTTCTTCTATTTTCTTTTCACTATTTGGGGGGGCTGTAGTATACTTCCAGTTATGTGACTGCCTCTTTTTATTTCTAAAGTCAACCATAAAGCCTCGTTTGTTGACCCATTCAGTATATTATCCCTTCTTACACTGAAATTGATTCTTTAACCATTAGTGCTACTCCCCCTTCTTTTTTTTATCTCCCACTTGATTGTATTTGAAAACTCGAACCAGGGATATTGAGCTGCCAATTTTGCCCTCTGTAAGCCAGGTTTCCATTATAGCAATGACATCTTGCTGCCATGAGTCCAGCTGTGCCCTTAACTCATCTACCTTGTTGGTAATGCTACTTGCATTGGAGTATAAACAGTTTTACCTCATCAATTTCCCTTGCTGGACACTTCAGCTGCTTTAGTTGATCCTACGTCACTTTCAGAATTCCTCTCCCAGAAGTGTCCCTCGGAGGTCCAGTGCTGTCCGCTCCCCGAAGAGGCCCTAAGCCTCACGCTCCCTTTATTCTCCACTCCCAAGAGTGTCCCTCGCAGGTCTGGTGCTCTCCATTCCCTGAAGGTAAGTCATATCTGAATGCTGTTCTAATTCTGATTTTGGCCATCCCCAATATTTCATCTTTCCATGGGTATACTTTCAGCCCTTAAAATCTGGCGCTCCTTCCTTATCCTCTCCATGGCACTCAGAGTCATAGAGGTTTACAGCATGGAAACAGGCCCTTTGGCCCAACTTGTCCATGCTGCCCAGTTTACCTCTAAGCTAGTCTCAATTGCCTGCATTTGCCCCATATCCCTCTTTACCCATGTAAGCTTACCTCTTTGACCAAACTTTTGGTCATTGGTGCTTCTGGCCCAGATTGTGCGGCAGTACTGACAGCAAAACTGTCAACAATTGCCATAATTCCTCAGCTGAAACAGACAGCAACTTCAGGTGTCCATAGTGATTCTATGCTTCCCAGATAGTATGCTGCTAACTTCTCTTCAGAGCGCGATCCTTAAGCAATCAGTGAATTGACGAACTAAATTTCACTGTAAAAGCAAAAGCTTAGTGAATGAGGTGTAATTGGGTCTTTAAACTGGATGATTACTGATCCGTGATTAATGCTGAGCAGCCTCACTGATCCGGAAAAGTGAATACGGATACATTTAAGTGTGCGCCCATCCCTCAGATTTTATTCCCTGCAACTTACATAAACTCTAAGATGAGCAGCAAAGGGCCCAATCACAATATGAAAAACTATCTTTAAATTCTGCAGCGAGTGGTTAGGATGTACTGTCTTAGAATGTGGTGGAGGCAGATTGCTTCATGACTTTCAAAAAGGAATTGGAAAAGATCTGCTGGGCTAGAGGAAAGTGCAGGGGAGTAGGAGCAGTTGTGTTCTAAGAGGCTGAACAGTCTCTTTGAGTGTAACCATTCTACAATTCTCAATTCATTCTACTGTTATCACTTAAGTTTTTTTGTTGGCCTTTATCCTTCAGTTCATTGTCCTTTTTTTTTGCTTTAACATCTAATTTTTCTCAGAATATTCACACTGACCAATTTTCCAAACCTTTTCTCCTGAAGTTTCTAGCAGGGGCAGCACAGTGGTTCGCACTGCTGCCTCACAGTGCCAGGGGCACAGGTTCAATTCCAGCCTTGGGTGACTGTGTGGAGTTTGCATATTCTCCCTGCATTTGCGTGGGTTTCCTCCGGGCGCTCCAGTTTCCTCCCACATTCCAAAGACATGCTGGTTAGGTGGAGTGGCTGTGGTAAATTGTCCCTTAGTGTCAGGGATAAATACGTGGGGTTAAATTCCACATCTTTAAAAAGTCAGTTTAATCGGATTAAAATAGAAGCCAAATTATCATTTATTTTATCTGAAATTTTAAATTGAAGGAAGGGAGTTGGTCATTTTAAACTCCCTGATTTGCTGTTGAATATTTCAGTGTGATTGGCTACTTACCCTTATGGCTGGCATCTCTGCTCCTGACCACCTGCAGATTCCCTTCACTTGGCAGGTTTAAGCTGCCATCAGCAAAGGGGCAGTCTGTGCCACATCAATCACCATAGCATTGTCAGCAGCTTTCTTCAAGGTTAGCAGCAAGTGCTGTTGCATCACCATTGAGCACAAAATCCAGCCCATTATCTCCTCCTGTCCCTTTATAGATGTTTGTTTGATAATGCTTCCATGAACTTTGTTAATGCATGTTGTTCTAAAAGGTTATGTTTTATTATCTGTGACTTGGTTTAATAACCTGTAATGATATAATGATGTATTTATGACTATATCCACCAAGCCTCAAAATAAGGAAAATGGGAATATTTCCAACATAATCCCAATTGAGGGAGCAAAAATAGCTTCTAGAATCCCCACAGAGCAGAAGGAGGCCATTCGGCCCATCAAGCCTGCACCAACAACAATCCCACATAGGCCCTCTCCTTGTAACCCCAAGTATTTATCCCTGACACTAAGATACAATTTACCATGGCCACTCCACCCAACCAGCATGTCTTTGGAGTGTGGGAGGAAAGTGGAGCGCCCGGAGGAAACCCATGCAGGGAGAATATGCAAACTCCACCCAGTCACCCAAGACTGGAATTGAACCCATGTCCCTGGCGCTGTGAGGCAGCAGTGCGAACCACTGTGCTGCCCCTGCTAAAAACTTGAGGGGGAAAGGTTTGGAAAATTGGTCAGTGAGAATATTCTGAGAAAAATTAGATGTTAAAACAGAAAAAAGACCAATGAACTGAAGGGTAAAGGCCAAAAGAAACTTAAGTGATAACAGTAGAATGAATTGAGAATTGTAGAATGGTTACAGCTCAAAGAGACTGTTCAGCCTCTTAGAACACAACTGCTCCTACACCCCTGCACTTTCCTCTAGCCCAGCAGATCTTTTCCAATTCCTTTTTGAAAGTCATGGTGCAATCTGCCTCCACCACATTCTCAGACAGTACATCCTAACCACTCGCTGCAGAATTTAAAGATAGTTTTTTCCATATTGTGATTATGCCCTTTGCTGCTCATCTTAGAGCTGATGAAAGTTGCAGGGAATAAAATCTGAGGGTTGGGGGCACACTGAAGAGAATTGAGTAAAAATCAGAAAGTCTTAGGCCTCGTTTCTATTGAAGCAAGCTCAGTGACACCTTTTTGTTAAAAGCAAAATCCTGCGGATGCTGGAATCTGAAACAAAAACAGAAAACGCTGGAAAATCTCAGCAGGTCTGACAGCGTCTGTGGAGAGAGAATAGAGCCAATGTTTTGAATCTGGATCATCCTGATTCTAAACGTTGACTCTATTCTCTCTCCACAGATGCTGTCAGATCTGCTGAGATTTTCTAGCCTTTTCTGTGTTTTGTGACACCTTTCTGTTGTTGGTTAGCTGGATAAACAGCAGGTATTGCCACCGTGATTGAGACATTCCAAACTGAAGACTTCAGCTTGCTCCTTGCAGGAACGCGCACTGCAGCAACATGCCCCCATGTTGCAGATGCATCAGCAGGTTTACATGGCATACATATTGGGCTACCAAGGCACACAAGACCAGGATAATCTCAAACTCTATTGGCGGGCAGAAATAGAGGTGTTTCAAGAGACCAAACACTTCTGCATTCGGAAAAGGGAAATAAATACTCTTGCTCATTAACTCACTTAAAGAGTAAATTTATTTAGAAATGCAGTTATATACATAGTACAATTAAACTTAAATTAACTTTGTACAAATATTAAAATACTATCTTCACACCAATTGCAATATACAGGATTCCAAAGAAATTTGAAAGCAAAAGCCAAAGATGCACAGGTTGAGTGACCCTGACACATTCCACAGCTCCATTGTTTCACTAACAGCCAAGTCACAAGAAACCACGCTCTTGCCTCTGCATCAACAGCGGGACCGCTGTACAACAGCATCCCGTTTCTCACTTAGGAAATGCGGGAGAAGTTATTTCTTTATTTACAATGGAAAAATGGTGAAACTAATCAACACACACCTCCCCGCTACAGCCAAGAGCCCGAGAAACAGATTGGTTACACACACAAAAATAAAAAGCACTGGTTAATTCAAGAACAATTTGGAACACATTCACACAACATCTTGGCACAGGCACACACAAAGCCTCTCGAGACTGCAGAGACAGGAAGGTGGAAACACCAGGGTCCTAGTCATATCATGCTGCTGCTTCATGACCTGTAGCTGTGGATCTGAT
Organism: Mustelus asterias; assembly: GCF_964213995.1. Lineage (NCBI taxonomy): Eukaryota > Metazoa > Chordata > Chondrichthyes > Carcharhiniformes > Triakidae > Mustelus > Mustelus asterias. The sequence goes on from NC_135818.1 coordinate 16,937,973, forward strand.
TATCAGGCTCACTTCATCCCCAAGGAGCTTCACTAGAATGTGGCACTCGAGAGCACAAGGGGATATTTAATGCAAATAGCATAGATGCATTTAAAGGGAAAGCTTGTTAAGTGTGAGGGAGAAAGGAATAGAAAGCTACGCTGACAATAGGCTGGAAAGGTGGCTCTTGAAGCATAAACACCAGCATCGAGCAGCTGGGCTAATGGCTGTAATTTCTGTGGGTGGCGCAGAGATATCTGTGCAGAGTCCAATTCTGGCCAAGGTATCCAAGCAGTTCCCCAAGGTATGTAATATCGGAGTTGGTTCAATGACGGGAGGTGGTTCTTTTCCAAAGAATAGTGCACCTTTGGAACACTGCTGGCTCATGCAGTGAACGTTAATTTACTAAATTCCTTTAAGTGAGAGCAGAACCTGTTTCTGTCTGGGGGAAGAGATCTCCCCACACACACGGCTGGAATTCTACCGCCCCGCCCACTACGGGAATTGGAGCGGGGAGGGGTGTACAATGGAAAGGTCCATTGACCTCGGGCGGGATTTTACAGTTTCGGGATGAGCGAGGCCATAAAATCCCACCCAAGGAGTGGTACCTGGAAATTATCAGGGCCAATGTGATCTGGACTAATTTCGATTGATTGTGGGGTTGGAAGAGAAATTTTCCAAGTTTTTCTTTCCCTGTAATTATCCAGCGTTTCATCTGGTTTAATCGCCTCTCCCAGGATATCATAGAATCCTATAGTGCGGAAGGCCATTCAGCCTATCGAGTCTGCACCGATTACAATCCCACCCAGGCCCTATCCCCACAACCCCATGCATTTACCCTGACACTAATGGACAATTTAGCATGGCCAATCCACCTAACCCGCACATCTTTGGAGTACCATATCAGATGGTGTCTAGGTGGAGGGTGCCTGTTTTGTGTTTGTGTGGGACAGACTGCCTGCATATGTTCAGTTATGCTGAAGTTAACAAGAGTAGGGGCATGAATAGATGCAGGGAGAGTCATCAAACCTCACCAAAAGCTACACAGGTAGCAGGCTACCTGAATAAAAGGGGCATTGGGGCAGTTATATACAAAGTACTGGCTCCCCAGCCACACCCATAACCATTTCTGGCTGGTGGTCGTTGAACAACCATTAGGATGGGATCGCAGCAGAGGAACAAACCCTTCTTAATGGGATGTGGGCATGGCCAACAAAGCTCGCATCTGTTGCTCATCCCTAATATCCCTTGAACTGAATGGTTTGCTTCAGAGGGCAGTGGAGCTGGAGTCATGTGGCAAATTTTCTTCCCTAAAGGACATTCGTGAACCAGATGGGTTTTTACAACGATCAATGATAGTATAATGGTCACCATTATTTGCGTGATTTTGATTACAGAGATTAGCTTTCAATTCCAGATTTTTAATTCAAATAATATTTGATTTCCGCCATGAGGCTTAAGTGGGATGTGAACCCAAGTCCCCAGAGCATTAGCCTGGGCCTCAGATTTACTGCTCCAGTGACACTGCCACTATCTCTGACCTGGAAGATTCCCGATTACTCTGGCAGCCTAGATTCTGGGATTACCAATGTAGAAAGGGAGAAGGGGGCGCAGTTACAGTATCACCAATGTATATGGGGCAACTGCATCCCAGTGTCTGAGGTGGGCATGTCCCAATTTGTCCAGACCCTAGCCCCCTGGGTTTTATCACTGTATCATGCCAGATTTTAAAATTCTTGTGTTCAAATCGCCTCAAGGCCCTCACCCTTCCCCATCTCCTTACCTGCTCTATGGCCAAGCTCGAGAATTCCTTTTCCACCTCCACCTTGCATACACTCCTTTAAAACCTACCTCTCCTATCCCAATATTGCATATAGCTCGGTCTCAAGTTTTGTTTGATAATGTTCCTGTGAAGTGCCTTTGGGATATTTACTGCATTAAAAAAAGCTCTGTAAATGAAAGTGTTGTTCATTTAATTCCAGTTTCCCCCACCACCACCCTCCCCTTTCTACATATTGTCATCTTATTATCCTCCCTGTTGAAGCCTTGCCCTGCAATCCCACTTTTCCTGACCCTTTAACAGAAGAGACCAAAACGGTAGAAACACACACCCACACCATTCACATCAGCAAGGCCAAAAGGGAAAAATAAAGCGATACAGATTTCCACTTAGCCTGTGTGCAGTTTAGGTAAAAGGGGAAGAGAATATCCACCAGTATTTGGTATTCCAGCTATGAAGGACTGCAAGCATTAAGGGGCTGGATTTGATATCAAAAGGTCCCAGCCTTTATGCTACCTGCTTTTACATGGGCAGTTTTTTACTGAATCGAAGGTTTTTACTGCTTGGTTGAGATATACCTGGGGGGCCATGCTGAGAGGGAGTACACACTGACTACCCTTTGAGTCAGTCGTGGTTCAGTGATCGCACTCTGAGCCACAGCCTGTCGGTCCAAGATTCTCCTCAGAGACCGGAGCACGGATTCTAGACCCGTCACATCCAGTGCAGCACTGAGGGGGTGTTTCACTGTCAGAGGTACCGTCTTTCAGCAATAACGGAGACTCCGACTGCCCTCTCTGGTGGGTGTGAAAGATCCCGTGGCACTCTTTGGAACAGCAGGGGAGTCCTCCCCAGCGTCCTGGTCAATATTTGTCCTTCAACAAACATCACTAAATTCTCAGGTCATTTTGGCCTCACTGTTTGTGGGACCTGACGGTGTGCAAATTGGCTGCTATGTTTCCAACAACAGTAACTGCAACTTCAAAGCGGCTTCATTGGCTGGAAAACGCTTTGGGAAGCTCTGAAGTTGTGAAAGGTGCAATATATAAATAAAAGTTCTTTCTTTCTTGTTAAGAGAAACCCATCCTCTTCCACCGCCTCATCGAGCACAGTAGCGTTTCTTGGTCACGGGTGTGAAGTTAAGGAAAAGCCCAGCCTCTGACTGAGATGTCACCTGCTGAAACACCCCAGAGCGGTTTTTGCAAAACCCGATTGTGCACAGAGGTTAAAAATTGGGATACGGCGCTACATCAGCTGTCTCTCCAGAGGTCAACAAATGAACGATGTATCTCAGTTTGTCTTCGATTGCTGGAGAGGTGCGTTTCGCCAATCTGTTCTTGCCCCACCCCCAGAGGTATGCCAGCAGAGTGGGCACGCCGCAGAACACCAACCCGTTTCACAACGCAAATCTCACCAGAGAACTAGTGCCAGCAAGTGGCCTAGAAACCCGGCTGACTTGAGTGGAATTAAGTGGGGGAAAAAATGGGCAAATTATTTGTCCTGATGTCGAACTACACCTTGGTTGATGTTCGAGGGTTCCGAGTTTGCCAAGTTGTGTCTGGTGTGGGGAAGGGGGTTAAGGAATAGCTGGAACCTTCTGGTCTATTACAAGGTGGCCTGGGCAGTGGTTATGGATGGTGAAAACTGGGGATGGCACTGAAGAGTGACTCAGGGGTGGGGCAAAGCATTTAAAATAAGTTTAAACCACCGCCACCCAGCGTCTAGTCTAAGTCCTGTGTTATGAAGGACATTCGGATTATCTGTCACTCGCCCAAGGGTCACCATTCCTAGAATTGCTCCAATATGAGGACAGTGGCTCCAGAGCCGGAATGGGCCCATGCTGAGTGCAGGTACCACTGTGTCCCACTGAGTCAGTCCCACACTGGCTTCAACAGGTGACATGGGGAGTGAGGGAGGGGGAGGGGGTGGGGGTTTCTTTTCCACAGCTCCTGCTATGGGATTTGGGTCAGTTAATTGGATTTGGAGAGTCGTGTGTTGAAGAGGAGGGGGGAGAAAACTTAGCAGCTCACCCCCAACGATCTTACGCATCCTTCAGCAAAGGAATATCTGAAACAAAAGGGAATAGGGTTTGAGTAGAGAGTCACTGGATTAAAGGCTGAGCTATTTGCTCACAATCTTCAGTTAGTTTTCAACTGGTGTAAGGCCCGCTGAAACCAGCAGAGAGAGAGAAACAGAGATGGAGAGAGAGAGAGAGAGAAAAACAGAGAAAGATGGAGAGAGAGAAAAAGACAGATAAAAAGAGTGAGATAGAGAAAGAGAGAGAATGACAGAGACAATGAGAGAAAGAGAGGGAGAGACCGGGTGGGGGCTCAATTTTACAATTCTCCGCCCTCGGATTGAAGGCATGGGGGATAAGTAAAACCCAGTGGGTGGCCTTCCCTCCTCCCTGACCCGTCTGAAATTTTACAGTGGGGTTGGGTGGCCTGCCCATAATTTACCCGTGGCGGGTAGGCCCACGGCAGGCAGGAAGCTTCAGCTGTGTGGGATGGCGTCAGGGGGGTGGGAACCTCCTTTTGCAGTCCCCGTGTCCATTGGTGGAATCCCAGCCCCAAGGTCAGAGGTCGCGTCTTAAAGCGATTAACACTGCTTCCGCCGTTAAATTGCTGGGGGCAGCCATTGGGGTCGCGGGAGGGTTACCATTCCCCCCCCCTCCCACTTTACTACAGGGTGGTGAGGACTGTGGTGTCCTGTCAAATCCACCCCCGAGACACAGAGAGTGCGGGATCTCACTGCATTCTGCTCATTATGGAGTACCCCAGCACTCCCCCAATTCTAGCCTCTTACACATCCCCCATTTTAACTGCTCCACCATTGGCCGCTATGCTTTGGCTACTCAGGCGCTAAGCTCCAAAATTGCCTCTCTAACCCTCCCCACATTACCAACTCCCTCCTTTAAGAGGTTCCTTTGACTTTGAGCAAAGTTCAGATCACATATCCTGCCGTTACGTTTACTGTCAGATTTTGCCTGACCACAGGGCTGTTAAGTGCCTTTGGATGTTCTATTGTATAAAGGGGCTACCTTATCACAGAATCGCTGCAGCGCAGAAGGAGGCCATTCTGCCCATCGGGTCTGCACCGACCACTATCCCACCCAGACCCTGTTCCCATAATCCACGCGTTTACCCTACTAATCCCCCTGACATTAGGGTCAATTTAGCTTGGCCAATCAACCTAAGCTGCACATTTTTGGACTGTGGGAGGAAACCGGAGAACCCGGAGGAAACCCACGCAGACACGGGGAGAATGTGCAAACTCCGCACAGACAGTGATCCAATCCAGGAATTGAACCCGGATCCTTGGCACTGTGAGGCAGCAGTGTTAACCACTGTGCCATCGTGTCACCCCATCTATGTTGTTGCAGATATCCAAACTTATCCTACCCTGTGCACTCCTGCCTTGCAAAATTCACCTCCCACTGCTCCAATCAAAGACCTATAAAGATGTCTGCTTACCGTCAGTAGATCCCAGTGGGGAGGAATAGGACAGAAGGCTCGGGACGTCACTGCTCTCAGAGTCCAGGGTGTCCGAGCAGCGAGACAGACTCAGCACCGATCCATGGGAGGAGTGCACAGGCGAGGAGAAGGAGGGCTGATGAATCAGAACAGTCTCTGAGCGGCTGCCGCTTCCGTGGGCTTCAGCTTCCCTGGGGCTTTCTGGGCGGTTGTCAGTGGCCCTGTTACAGCGAGCGCCTTCCTCCGGAGGCTCCCCACCCGGGACTGGCCCCTCTGCTAAGACGATCTGTACCCGGGAGCCGGAGGGCGGGATGGCAGCGCCCGAACTGCCGTACACAGCTTCTTCGTAGGAGGGCAGAGAGACAGGCACCCCGTCCACTACAATGGACACCTGATCCCCTGACACTCCCTGATCACGCCTGGGGACACAGACACACACACATGGTTAAACCCAACAGGCACGTAACATTGACCCAAACCTCAGGAAATCTTCTGGAACATCAGGAACAGGAGGAGGCCATTCAGCCCCTCAAGCCTATTCAAACATTCAGCTAGATCATGGCTGATCTGCATCTTAACACTATCCCATCCACCCTTGGTTCCATAATCGACTCTCCAGCTCCCCCCTCCACTGACCCTCACACACTCCCAAGAGTTTCCGACTTCCTCAAATGTATCGCCATCCCAGTATCTCAGACCCCCAATCCGCTTTTCCCAGTGTCCCAAACACCCAATTTGATTTTCCCATTGTCCCAGGCTCCTGATCTCCTTTTCCCAGTGTCCCAGGCCCGTGATCCCCTTTTCCCAGTGTCCCAGGCCCTGATCCCCTTTTCCCAGTGCCCCAGGCTCCTGATCCTCTCTTCTCATGTCCCAGGCCCCGATCCGCTTTTCCCAGTGTCCCAGGCCCCTGGTCTGCTTTACCCAGTGTCCCAGGCCCCGATCCGCTTTTCCCAGTGTCCCAGGCCCCTGGTCTGCTTTTCCCAGTGTCCCAGACCCGTGATCCCCCTTTCCCAGGCCCCTGATTCCTTTTTCCCAGTATCCCAGGCCCTGATACCCTTTTCCCAGTGTCCCAGGCCCCTGATCCGCTTTTCCCAGTGTCCCAGGCCTGTGATCCCCCTTTCCCAGCGTCCCAGGCCCCTGATCTCCTTTTCCCAGTGTCCCAGACCTGTGATCCCCCTTTCCCAGTGTCCCAGGACCCCAATCTGCTGTTCCCAGTGTCCCAAGCCCCTGATCTGCTTTTCCCACTTTCTCAGGCCCCTGATCCCCTTTTCCCAGTGTCCCAAGCCCCTCATTCCCTTTTCCCAGTGTCCCAGGCCCCTGATCTTCTTTTCCCAGTGTCCCAGACTCCCAATCCCATTTTCCCAGTGTCCCAGACTCCCAATCCCCTTTACCCAGTGTCCCAGACTCCCAATCCCCTTTTCCCAGTGTCCCAGACTCCCAATGCCTTTTTCCCAGTGTCCCAGACTCCCAATCCCCTTTTCCCAATGTCCCAGACTCTCAATCCCCTTTTCCCAGTGTCCCAGGCCCATGAACTGCTTTTCCCAGTGTCCCAGGCCCGTGATCCCCCTTTCCCAGTGCCTCAGTCCCCGATCCCCTTTTCCCAGTGTCCCAGGCCCATGATCCCCTTTTCCCATTGTCCCAGACCCCTGATCCCCTTTTCCCAGTGTCCCAGACCCGTGATCCCCCTTTCCCAGTGTCCCAGGTCCCTGATTCCCTTTTCCCAATGTCCCAGGCCCTGATCTGCTTTTCCCAGTGTCCGAGGCCCCTGATCCCCTTTTCCCACTGTCCCAGGCCCGTGATCCCTTTTTCCCAGTGTTCCAGGCTCCTGATCCCCTTTTCCCAGTGTCTCAGGCTACTGATCCCCTTTTCCCAGTGTCCCAGGCTCCTGATCCCCTCTTCCCATGTCCCAGGCCCCTGATCCCCTTTTCGCAGTGTCCCAGGCCCCTGATCAGCTTTTCCCAGTGTCCGAGGCCCCTGATCCCCTTTTCCCACTGTCCCAGGCCCGTGATCCCTTTTTCCCAGTGTCCTAGGCCCCGATCCCCTTTTCCCAGTGTCTCAGGCCCCTGATCCCCTTTTCCCAGTGTCCCAGGCCCCTGATCCCCTTTTCCCAGTGTCCCAGGCCCCTGATCCTCTTTTCCCAGTGCCATGATCCCTCTTTCCCAGTGTCCTAGGCCCCGATCCCCTTTTCCCAGTGTCCTAGGCCCCGATCCCCTTTTCCCAGTGTCCCAGGCCCCTGATCCCCTTTTCCCAGTGTCCCAGGCCCCTGATCCCCTTTTCCCAGTCCCATGATCACCCTTTCCCAGTGTCCCAGACCCCTGATGCCCTTTTCCCAGTGTCCTAGGCCCCGATCTGCTTTTCCCGCTCTATACTAACCTGCTGTGGTGAAATGATTTCAGTTTTGGTTGCAGCAAAACGAATAAAACTACCAGGAGAAGGATCAACGCGACAGAGCTGGCAGTGGATGCAACAATCGATAGTGTTGGCACTCCAATACTTGCCCTTGTATCTTTATCTAAACAGAGGAGATTAAACAGCATTAGCACACCGTCTCAATATCTGTAAATCACCAAACGCCAGGAATTAACAATATTGTACATTCAATAATCCAAGATATTCAGTGTTTTTGTTTTAGTCATTCCTGGGACATGGGCATCGCTGGCTGGCCAGCATTTATTGCCCATCCCTAGTTGCCCTTGGTGGGCAGTTAAGAGTCAACCATGTTGCTGTGGCTCTGGAGTCACATGTAGGCCAGACTGGGTAAGGATGACAGATTTCCTTCCCTAAAGGACATTAGTGAACCAGATGAGTGTTTGCACCCTTAATTGTATTTGCAAAGGATCAAATCCACTTCAGGTAAACTTATTTAACTTCATGAAAACGGTGGCTGGCATTTTTCCAGCCAGAACAGGATGTACACTTGCTGCCCATCACTGTGGGGGCGGCATGGTGGCACAGTGGTTAGTACTGCTGCCTCATAGCGTCAGGGTTTGATTCCCGGGTCGGGTCACTGTCTGTGCGAAGTCTGCATGTTCTCCCCGTGCCTGCATGGGTTTCCTCCGGGTGCTCTGGTTTCCTCCCAAAGATGTGCAGGCTAGGTGGATTGGCCATGCTAAATTGTCCCTTCGTGGCAGGGGATTAGCAGAGTAAATACGTGGACAGGGCCTGGGTGGGATTGTTGTCGGTGCAGGCATGATGGGCCGAATGGCCTCCTTCTGCGCTGTAGGGATTCTATGTTTCTTAGCGGGAAAACACAATCCCAAAGCTATTCATTCTTCACTGCTCTGATTCTAGGCCACTCTTGGTTGCTCATGCTCAACTATTTGGGAGGGCGGGGGAAGGGGAGAGGGTGGCGGGGGGCCAGGGCTGACCACGGTACTGGGCGTCGAGTTCTCTCCTGAAACCACTTTGTCTCTCACTGCCTTCAGCAGCCTCCCGCAAACATATCCCTGCAGTTGTGGCCTGGAGCTCCATCTCTTCCCTCCCGATGACCCATTACATCAACCCCACCCCCCCACCCCATTCCCAAATTGCTGTTGTTTGATTTGTGCAGCATATGATTCGACTACCCTCGGGGAGTGCTGAACTGTCAGAGGTGCAGTTTTTCAGATAAGACCTTAAACAGTGTGCCCTCCGAGAAGGGTATAGAAGGTTCCACAGCAGAACATTCATCAAAAGATGATTGGGGAGTTCTCATGTCTTGGCAAATATTTAAAAGTTTATTTATTAGTCACAAGTAGGCTTACATTAACATTGCAATGAAGTCACTGTGAAATTCCCCTGGTCGCCACACTCCGGCGCCTGTTCGGATCAATGCACCTAACCAGCACGTCTTTCAGACTGTGGGAGGAAACCGGAGCACCCGGAGGAAACACACGCAGACACGGGGAGAATGTGCAAACTTCACACAGACAGTGACCCGAGCTGGGATTCGAACCCGGTTCCCTGGCGCTGAGAGGCAGCAGTGCTGAGAGCTTGCTGTCCGCTAACTGGCTGTCTATATTCCTGCTGTAATTGTACTGCCTTGGCTGTAAATCACTCTGGGACGATCACGAAGCTGTAACGGGCGTAGGCAAGGCCAGCACTGACCTTGGTTCAGCCTACAGCTGACCTCCATTGCGGGATACCATTCTCCATTCTCGCAGGTCAGGTACTTGTAGTCACCCTTCAGCGTGTAGCCCTCATCACAGAAGTACTCGATGACGGTGCTGGGTACAAAGTTGGCACATGGTGTGGGGTGGCACGCAAAGCCACCATTTTCTGGTTGCAACGGCTGCCGGCAGACTGTGGGAAATAAAAATAGGCGGTAAATGAGTGAGATAGGAAATAGGCAGAGTTACTAATCTCTGTGAAGGCAAATGTCAGGGTCAGTGCTGCCCTGACAACCCTGCTACCCATAATCTTAACGCTCACCACGTCCCGTTCACCCATTCCCCACCCCTCCACTCGTTAATTAAGTTGATTCCTGGCCTGACATCATCGTGATTTTTGACAATTCTCCATGTTTTTCAATTTCCTTGATGGTTACCGCTCCCGGTTTTCATAACCTCCTCCACCCCTGCGAACCCTCCGAGATCTCTGCGCTCCAGCGATTCCGCTCTTGTGTAACTCTGAATTTCAATCACTCCATCATTGACATCCGGGCGTTCATCTGCCGAGGCCCCAATCTCTGAAATTCTAAACCTTTCTAAATTCTAAAGGAGGCCATTTGGCCCATCAAGTCTGCACCGACAACAATCCCACCCAGGCCCTATCCCCACAGCCCCATGCATTTACCCTGCTAGTCTCCCTGACACAAAGGGACAATCCACTTAACCTGTGCATCTTTGGACTGTGGGAGGAAAACGGAGCACCCGGAGGAAACCCACGCAGACACGGGGAGAACACGTGCAGACTCCACACAGACAGTGACCCGAGGCTGGGAATCGAACCTGAATCCCTGGCACTGTGAGGCTACAGGGCTAACCACTGTGCCGCCGCGTCACCTTTCTTGCCTCTAGCTCTCTCCCTCTCTTCCTATACATCACAACATAAAACCTATCTCTTTGACCAATCTTTTGCTCATGTAATTCTCCTTCTAAACCAAGTTCGTACTTTGAATTCCTCCTTTGCCACCTTAAATTTTTATTATCTTCCTTTTACATAATGATGCTCTGTGACATTTTAACCACATTAATGGTACAATACAAATATAAGTTGTTGTTGCTGCTAGTGTACCAGAGTAGAAACCCCAAAGTATGTTAAGTTTAAAGTTTATTTATTAGTGTCACAAGTAAGGCTTACATTAACACTGCAATGAAGTTACTGTGAAAATCCCCTAGTCGCCACACTCTGGCGCCTGTTCGGGTACACTGGGAGAGAATTTAGCATGACCAATCCACCTAACCAGCACGTCTTTCAAACTGTGGGAGGAAACTGGAGCACCCGGAGGAAACCCACGCAGACACGGGGAGAACATGCAGACTCCACACAAACAGTGGCCCAACCCGGGAATTGAACCTGGGTCCCTGACGCTGTGAGGCAGCAGTGCCAACCACTGTGCCACCGTGCCACACCGTTATGAAGCCCGACTAGACCCCAACAGTTTTTTTATTTTGGCGTTAGTGTGAGGATAAGGTTTTTCACTCCAGGTGTGATTCTATTGACACACTAGGAAGCTTATATCAAAACAACTTAATTTAGCTATACAGTTTAACTGTAACAAATTCATTAGTTTAACCAATTGAAATACTTAAACATAACAACATAGAAGTCTTAGCTGCTAACCTATCTCTGCTAGTTCCAATTCAAGCAATATTCTTCTTACCGACTTAAACACCTTCTCAAAATTAGTTAGCGACACACAGGCTTATGTCCTTGTACTTGTTAACAGTCATGATGTGGAGATGCCGGCGTTGGACTGGGGTAAGCACAGTAAGAAGTCTCACAACACCAGATTAAAGTCCAACAGGTTTATTTGGTAGCAAATAGCTTATGGTATTTGCTACCAAATAAACCTGTTGGACTTTAACCTGGTGTTGTGAGACTTCTTACCTTGTTAACAGTCCCATAGCCTTTAAATACCCCTGGAGAGAGAGAAAGGGGGAGAGAGACAGGGAAACGCCTGTTTTCTGACAGCCCCAAACCGCAGCCTCCAGAGACAGAGACACCTCTTGCTTCTTTCAGGACCAGACAGAAAACTGATTGTTTTAAAATAAAACAGAACCGTATGCTTTCCCTGCAAGCTGAGCTCTGCCCATTCACATGGCTCTGCCCATCAACCTAATCAAAACCATACCCTGAAACCTCAGAGAAAATCCAAAATAAACAAAAATGCATTAACTCAGATTAAAACAAACACATCCCTAGCTAAAGTCAATCATTAGCCTGCATTCTCAGTATGTGAGCTATCTGGTGCAGACAAATCAGCACCGTAAAAAACAGAGCTGAATTTTAAACATACCCCTCACAAGAAACATGATTTTTAAAAAATATTTTTAAAGGCACAGTATCATCACAGTAGGAGGTCACGAGTGTGTAGGAAGCAAATGGTACAGTGGCTTAGATGCTGAACTTTCACCTCAGAAGAACAGCTCAGAATGGCGAGTTGAAACTATTCTGCCAGCTGGCTAGCGTGATCCAATGATGATGAATCTGAATGGGCTTGGTCACCCTTTTAAAATAGACCTGGGCCCAACGCACCCAAATATCTACGAATTACCACCAGGTTGGCGACGCCACTGAAACTTGGTCACATTGCTGGGGCAGAGCAGAGAGGAACCGTCCATGGATCCATCCCAGTTATCTGGGAGTGGTTGACGCTGCCACCAGATGCCTGAAATGGAAAGTGTTCCATTTCCCAGGGCTAACATCCCCCAATATTGATGACAACATTTGAATGGTTGAGCAGGCTCGAAGGGACGGGATGAATGGCCTCCTCCTTCTCCTATTTTCGATGTTTCTATGGTTGACTAAAGAAAAGACAACTGCTCTCAGGCCCACCGATATTCCAGACTCTCCGTGAATCCCTGGTTTATGTGGTCAGTCAATTCGGTTAGGAGGGACATTAAGGTATGTACTTGGGAGCAGGAAGTCAAGTTAGCATGGGTGGCACAGTGGTTAGCACTGCTGCCTCACAGCGCCATGGACCCGGGTTCGATTCCCGGCTTGGATCACTGTCTGTGCGGAGTTTGCACGTTCTCCCCGTGTCTGCGTGGGTTTCCTCCGGGTGCTCCGGTTTCCTCCCAACAGTCTGAAAGACGTGCTGGTTAGGTGTGACGGCCATGCTAAATTCTCCCTCAGTGTAACCGAACAGGCGCCAGAGTGTGGCGACTAGGGGACCTTCACAGTAACTTCTTTGCAGTGTTAATGTAAACCTACTTGTGACACTAATAAATAAACTTTACTTTAGCATTGGCAATGTAGCCAGCGCCATTTTGAAAAGGGGCCGATTGCCAGGCATCACTCCTGCTTCAGAAGATAAGCATCTTTCGATATGACAACTGGAGTCCTGTGACTTAATTAGTGGACAATGGGGAACCTGTGGATGTGGTGTATCTGGATTTCCAGAAAGCATTTGACAAGGTGCCGCACCAAAGACTGCTACATAAGATAAAGGTGCACGGTGTTACGGGTAATGTATTAGCATGGATAGAGGATTGGTTAACTAACAGAAAGCAAAGAGTGGGGGTAAATGGGTGTTTTTCTGGTTGGCGATCAGTGACTAGTGGTGTGTCTCAGGGATCAGTGTTGGGACTGCAATTGGTTACGATTTACATAGATGATTTGGAGTTGGGGACCAAGTGTAGGGTGTCAAAATTCGCAGATGACACTAAGATGAGTGGCAGAGTAAAGTGTGCAGAGGACGCTGAAAGTTTGCAAAGGGATATAGATAGTGTAAGTGAGTGGGCGAGGGTCTGGCAGATGGAGTACAATGTTGGTAAATGAAAGGTCATCCATTTTGGTAGGAATAACAGCAAAATGGACTATTATTTAAATGGTTAAAAAATTGCAGCATGCTGCTGTGCAGAGGGACCTGGGTGTCCTTGTGTAGGAATCTCAAGGAGTTGGTTTGCTGGTGCAGCAAGTAATTAAGAAGGCAAATAGAATTTTGTCCTTCATTGCTAGAGGAATGGAGTTTAAAAATAGCGAGGTTATGTTGCAGCTGTCTAAGGTGCTGGTGAGGCCACACCTGGAGTACTGTGTACAGTTTTGGTCTCCTTACTTGGGAAAGGATATACAGGCACTGGAGGGGGTGCAGAGGAGATTCACTAGGTTGATTCCGGAACCAAAAGAGAAAATGCTGGAAAATCTCAGCAGGTCTGGCAGCATCTGTAAGGAGAGAAAAGAGTTGACGTTTCGAGCCCAGATCACCCTTTGTCAAAGCCCTTTTATCCAGGTTGATTCCAGAGTTCAGAGGGTTGGCTTATGCGGAGAGACTGAGTAGACTGGGGCTATACTCATTGGAATTTAGAAGAATGAGGGAAGATCTTATGTAAACATATAAAGTTATGAAGGGAATAGATAAGATAGAAGCAGGGAAGTTGTTTCCACTGGCGGGTGAAACTAGAACTAGGGGGCATGGCCTCAAAATAAGGGGAAGCAGATTTAGGACTGAGTTGAGGAGGAACTTCTTCACCCAAAGGATTGTGAATCTGTGGAATTCCCTGCCCAGTGAAGCAGTTGAGGCGACCTCATTGAATGTTTTTAAGGCAAGGATAGATACATTTTTGAACAGTAAAGGAATTAAGGGTTATGGTGAGTGGGCGGCTAAGTGGAGCTGAGTCCACGAAAAGATCAGCCATGACCTTATTGAATGGTGGAGCAGGCTCGAGGGGCCAGATGACCTACCCCTGCTCCTAGTTCTTGTGTTCTTATTAAGGTCGTTGCACACACAGGCAGCCACAGGAATTCAACTTGAACATGATAAGGCTTCGTGCATAATGTTCTGCCTGATGTTTATTGTCCCTTTTTCATCTGAGGTAATGTTGAATAGTCCTGTTCTTCCTTTATGTTTCAACCTCAAGCATTTGATTAAAAAATAGCCTCCTGAAGAGATAACAATCGATGATAAAATTCTTTGCAAAACCACACCAGCTATTAAAACGCATCAGTTATTGAAACACCTCAGTGATAAGGAGATACACTTCATTCCAGATACCTACAACATTTGGACATGAAACCTGAACTCTTGTTTCTCACTCCACAGGTGCTGCCAGACCCGCTGAGTTTTTCCGGCATTTTCTTTTTCTTTTTATTCCAGAGACTTTACATTGTTGCCTTTATTAAGACCATGTTCCTCTAAAGAATCCTCTTGGTAACGATTGAAAAATACAGAAGCTTCCAAGAGTGAAGGTTGGATGAATCCCTTTAATATCAAGAGAAAGGGGTGCGGCACGGCGGCACAGTGGTTAGCACTGCTGCCTCACAGCGCCAGGGACCCGGGTTCGATTCCCGGCTCGGGTCACTGTCTGTGCGGAGTCTGCATGTTCTCCCCGTGTCTGCGTGGGTTTCCTCCGGGTGCTCCGATTTCCTCCCACGCTCCAAAGACGTGCAGGTTAGGTGGACTGGTCATGCAAAATTGCCCCGTAGTGTGCCAGGATGTGTAGTTTAGAGAGATTAGAGGGGTAAATGTGTTGGGGGTTGTGGGGATAGGGCCTGGGTGGGATTGTTGTCGGTGCAGACTCGATGGGCCGAATGGCCTCTTCTGCACTGTAGGGATTCTAAAGCAGAGCACCCGGAGGAAACCCACGCAGACACGGGGAGAGTGTGCAGACTCCGCACAGACAGTGACCCAAGCCGGGGATCGAACTCGGGTCCCTGGCGCAGTGAGGCAGCAGTGTTAACCATTGTGCTCCCGTGCCACCCCACGGCATGGTAGCACAGGGAGGGAGTCTTGTGGGACAGTGGGTAGCGTCCCTGCCTCTGAGGCAGAAGATCTGGGTTCGAGCCCCACCCCAGGACTTGAGTGTCCTGAGTGGCAACCAGCAAATCCTTCCAAACAGGCCAATGGCTGGCAGTAAGAGCAGGAGAGACTCCTGGTCAGCCACACTTGACGTGGAGTGATTCATCTCAAGCTACAAGCCTGAGTGACCTGTTCCAGGAAAGAGCTCACTATGGAAACAGGTGAAATCTGCCAGGTGCACAATTCGGTACAGGAAGGGAAACAACAACAACACAGGAAGGACAGGAGGAAATAATTTGGACATCATGTCAACCTGGTGATGCCAACTCCCTGGAAAATCTGAAGGCTTCAGACCTGAAGGCATCAGGGAGGCCTTTCCACAGATTAGCTGAGGCCAGGACCTCAAAATCACCTGGAGCTGACTAACGCCCTCCACCCCCTCCCCCGCCGATCAAGGGCCTTAAACCCAGAATGGGCCCTCGTCAGGTGGCTGTGAGGGCCATGGGGATGAGATACTTCCAGAGGGTTTTGGACATGAGGGGAGATCTGCCAAGATTACACGCTTCCTAATCACCAACCAATAAACCCGCACCATAAGGTGGTGGGCAAGGGCACTACCATGCAATCTGATATTTGCCAACTAAACTGGGTGAGGTGCCACAGAGTTGGCAATAGCCAGTCAGTGCCTCAGATTGAGTCACTATCTTTAGGTGAGCAAGTGAAAGGACAAACACAGATGGCAAAATAATACCCCTCATTCTCCCCCCCCCCGCCCCCATCACCCACCCAGTCCAGACCAGTCAATCCTCCAGCTGCAACAGAACCCAATCCACAGCTCTGATCCTTCTCACTTTGATACTATGGCCGGAACTCTACCACCCAGCTCCATGGAGTCGGAGCAGGTGAGGGTCCAACAATGGAAATCTCCGTTGACCTTGGGCGGGAATTTCCGGGCTCACCCGAGTAAGGCCGTAAAATCTCACCCAATGGGTGGGATTTTCCACTCTTGCCCGCGACCATTCCCAAACCGCTGACAAGACCACAAAATTCCAGCCTGTGGCTCACTGTGCAGCACGCTGGCCTCAAGAGTATGAAATTCGTGGGTTCAGGCCTCACACCCAGAAACTTGAGTGTGTAACCAAGACTCCCAGTGCCGCACTGAGGGAGTGCTGCACTGTCAGTGGCGTTTCAAATCAAACACTAACCCAAGGCCTTTCCTGCTCCCACAGACACATGTATAAGATACCATGGCACAGCTCCGAAGAACAGCCAGACTACCCTCCAGACCTGACCAGTAGTTACCCCTCAACCCACATCGCAAAACACATTGTTTAGTCAACATCTTCATTGCTGTTTGTGGGATCTTGCTGTGCACAGACTGGCTCTCATGCCTCCCTCATTGTCAGTTCAATAGTTACATCAATGGCTGTAGAAAGTGCTTCTGAATCTGAGGTCACGATAAGCACAAAATGAGTGAGAGTTCTCTCTTACTGCAGGTAATAACCAACAAAACAGTCTCCATAGCAACAACTCAGAGACACATTCTGTCGCTATGTATTATTAAAACAGTTTGCTAATCTGCTGCATTTCAGATGAGAAAAAAAAAACACACTTTAGCCACAAGCCAAAGACATTAAATAACAATGTCTGCAACTGAGCAATACCACAATTAATGTCTAAATGGGCACAATCAGGGGAACACACAAAGCTACAGCCCACCCCCCCAGCACCCTGTGTTACTGACTGTATCTCTACTGATGTTAATCCAGCTCCCTCACACTGTCACTCCGTAGCCCCTCTCCCCCAGCATCCTGTGTTACTGACTGTATCTCGACTGATGTTAATCCAGCTCCCTCACACTGTCACTCAGTAACCCCTCTCCCCCAGCACCCTGTGTTACTGACTGTGTCTCTACTGATGTTAACCCAGCTCCCTCACACTATCACTCAGTAACCCCTCTCCCCCAGCACCCTGTGTTACTGACTGTATCTCTACTGATGTTAATCCAGCTCCCTCACACTGTCACTCAGTAACCCCTCTCCCCCAGCACCCTGTGTTACAGACTGTATCTCTACTGATGTTAATCCAGCTCCCTCACACTGTCACTCAGTAACCCCTCTCCCCCCAGCACACTGTGTTACTGACTGTATCTCTACTGATGTTAATCCAGCTCCCTCACACTGTCACTCAGTAACCCCTCTCCCCCCAGCACCCTGTGTTACTGACTGTATCTCTACTGATGTTAATCCAGCTCCCTCACACTGTCACTCAGTAACCCCTCTCCCCCAGCACCCTGTGTTACTGACTGTATCTCTACTGATGTTAATCCAGCTCCCTCACACTGTCACTCAGTTATGGGGATAGGGCCTGGCTAAGATGCTCTATCGAAGAATGGGTGCAGACCCGATGGGCCGAATGGTCTGCACTGTAGGGATTCTATGATTTCACAGATTGGCATGGGCCGCATTGGATAAAGACGGCAGATTTCCCCCTCTAAAGGACATTGGGCCTGGTAGATTTTTACTGCAGTCTGTAGCTTCATGGTCACCTCCACTGGGACTAGCTTCCCTTTTAATTCACGGCATTTAAATTCCATAGCTGCCGCGGTGAGACTTCAACTCATGTCTCCCTGCCATAAGCCCCGACCTCTGAATGACTCATTCAGCAGAATAGTCACGCATCACCAAACGTTACAGCAATGGAGCACAGGGTGGTTTCAGGCGGCCTGTAAAATGCAGTGTCAGCGCTTCCTTTCTCTTCAATGACAAACACACGTAGTGCCAAAAGGGTTAACGATAACTCTAATGGTGTCAGCTGGTCCGCTACCACATTCCACTCCCAAACATGACACTGCCCTGAGAGGAATGTCCATTGTTCGAGGCGAAGATCAGAATCAGACGAACAATAGCAATGCAGAGTACACACGGGCAGGTTCCCAGCTGAGTTTTACCCTCACTTACACAGACTGGGGAAGAGCTTGGGGCAATGGTAGGGTGAGGGGGGGCAGTGGGGTGGAAAAAGAATGAGATAGAAGAGGTAGAACAGACAGAGCGTAAGACAGAAACAGATGTATAAGGTGTGGTGGGTGAGTGGAATCGGCTGCCGTCAGTGGTGGTGGAGGCAAACTCAATAGGGTCTTTTAAGAGACTCCTGGATGAGTACATGGGACTTAATAGGATGGAGGGTTATAGGTAGGCCTAAAAGGTAGGGATATGTTCGGCACAACTTGTGGGGCCGAAGGGCCTGTTTTGTGCTGTAGTTTTCTATGTTTCTATGTAAAGAAAGACACACGCACACACACAAAATGAGAAATCATAGAAACCCTACAGTACAGAAAGAGGCCATTCGGCCCATCGAGTCTGCACCGACCACAATCCCACCCAGGCCCTACCCCCATATCCCTACATATTTTACCCACTAATCCCTCAAACCGACACATCTCAGGACACTAAGGGCAATTTTTAGCATGGCCAATCAACCTAACCCGCACATCTTTGGACTGTGGGAGGAAACCGGAGAATCCGGAGGAAACCCACGCAGACACGGGGAGAATGTGCAAACTCCACACGGACAGTGACCCAAGCCGGGAATCGAACCCCGGTCCCTGGAACTGTGAAGCAGCAGTGCTAACCACTGTGCTACCAGGAGAGACCAGGAGGAAGAGACAGACGGAAAGGAGAGAGAGAACGAGACAAAGGGAGAGCAAGACAGGCAGCGAGAGCATGAGTGCAAGAGAAAAGGAGATCGAGATGAAAGAGGGAGTGCAGAACATTTTGAAGTTAGTTACTGTTGCATCGTGGGAAACAAAACAGTCAATTTGTGAACAGCAAGATCCAACACCAGTAATGATGACGATTACTGGATTATCTGTTTTTTGATGACACTGGGTGGATATTGCCCAGGACAGCGAAAAGATTCTCCTTGTTCTTTGTTTAAAAAGCCATGGGTCTTTTACACCCACCTAATTAAAAGGAGGAGTCTCAAATTCTAATGTCTCATCTAAAAGACAAGGTGCCTCTGACCAGCCAGCACTCCTTCAGTACTGCCCTGGCAGGGCCTCAAGCACTCATCTTTCTTACTTAGAGAGCACAGCCATAAATTGCAACAGGAAACACTCACATACAACACTCACACTGCCAAAAGTATGAGGCACTGCCACACAAATGGAATAAGATTTTAGCAAAAGTACAACTGTGGTTTTATTAATTTTGTGACTTGTTCACTCCCTAGGCAATTATGTGAGAATTACACACAGACTTTGTCCTGGCACATTGAGATGGCTCAATTACTGTACCAGGGAAGGATAATCCGCCCTTTGTACTGACTACACAGAGAGTGAGATCACTTACACCATTTAACCCAAATTCCCTTTCCCAGTGAAACAGACAGAAAAATAGGTGACGCCAGTAATCAAAGAGCGCAGCTGCAGATGGATGGGATACTCAGTGCTCGGAACGGAGAGGGGAGGGTAATCTGTGAGTTTAGGTCGGAGCTGTGAGGAAAGTAAGACCCTCAGGTGAAATGAACACCCTGGAACCAAGCCCCTCGGAGTCAGATCCCACATTGAAAAGGCAGGATGGGGAATAAAAAGATCTGAGCTTCCGATCCCCTTTCCCAGGACATAACTGGACATCAGAACCTGAGCAAAGTAAGGAATCTGTCACCGGTGGAGACTCAGTCCAACCTGCCTACTCATGGGAACTTGCATAACATAGAAACATAGAATCCCTCCAGTCCAGAAAGAGGACATTTGGCCAATCAAGTCTGCACTGACCTTTCCAAAAGAGCATCCCAGCCAGCAGGTACAACAACAACTTGTATTTATATAGCGCGTTGAACCCAACAGAAGTGTCTTAATGCTCCACAGTAACTAGACAAATTTCAACATCAAGCCACAAAGGACAGTTTACAATGGGTGGCCCATAGCTTGGTCAGAAGGCTTCAGGCCTAGTCAGCTAACCTGTGAAATTCAGGCATCACAAGAAGCAAGTCACAGAAGAATCATAGAATCCCTAAGATCATAGAATCCCTACAGTACAGAAGGAGGCCATTCGGCCCATCAAGGCTGTACCAACCACAATCCCACCCAGGCCCTATTTCTGTAACCCTCATTTACCCTGTTAATCCCCCTGACACTAGGGTCAATTTAGCATGACCAATCGACCTAACCCGCACATCTCTGGACTGTGGGAGGAAACCGGAGAACCCGGAGGAAACCCACGCAAACACGGGGAGAACGTGCAAACTCCACACAAACAGTCACCCACCCAAGGCCGGAATTGAACCCGGGTCCCTGGCGCTGTGAGGCAGCAGTGCTAATCGCTGTGCCACCCCCACAAGTATTGGAGAAGGTTTCAGAGATCAGGGGTGATGCGGCCAATGGAAGCCCAGACCTAAAGAGATCCCTCCAGGGATCAGCCCCAGGCTGGGTGACCAATCACACATTCTCACAGGCAGAGAGCAGCAGAGATTGGAGCACCTGACTAAACTCAGGAAACTCTAAAATCAGTGTTGAGAGAAAGTTTCCCCCGTAGACCTCTGCAGCAACTTGCCCTGTAACTCAGAGTGCTCGAACAAGCAGAGTGGGCCCGAGTGAAACCAATGCTTCATCCGGGTTGCTCTCTGTGTCAGCTCAGCTGATGTCCCTCCCCACACAAACAACAAGTGACTACATTCCAAAGAAATCTCCTCACTTTTTGATCAAATGAAAGGCATGGAATAAAATGTAAGGATCTTCGAACTATCCCTGCCCAAGAACCTTTTCTGATTTTGATTTGATTTATTATTGTCACATGTATTAGCATACAGTGAAAAGTACTGTTTCTTGTGCGCTATACAGACAAGGTATACCGTTCATAGAGAAGGAAAGGAGAGAGTGCAGAATGCTGTGGTATAGTCACAGCTAAGGTGTAGAGAAAGATCAACTTAATATAAGGTAGGTCCATTCAAAAGTCTGACGGCAGCAGGGAAGAAGCTGTTCTTGAGTTGGTTGGTACGTGACCGCAGACTTTTGTATCTTTTTCCCGACGGAAGAAGGTGGAAGAGAGAATGTCCGAGATGCGTGGGGTCCTTGGTTACATTGACTGCTTTGCCGGGGCAGCGGGAAGTGTAGACGGAGTCAATGGATGGGAGATTGGTTTGCGTGATGGGCTGGGTTTTATTCACGATCCTTTCCTGGGAAAGGTGATTTTCTTTCTGAAGCAGGTCTGCTTCATTCTCAAGAGCAGTTAGAAATATGGGAACAGGAGGAGGCCATTCAGCCCCTTGAATCTGCTCCAACATTCTAATCAGATCGAGGCTGGTTTGGACCCTCAATTCCACCTGCCTGCCTTGGCTCCTTAACCCTTTAACACCCAGATCCCAACATTTGCAACTGAGACACAGCCTCAAAAACCATTCAGGGAGAATGGCTAGTGGACATCCAGAACCCGAGTGAGAAAATAAAATCAAAGCGAGGGTCGTCGAAGCAGCCACGCCCAAACATTTGCTGCATACCGTGCTTCCTGGCATCATCCCAGAACACATTTTACATTCATGATCCTTGTTCTGGACTCCTGCACCTCAGCAGTATCAAGCCTTTAATCATTTTAACACCTCAGTTATATTACCCTTCAAGTAATAAAAGATTAAAAGAATACAAGCCTGGTACAGGCAACCTGACAATAATAGCTTAACACTGTAGAATCATAGAATTCCAGTGCAGAAGGAGGCCATTTGGCCCATCGAGCCTGCACCAACAACATTCCCACCCAGGCCCTATCCCCATAACCCCATATATTTACCCTGCTAATCCCCCTGACACCAAGGGGCAAAATAGCAGCAGCAACAACAAGGTGACACAGCAGTTAGCACAGCTGTCGCACAGCGCCAGGGACCCGGGTTCGATTCCCGGTTTGAGTCACTGTCTGTGTGGAGTCTGCACCTTCTCCCCGTGTCTGCGTGGGTTTCCTCCGGGTGCTCCGGTTTCCCCTCTCAGTCTGAAAGACGTGCATTGGCCGTGCTAAATTCTCCCTCAGTGTACCCAAACAGGCGCCGGAGTGTGGTGACTCGGGGATTTTCACAGTAACTTCATTGCAATGTTAGTGTAAGCTTACTTGTGACACTAATAAATAAGCTTAAATTTAGCACGGCCAATGCACCTAACACGTACATCTTTGGACTGTGGGAGGAAACCGGAGCACCCGGAGGAAACCCACGCAGACACGGGGAGAACTTGCAGACTCCACACAGACAGTGACCCAAGCCGGGAATCGAACCCGGGACCCTGGTGCTGTGAGGCAGCAGTGCTAACCACTGTGCCGCCCTGCCACCTGGGCAGTACACGTGACTGGAGGCTAGTCACCAGAGGCACAGTTAAAAGCAAAGCTCCGAGGTTTCACAACGAAGAATTGCGACATTGGTCCATGCAATCGAGAGGCAGATGGAGCCTCGTTAAATAATAAAAGAATCTCTTGGGGGAATGGAGGGGGGTGCGTAGGGCTGCATCTGCCCACGGTCTATCAATTATTAATTAGGTCGCAATGAATTGAAACCAAACTGCGGTCAAAGTTCACCATCCCATCTGCACAGCTTTAGGCGTCACCCATAGCCTTCTTGCCAACGCGTCACGAGGTCATAGGTCAAATCCCACCCCAGAGACTTGGGAACATAATCCCGGCTGAAAGTTCGGCGCAATTCTGCAACCCGGAAGGTTCCACACAGTTCCCTTAAAGGAGACAACTTCAGCGATCGTGTAGGCACTGCTGGTCAAATAAATGTTCACAGATAGTGCTGCACACACGCCAAATCAGAGGGAGTGGGTAGTGACAGGGTGCTGCACTGTCAGAGGTGCCGTCTGAGACATTATCCTGAGGTGGTGGCTGTTCTCAAAGGCTGGGTAAAAGATCCCCATTGGCACAATTCAAAGAGGATCATGGGATTTCTCTTCGGTATCCACCCAACATTGTGGGCCGAAGAGCCTGTTCTGTGCTGTACTGTTCTATGTTCTATCCCGGCAGCATTTACCCCTCTATCGACTTGGCAAAAAAAATCTACTGTTTACGGGATTGCGCTGTGCACAAATTGTGTCCACTGCATTTTCCTATCCTACAGCTTAATTCTGCCTGATAGAAACGTCGGAAATAGGAGCAGGAGGAGGACATACGGCCCATCCAATCTGCTCTGCCATTCAAACAGATCATGGCTGGTCATCTACCTCTCCGCCATATTTTTCCTTGGACTATCCCCATATCCTTTGGGGTGGCACGGTGGCACAGTGGTTAGCACTGCTGCCTTACATTGCCCGGGACCCAGGTTCAAATCCCGGTTTGGGTCGCTGTCTGTGTGGAGTTTGCACGTTCTCCCCGTGTCTGCGTGGGTTTCCTCCGGGTGCTCCGGTTTCCTACCACAGTCTGAAAGACGTGCTGGTTAGGGTGCATTGGCCGTGCTAAATTCTCCCTGAGTGTACCCGAACAGGCGCTGGAGTGTGGCGACTAGGGGATTTTCACAGTAACTTCATTGCAGTGTTAATGTAAGCCTACTTGTGACACTAATAAATAAACTTTAAACTGTCATTAGACTGCAGAAATCTCCCAATTTCTGTCTCTACCGTGTTTAGTGATTGAGCTTCCACAGCCCTCAGGGGTAGAAAATTCCAACAGTTCAACGCTCCAGAGTGAAGATCTTCTTCCTCCTCCTCCCCCCCACCCTCCCCCCAAGTATTAAATGGCTGCCGCCTTATACTGATGGTGCAAACACAAGAAAATCTCCCCCAGCACAATACAAAGGATCTCATCACTGCTCCTTTGGTTTGATGATGTGGAGATGCCGGCGTTGGACTGGGGTGAACACAGTAAGAAGTTTAACAACACCAGGTTAAAGCCCAACAGGTTTATTTGGTAGCAAAAGCCACACAAGCTTTCGGAGGCCTTTGCTACCAAATAAACCTGTTGGACTTTAACCTGGTGTTGTTAAACTTCTTACCTTTGGTTTGAGCCACTTTACACCGAAACGCAAGCTTATGTTAAATGTGCCTTAAGCCCCCTTCCCCAGCCCTGGAGAGAGAGCGCAGTCATAAAGTGAAGGCAGTGCCACATCACTGACATCCCCTCGTCAGCCTTACGCTAAGCGAACCCCCACCGACTGCCTCAAGTAGCTCAAACCGGCCAGCCTGAACTAACAAGCGACATCCGAAAGACCTCTGACCTTCAACCTCTGGCATCCTGTGTTCCAATTCTCCTAGCAACTGCTGGCAGTGTTTACTGGAAGGCTGTGGGAATTGCAAACTGAGCTGGAAACATCGGGTGTGAGAGGATTAGGGTTTGGGATGGAGGCAGGGTGTAGGGGCAGGAAATAGGATCGTGACTTCAATTCTGATGTTTTGTTTTAGAACCGGTGTTGTCCCATAAATCCTGACTAAACGCAGTGGAATTTTCTAAATACATATTTTAATTAAAATTGGATCTTTGTGACAGAATCAATTTCTTTGTTATTGATGTGTATTTTCTTCCATAGAAGGAATGTAAATTCTGTATCAATGCTAAAACGGATGCTGAAATTTTACATAATATATTGACATCATAAAACGCAACAGGCAAATGGACCAAAGGATCTTAAACACACACTTTGGGCATTTTGATTTATTATTGTCACATGTATTGGGATGCAGTGAAAAATATTGTTTCATGCGCGCTATACAGACAAAACATACCATTCATAGAGTACATAGGGGAGAAGGAGAGGGTGTAGTTATGGGCAGCACGGTAGGGTTAGCACTGCTGCCACACAGCGCCAGGGACCTGGGTTCAATTCCCGGCTTGGGTCACTGTGTGGAATTTGCACGTTCTCACCGTGTCTGCGTGGGTTTCTTCCGGATGCTCCAGTTTCCTCCCACAGTCCAAAGATGTGTTGGTTAAATTGACTCGTTATGCTTATTTGCCCCTTAGTGTCAGGGGGACTAGCTAGGGTAAATGCATGGGGTTATGGGGATAGGACCTGGGTGGGATTGTGGTCGGTGCAGACTCGATGGGCTGAATGGCCTCCTTCTGCACTGTAGGATTCTATCAAAGAATATGGTGTTACAGTTATAGCTAGGATGCAGAGAAAGATCAACTTAATATAAGACAGGTCGATTCAAAAGTCTGACAGCAGCAGGGAAGAAGCTGTTCTCGAGTCGATTGGTACGTGACCTCAGACTTTTGTTTATTTTTCTCGAAGGGAGAAGGTGGAAGAGAGAATGTCCGGAGTGCGTGGGGTCCTTGATTTAACTGGCTGCTTTTCCGAGGCAGCGGGAAGTGTCGACAGAGTCAATGGATGGGAGGCTGGGGTTTGCGCGATGGACTGGGCTACATTCACGATCCTTTTTAGTTTTTGTGGTCTTGGGCAGAGCAGAAGCCATACCAAGCTGTGATACATCCGGAAAGGATACTTTCTATGGTGCGTCTGTAAAAGTTGGAGAGAGTCGCAGCGGACATGCCATATTTCCTTCGTCTCCTGAGAAAGTAGAGGCGTTGGTGGGCTTTCTTAACTATAGTGTTTAGAAGCTTCCAGATTGAATGCACATCTTACCAATGGACAAGTGACGCTCTGGGTCACGGTTACGGACAGACTGATTCAGAGCCAGACTATGGTAAGGCAAAGCCGGAACTGTCTGGAATGTTGTCAATCGATAGATAAGGGAGTAAGGGGAAGAAAAACTCAATTACTGAGCAGCAGGCTAAAAGTGAGAGAGAGAGAGAGAGTTTTCCGAATACGACAATCCCCTGTCACCACAGTAGGACACTTAGCTCACAGACAGAGAGTGAAAGATGTGCGGTACACTGTAATTTCTGTCACCAGAGGCCTTACATTGTGTGGCCTTTAGAAAAGGAAGATGTTTCAGAGGCGAAAGGGAGAGGTGAATTTGTATTTGTTGTCTCGGGGGCTTTGGGACAGAGTGAAGGGGGAGATTATTGAGTTTCATTCCCACTTTCAGTTGCGTCAATAAGCCAGGGCCTACGTGCGAGCAACAAAAAAAAGGCTTCATACCGGGGCAGACAAAGCCATATCCTGCCATCAGAGCAGCTGCTGTAGGCCACAGCCGGGTGCACTCCTGCCCACTCTCAACCCCTACATCCTTCACACAGAGACCAAAATAATCAGCAGCTGCTGTCAAAGCCACGTTTGCAGCTCAGCTTTGTGACTCTTCCCACCTCGGTGGCTGCCTTAGTGACAGATGGGCCCTCCCAGCGAGGCAGCTGGTGAATCAAACAGCTGTGCCTTATTCATGTCTCCTGCATTGGACCCCCTTTCCCCCGTCACAACCTGGGCCGGGGGATGGCGTGGGCCGCTACTGCCAACAAGGTACTCCAGAGCAGCAAGGCCGCATTCCAGACTGGCAGCACTGAGGGAAAGCTGCACTGTCAGAGGTGCTGTCTCACGGGCAAACGGAGGCAGACAGGAAAGACCCCAGGCAGTCATTTTGAAGAATCATAGAATCCCTACAGTGCAGAGGGAGGCCATTCAGCCCATTGAGTCTGCACCGACCACAATCCCACCCAGGCCCTATCCCTGTAACCCCACATATTTACCCTGCTCCTCCCCCTGACACTAAGGCGCAATTTAGCACGGCCAACCCACCTTACCTGCACATCTTTGGACTGTGGGAGGAAACCGGAGCACCCGGAGGAAACCCATGTAGACACGGGGAGAACATGCAAACTCCACAGTGACCTGAAGCCAGAATTGAACCCAGGTCCCTGGCGCTGTGGGGCAGCAGTGCCAATCACTGTGCCACCGTGCTGCCCAAGAAGAGCTTGTCTGTTCTCGTAGATGCACAATATTTATTCCTCTACCAACATCACTAAAACTGGCTCATTCGGTCATTATAACAGAGTGGGATCTTGCTGTGCGCATTTCCTACATTGCAACAGTATCCGCGCTTCACAAAGCGATGTCCTGAGATCATGAAAGGCGCTATAGAAATGTAAGAATTTTTGTTTCGAGAGGCAATGAGCTGGCAGATCTGGAGGAGAAGGGAGTATAATTTGTTGACGTCTCAACAGATTTGGCAGACAAAGGAAAAACACCAGACAGCAGAGTAGGTCCTGCGGTGGGAACACTGCTTTGTTATCACACCTATTTGTCAGCCGTGGTTCAGTGGGCAGTCCTCCCCTCCCCCCCAGCTCAGAACCACGTTAGTTTGTCAGTGCAAGCCTCTCTCCAGACACACAATCCAGGCCGACAGCCTCAGTGCAAGCACCCGATCCACTGCACTGACAGAGGGACCTGGGTCTGACATCCCTCTTTAAAAATAAAAATTACCAACACCAGCTCTCCACAACAGAGAAGAGAATACAACATGGAATCCCTACAGTGCAGGAGGAGGCCATTTGGCCCATCAAGCCTGTACCGACTCCGACAGAGCATCCCATTCAGGCTCTAACCCCATGTGATAACCCCACAAATCCCCCTAACCGACACATCTTGGGACATCGAGACCGACCCACCTAACCCACACATCTTTGGACTGTGGGAAGAAACTGGAGCACCCGAAGCAAACCCACGCAGATACTGGGAGAACGTGCAGACTCCACACAGACAATGACCCAAGTCGGGAATCGAAGCCGGGTCCCTGGTGTTGTGAGGCAGCAGCGCTAACCACTGCGCCACCGTGCCACCCCTTTCATGTCTGTCTCGAAGCTGCTGGATAAACAATCTGATGTGGAGATGCCGGCGTTGGACTGGGGTAAACACAATAAGAAGTCTCACAACACCAGGTTAAAGTCCAACAGGTTTATTTGGTAGCAAAAGCCACAGAGCAGTCAAGGCAGGGAATTACATAGGTTCACTGCTCAGACACAGATAAATAGCCAATTGGGGGAGGCCAGTTTACCTCAGGAGAGGACGGTGGGGTGGGAGGGGAAGGGGAAAGGGGGGGGTGCTGCTGAAAGGCACCATGACAGAGCATCCTGGGTGTGGGAAGAGACTGGCTTTCAAAGCTCACCCACAGAGTGATGGGGGAGGGGACAATAACTCCTCCCACCTCCGGCCACACTGGGTCTACGACTGCAGATGATACTCAGAGAGCGAGTGTGAATACACATGGAGCCAGAGGGTTTCCAGACCCTTAGACGAAAGGCACTTTCACAGCAGAGGCCGAGTGCCAGCAATGAGCCTCCTTCCTGGTCAATTGTACCAAGCCGCACTCGGGTGGAGTTCCTCAGGTGTGGGTTTTACTGACACACTGTAATACAGTAAGAAGTTTAACAACACCAGGTTAAAGTCCAACAGGTTTATTTGGTAGCAAAAGCCACACAAGCTTTCGGAGCTCCGAAAGCTTGTGTGGCTTTTGCTACCAAATAAACCTGTTGGACTTTAACCTGGTGTTGTTAAACTTCTTACTGTGTTTACCCCAGTCCAACGCCGGCATCTCCACATCATGACACTGTAATACCACAGCAGCAGCATCAGACCAAACCCAACTCAGATACATCAGGAGATATTAACAAAAAGCTTGGCCAATAAGATAGACTTTGAGAAAAGTCTTACTGAGAGAGAGAGGTATATACATATAGAGAGAGAGGGGAGAGAGAGAGAGAGAGACACACACACACAGAGAGGCAGAGACACAGAGAGAGAGAGAGAGACAGAGGTATAAAGAGAAAGCGAGAGTGAGAGACAGAGAGATATATATAGAGAGAGAGACAGAGAGATATATATAGAGAGTGAGAGACAGAGAGATATATAGAGAGTGAGAGACAGAGAGGTATAGAGAGAGTAGAGTGGTTTAAGGTAGGATTCCAAAAGCTTAGAGCTTAAAGAGACTGAAGGCATGACCCCTGAAGGTGACGCAATTAAAAATCAGAGTGTGCAATTATCCAGAATTAGAGGCAAGCAGGTACTCAACAGTGGCAGCTGTGTACCGCCTACAAGATCAACTACAGGAACTCACCAAGTTCTTTGAACAGCTCCCTCCAAACCCACAGCCATCCAGAGGGACAATGGCAGCAGATACCGGGAACACCACCACCTGGAGATTCCCCTCCAACTCACTCGCCATCCTAACTTGGAAACCGTTCCTTCACTGTGCTGGGTCAAAAGTCCCTAACAGCAGTGTGGGTGTACCTACACCCCAGGGACTGCAGCGACTCAAGAAGGCAGCTCACCACCATCTTCTGGAGGGCAGTTAGAGATGGGCAAGGAATGCTGGCCCAGCCAGCGACCCCCACATCCCGTAAAAATGAATTTTAAAAATTTAGCGGGTTGGAGGAGGAGTTAATTTCAGAGGTGGGATCAGAGACAGCGGGATTTGAAAATAAGGATGAGAATTTTAAAATCAATTATTTTTCCCTTCAGCATCCCTGGGTCAAAAGCCATGGATACCGACGTCCTGTTAGTGTGTACAACTTCTCACTGACCCTTCACATAACCCCTTCAGAACATTTGAACAACTCTATTAAATCTTCCCTAGACCTTTTCTGCTCCGAGGAGAACAGGAGTGGCACGGTGGCACAATGGTTAGCACTGCCGCCTCACAGCACTGGGGACCCAGGTTCAATTCCCGGCTTGGGTCACTCCCTGTGTGGAGTTTGCACATTCTCCCTGTGTCTGCGGGGGTTTCCTCCGGGTGCTACGGTTTCCTCCCACAGTCCAAAAGCCGTGCTGGTTAGGTGGATTGGCCATGCTAAATTGTCCCTTAGTGTCAGGGGGATTAGGGGGGTAAATGCTGGGGTTATGGGGATAGGGCCTGGGTGGGATTGTGGTTGGTGCAGACTCGATGGGCTGAATGGCCTCCTTCTGCACTGTAGGATTCTATGAATCCCTACTTTGGCGGCACGGTGGCAAACTGGTTAGCACTGCTGTCTCACAGCGCCAGGGACCTGGGTTCGATTCCTGGCTCAGGTCACTGTCTGTGCAGAGTTTGCACGGATTTCCTCCGGGTGCTCCAGTTTCCTCCCACAGTTGGAAAGACGTGCTGGTTAGGTGCATTGGCCACGCTAAATTCTCCCTCAGTGTACCCGAACAGGCGCCGGAGTGTGGCGACTGGGGGACTTTCACGGTAACTTCATTGCAGTGTTAATGTAAGCCTACTTGGGACACTAATAAAAACAAACATAAATAAACAAACAACTTCTCTCATCCCTCCATGTAACTGTAGTCCCTCTTCCCCGGAAAGTCTACTCTGTATCCTCACCAAAGCCTCAAAATCCTGCCACTAATCTCCGAATTTCAGAAGCAGGATTATCCCGGATAGTTGGCAACCACAGTGCTGCCCATGATCATGTTGAACCTCACACAGAAATGTGACATTTGTCCCCAAAGGGAGTGAAATTGTGACTGGTTTTCTCAGTCTTGGAACTTGCTCAGCTGGTTTCAAATCACATTGCCCACAGAACAGGAACAACAAAAATAAAAAACGCTGGAAATACTCAGCAGGTTAAGCAGCATCTGTGAAGAGAGGGATGAACGTCATCGGTTAACTCTTGTTTTTCTCTGACTGTACAGAAAGTATTCTCTCTGGATGTATCACAGCTTGGTATGGGCTCCTGCTCTGCCCAAGACCACAAGAAACTACAAAAGGTCGTGAATGAAGCCCAGTCCATCACGCAAACCAGCCTCCCATCCATTGACTCTGTCCTCACTTCCCACTGCCTCGGCAAAGCAGCCAGTATAATTAAGGACCCCACGCATCCCGGACATTCTCTCTTCCACCTTCTTCCGTCGGGAAAAAGA